>NC_135233.1:1074843221-1075164680 GCF_051348905.1 Ranitomeya variabilis
ATCCTCTTCTTGTCTTCTTGCAGAGGCTCTGGTGCAGGCGTACTTTGTCTGCTCTGCTGAGGGCAGACCAAGTACAGCAGTGTGCAGGCGTCGGGAAAGGTCAGAGAGACTTATTTCATTGTGTTGACTTTACCCCATGCAAGTTATGACTGTGCATAATTTCCAAATTTGGATAAAAATGTTCAAAAACATCTATTGACTGACGTTGAATTGGAAGAGCTTGTCAACGCCTGATTCAGAAGACGATATCCCACAGGAAAATGTGTCCAAAGAAGAGGACCACATGAATGAAGAGGAAAGCAATGCTGAAAATTCTGATTCTGAAGTGGAATTTGAAAAGGAGAATGATACCCAGACAACTAGTTGTATGCAAGAAATCCTTTCAAAAAACAAGGATGTAATTTAGAACTTTCAGCCTAGTCATGCTGGTAGATTGTCCTCAGAAAATATCATAAAAGCTACTCCTGTTCCTACTAGTTACTCTAATCAAGATTATCTGATATAGGATCAGGATTCACATTGTTCCTAAATATGACTATTAGTGCTGAGCGAGTATACTCGTTGCTCGAGTTTTCCTGAGCATGTTCGGGTGTCCTCCGAGTATTTTGGCGTGCTCGGAGATTTAGTTTTTGTCTCCGCAGCTGCATGATTTGCGACTGCTAGACAGCCTGAATATGTGTGAGGAATGCCTGCTTGTTAGGGAATTCCCACATGTATTCAGCCTGTCTAGCTGTCATAAATCATGCAGCTGAGGTGACAAAAACTAAATCTACGAGCATGGCAAAATACTCGGAGACCACCCGAGCATGCTCGGGAAAACCCGAGCAATGAGTGTACTCGCTCATCACTAATGACTATCCTAAATATTATTATACAAATGACAAACATTGAGGGACAGCGAGTTTATGGTGATAAATGGAACAAATTAGAAGTGACTGCTCCAAATGCTTCTATTTGTTAACTTCTTTTAGCAGGAGTATACAAATCTTATAGTGAATCAACTAAAAGTTTGTGGAATTCCGAAAGCGGTCGCCACATATTTAGAGCTACAATGTCTCTTGAAAGGTTTCATGAGATTTCTAGAGTACTGAGGTTTGATAACACAGATCGAAATGAAAGAAGGGCTAAAGATAAACTAGCCCCTTTTAGAAATGTTTGTAATAAATGGTAGAGATTCTACCAAAATTATATAATATTGGTGAAGTTATAACTGTCAGTGAACAACTGTGGCATTCCGAGGTAGGTGCCTGTTAGGACAATGCATACCGAGTAAGCCAGCAAAGTACGGCATCAAGATACGGACACTTTGTGACATCAAAAGTTCATACGTTGTAAACGCTCAAGTGTATACAGGAAGAAACACTGGAGAAAGAGCTGAAAATAAATCAGGGTATGCGAGTTGTTCTCGATTTGACTCATGGACTAAAAGAAGAAAATGTCACATGTGACCATTATTTCACATCCTACCAACTGGGCCAGATGTTATGAAAAAGACAACTTACCATGCAGGGTACTGTAAGGAAAAACAAGCCAGAACTGCCGTAAGGTATCCTTAGTTAAAGAGATGTGTAAAGTTCTACTCTTTACTTTACTGGAGATACAACAGCTGCATCTTACGTTCCCCCAAAAAATAAACATGCAATTCTAATGAGCACAATGCACCATGACAATGCAATAAGTAATCGAGAAAACAGAAAGCTGGACATGATATTAGATTATAATGCCACAGAAGGGGCAGTTGATATACTAGATCAGGGGTGGGGAATATTTTTTCTGCCAAAGGGCCATTTGGACATTTACACCAGCCTTCGAGGGCCATACAAACTCCACCCACAAAGTACATCCTGATTCTGGCACTGGTGTCAGGACGTAATCTTTCACTGCATGCCCTTCAATGTTCAGTAGTGAACACTGCGTGTGTGCGCTAACAGAGAAAGAAGAAATTAATGAGCTTGTGGCCATCAAAATACAGCTCCTTGCCCAAGAATGCAGTCCCTGAGAATCTGCTCGGGGGCCTGATAAAAGGTCATCGAGGGCCGTAAATAGCCCAAGGGCCTTAGGTTCCCCACCCCTGCACTAGATCAAGCAATATCATCATACACATGCAAACGCAAAACTAATCGTTGGCCAATGATAATATTTTACAACATTCTGGATGTTTTGGCAAACAACACATTTGTTTTATGGAGATAAATCGACCCAATTGGAACGGAAATAAGCTGCATAAAAGAAGACTTCTTACTGAAGAATTAGTAAAATCCTTAGGTCGTATATCGAAGCCAGAAAAGTAAACCCAAGAAGTGAAGGAGCAGCAGCCATTGTGAAGAGTGTCCAGCAGCATTCTCAAGAAAGACTCCACGGCCTCCACCAGCACAGCTACCAGACAAAAAAGGAAGCGATGTATGTAGCTTCTCTCCATCTTCTTGTGACAATAAAACAAACCTGACGTGCTGGGTGTGCAAAATATCTATGTAAAGGACATGTGTTTTATTATTGTGTTGAATGTAAAAATGCATGAACCTGTTCAACCTTTTTACAGATAAAAAAGAAAAACTGAAGTTTTCATTAGTTGTTTTATAAAATATGTTAACACAAAGTTATATTCAGTTAGATTTCATGTTATAGCAATAGAAATTTAAAGCATGTTATGTTATTTGTGTGCAGAATGCTATAAAGCGAACATAATTGCAAACAGCCCATGTAACCTTTTTCTGAAAAAAATAAATAAAAATTAAGTTTTAATTTAATTTTTCATGTTTATGATTAACCATGTTCACATATAGTTTAATAATGACATAGGTATTCAAATAAAACTCTTGCAGTAGCTAAAATCAACATTTGAAAAGGTCGGGTCACATTGACCGAAACAGTACAAGTGTATAATAAATGCGATCTGAACAGCAGGGTTAATTAGTAAAAGCAAAATGAAGTAAAAATTATACATTCCCACACATAAAGTGGGTCTCTTACTTTGGATTTCTGGATACTTCATCATTAGTAGAAGGCCCCATCTCAGGGTGGTTGAGGTTGTCTCCATGCCAGCGTCGTAGAGATCCGCAACCAGCTGTGTTAGGTTTTCATTGGTGAAGTATAATTTAGGATTTGGCTTTTCCTAACATAGAAAATACATCAAAAACATGTTCTTTGAGAAGCCACTTTGAACTGCTGCTCTAGCAAAAATCCAAACTCAAGCATTAGTTGCAAACACGGAGCATGGAGGAGGGGGGCAGAGAAACTGACAATAGGAGAGTGTTTGCAAATATTGTTTGCACATGGATTCTTGCCAAAGCAGCAGATCAGAGCAGCTTCTAAAAGAGCATGAACTTGGTAGATAAAACAACACTTTTAGCATTGTTTTACAGTGCCTTGTGAAAGTATTCGTCTCCCTGGAACTTTTCAACCTTTTCCCACATATCATGCTTAAAACATAAAGATGCCAAATGTAAATTTTTGGTGAAGAATCAACAAAAAGTGGAACACAATTGTGACGTTGAACAAAATTTATTGGTTATTTAAAATTTTTGTGGAAATTCAAAAACTGAAAAGTGGGGCGTGCAATATTATTCGGCCCCTTTACTCTCAGTGCAGCAAACTCACTCCAGAAGTTCATTGCGGATCTCTGAATGATCCGATGTCCTAAATGCCTAATGATGATAAATATAATCCACCTGTGTGTAATCAAGTCTCCGTATAAATGCACCTGCTCGGTGATAGTCTCAGGGTTCTGTGTGAAGCACAGAGAGCATCAGGAAGACCAAGGAACACAACAGGCAGGTCCGTGATACTGTTCTGGAGAAGTTTAAAGCCAGATTTGGATACAAAATTATTTCAAAAACTGTAAACATCCCAAGGAGCACTGTGCAAGCAATCATATTGAAATGGAAGGAGTATCATACCACTGCAAATCTACCAAGACCCGGCCGTTCCTCTAAACTTTAATCTCAAACAAGGAGAAGACTGATCAGAGATGGAGCCAAGAGGTCCATGATCACTCTGGATGAACTGCAGAGATCTACAGCTGAGGTGGGACAGTCTGTCCGTAGGACAACAATCAGTCGTACACTGCACAAATCTGGCCTTTATGGAAGAGTGGCAAGAAAAAAAACATTTCTAAAAGATATCCATAAAAAGTGTTGTTTAAAGTTTGCAATAAGCCACTGGGGAGAAACAACAAACATGTGGAAGAAGGTGCTCTGGTCAGATGAAACCAAAATCAAACTTTTTGGCAACAGTGCCAAACAATATGTTTGGTGTAAAGGCAACACAGCTCATCACCCTGAACACACCATCCCCACCGTCAAACATGGTGGTGGCAGCATCATGGTTTGGGCCTGCTTTTCTTCAGCAGGGACAGGGAAGATGGTTAAAATTGATGGGATGACGTATGGAGCCAAATACAGGACCATTCTGGAAGAAAACCTGTTGGAGTCTGCAAAAGACCTGAGACTTGGACGGAGATTTGTCTTCCAACAAGACAATGATCCCAAACATAAAGCAAAATCTACAATGGAATGGTTCACAAATAAATGTATCCAGGTGTTAGAATGGCCAAGTCAAAGTCCAGACCTCAATCCAATCGAGAATCTGTGGAAAGAGCTGAAAACTGCTGTTCACAAACGATCTCCATCAAACCTCATTGAGCTCGAGCTGTTTTCCAAGAAAAAATGGGAAAAAATTTCAGTCTCTTGATGTACAAAACTGATAGAGACATACTCCAAGCGACTTGTAACTGTCACCAGGTTGACAGTTCAGAATTCTTTTATTGAATCACACACAAAGAGGCATCTTCACGGCTCGGGGATGTGGGGGAGTGCAAAGTGAATCAGACGAGACGACGGCCGTTTCGCGCTGACAAAAGCGCTTCCACGGGTCCGTGGAAGCGCTTTTGTCAGCGCGAAACGGCCGTCGTCTCGTCTGATTCACTTTGCACTCCCCGACATCCCCGAGCCGTGAAGATGCCTCTTTGTGTGTGATTCAATAAAAGAATTCTGAACTGTCAACCTGGTGAGTGCTACGGTGTTTTTCTGCTGCCAGTTATTTCATGACAAACTTTTATATTCACGCAAGCACCTCCATGTTTGCCTCGGACATCCAGCTGGTTTTATTTACCTCACGATAATTTGTGGCTCCGGTATTGAAGGCAGTGCAGCTCTCTGGTTGCTGGTTTTTTGGACTTGTAGCTGTAATCGCAGCAAAAGGTGGCACAACAAAGTATTAAGTTAAAGGGGCCGAATAATATTGCACGCCCCACTTTTCAGTTTTTGAATTTCCACAAAAATTCAAAATAACCAATAAATTTTGTTCAACTTCACAATTGTGTTCTACCTGTTGTTGATTCTTCACCAAAAATTTACATTTTGTATCTTTATGTTTGAAGCATGATATGTGGGAAAAGGTTGAAAAGTTCCAGGGGCCAGAATACTTTCGCAAGGCACTGTATATCATTAGCGTTATAGCAGTGTGATAAAATGTCTTTGTATGTGACACTTTTCCCACTATTTCTACAATATATTTTATCATATGTGCTGGACATAACCATATGATCCCATTCACTAGATCAATCTATCTATCTAGTAGTAAAAAATGGAAGGCAACTCTCCAAAAAGTAGTTTCAAAATAGGGTGGACTTTATTATGTCCACATGGCGTGGCGACCTTCCGGCTATAAGGAAAAAGGCTTATAGCCGAAACGTCGCCATGCCATGTGGACCTAATAAAGTCCACCCTATTTTGAAACTACTTTTTGGAGTGCTGTCTTCTGTTTTTACTACTATATGTTGGTAAGTATGGATTGATTGCTGGGAGACTCTGCACCCATTTAATCTTTTAGTGCTGTTTTTTCTAACTATCTTTCATCTATCAAAACAAAAAATGGTGCAGCACCAGAAACATCTAAAAATGGAAATAGTGGGTGCAAAGCCCCCCAGACAAATCCTATAATTAATGATATCCTAGCAAAAAGAGGCAGCACTCCATGGTCAAAAAGTATAAATGGTTTATTGACCCATTGTGATGGTGACATTGAAGGGCTTGAGAAGTTTCCACACTTGGAACAAAATGTCGCCATCACAATGGGTCAATAAACCATTTATACTTTTTGAACATGGAGAGCTGCCTCTATTTGCTTGCCTATTATCACTGTTTGGTATTGTCTGGGGGGCTTTACACCAACTGCCTCCATTTTTTGCTGTTGCTGGTGCTGCACATTTTTTTATCTATCTATCTATCTATCTATCTATCTATCTATCTATCTATCTATCTATCTAGTTATGATCAAACCTTTTGAAATTCAAATTTGCCATCTTTGACAAATTGTTCCCCAAAATTTGATTTTCAAGCCAATTGAATGGGTGTAAAAAAGAAAGCGAGAAAACAAATAGAGGAATAGAGAAAAGAGAAAGAGAGGTAGAAAGAGTAAAAAGGTGGGTAATGGGGAGAATGAACCTAAGATTTTGCATTGCAAAAGCGAAAAGAAATGTGTGGATACTGAAATACATCAAACTATTACACTCTGATGCCACCTTTCGTATCTTTGTGTCGCTATTGATACAACTGATACAAATAAGGGCAGGTGAAGACAACAGTATTTTATCTCATCTTAGAGAGATTCACTATGGGAATCACATTCTGATCACAGTTTTAACAGAGTGTGGTCATAGGGTGATCTGATTCTCTCAAATGTGGAGAAAATGGAGATTAACAATTCTCCATTTTCTCCATTCTGTCAGTTCATGGAAATCGGACTGCACTCGGATGTCATTCAAGTGCGGTCCTTTGTTTTCCATGGACTCATTTACTTGCAAGGCCAAGTGCGATCTGAATATTGGATCAAACTTGGGCTTTCTTCAAATTTTCGTTCAGACCGGCACTGTCCGAGAATTAAATTGGACATGGGTACGGTTCCATAGATTAACATTGGTCCCAGTGTAATCCAATGTATTGTCGGATCTCGCTCAGATCAACAATACGGTAGTCTACTTGTTTTTCAGCTGTAGTGTCTTTTTCTGTCCCTATGCCAGAAGAGCTGTGCACTCTGACCAGCCAATCCCTACTCTGTAAATGCAAAAAATTATGTTAATCTTTTATACAGGCTGTCTTAGCCTGCCATGGTTGGATACAGAATGTTATGGGATAGCTACAGGACAAAAAGGGAAGCTCAATCAGGTTAGCACAACCTTTTTATTAATTTTTCTGTTTTATTCCAGGTAAGACCCTATTGTGCTTCTCTGCTCCCTAGCGTCTATACATATATTAAAATGGGGCTAGGCAGTTTTCATTTTTGGCTGCATATTATTATTATTATTATCATTAATATTTTATCGCCGTTTATTCCATGGCACTTTACATGTGAAAAGGGGTATACATGGTTTGAAGGAGATATCAGAGTCAAGGGTTACCTAGAGGCAGCAAGCTTGCAGGACTGAGGAGAGTGAGCATCCATTCACTTTAATGGATAGGTCTATTGGGGGGGTTAAGTGAGATGGAGGAAAGATAATGAATTCCGTTTTATCCATGTTATGTTTTAGAAATCTAGCAGAGAAGAAAGATGAAATAGCAGATAGACATTGTGGGTTTCTGGCTAGTAAGGAGGTAATATCGGGACCAGTTAGTTAATTCTGTGTGTCGTCAGCGGAGATGTGATACTGAAAGTCGTGGGACTCTATGAGCTGTCTCAGACCAAAGGTGTAGTGGAAGAAGAGCGAGGGTCGTAGAACTGAACCTTGGGGGACACCAACAGATAGGGAGTGAGATGAGGAGATGGTGTGTGAGTAGGAGACGTTAAATGTCCGGTCTGTAAGGTTTGAGGAAATCCAAGATAAGCTCAAGTTTATGATGAGAAGAGATCAGAGAATCTGTGTCGAAGCCAGTGAACGGAGGAGGACAGAGTAGTGTCGCTTGAATTTGTCAGGTAGTAGATGTGATGCTAGTCACTTCTCACGCAAGCCTTTAGTCAGAGTGGTCAAGGAGTCCAAGGTCAGAAGCCAGGAGGGTACGACATAAACAGAAGGAAGAGACAAAAGCGTAGTCAGGTAACATTCCGAAGTCAGAGTACCGGAAGGATAACGGATCAGAGATGAAGGGGTTAAACAAGTGGATGGTCAGAACGAAGTCCACGGTCAGGCAACAGATCAAGCATACAGAACTCAAGGCACAGGAAAGCACAAAGCACAAACCTCGCAAGATGAATTTACATCTGGCAGTGTTCTCAGCTCAGTTAAGAAGCACGGCCATTAACTGGAATAATGAACACATTAAAGGGAACCTGTCACCTGAATTTGGCGGGACCAGTTTTGGGTCATATGGGCGGGGGTTTTGGGTGTTTGATTCACCCTTTCCTTACCCGCTGGCTGCATGCTGCCCACAATATTGGATTGAAGTTCATTCTCTGTCCTCCGTAGTACATGCCTGCACAAGGCAATATTGCCTTCTGCAGGCATGTACTACGGAGGACAGAGAATGAACTTCAATCCAATATTGCGGCCAGCATGCAGCCAGCGGGTAAGTAAAAGGTGAATCAAACACCCGAAAACCCCGCCCATATGACCCAAAACTGGTCCCGCCAAATTCAGGTGACAGGTTCCCTTTAATAGGGATTTATGGAATACATTAGGGATGCGAAGGGATGGAGGAAGCCTTAATCTAAATGCCACAGGATTGACCACCTCCAGGATCTCATATGGACCAATGAATTTTGGACCCAACTTTGCTGACGTCTCTTTAACTTTAATATTTCTAGAAGACAACCAAACCTTATCCACAATCTTAATAACAGGACCCACCAAACATCTTCTATCTCTCTTTCGTTTTTGGCGAATCAGGGCAGTCTCAATATTCTTTTGTGAAGGAACAGATGATTGGCCTCAGGGAGACCAAAACACCCAACACCGCGGAGACACCATCACGTGTTTCTCAATGCAGTGATCCAGAACACTGCCCCCATCCCTTATGGTAAATATGCAAATGCATGTAGGATAGCTGCGGAGACACCATCACGTGTTTCTCAACGCAAGCAGTGACTAGCCAGACCTTTCCCCGGGAAGGAACAACCACGGGAAGGGCAGCATCCAGTAAAGGAAGACATCCAATACAGGAAAACCACCTATGCCAAGCATGGTATCCATCCACAGACAGCTGTTTCGGGGTGTTTGCCCCTCATCAATGTGGAGTAGGAATCTGGCTATTAGGAGCAGTGCCTAGTAAAAGGCTGTGAAGGAACAGATGATTGGCCTCAGGGAGACCAAAACACCCAACACCGCGGAGACTGTTGTGATCCTAATGGCAGAGGATCTCAGGGTCTTCAGCAAAGTCTGCAAACATAAAAACTAGCTCTTAGGGAGGTGGTAACTAAGCTGACCACATACCTGATCCTAGCCCACAACTAACAGCAGCCGGGGAACGTACCTACGTTGGTTCTAGACGTCTCGCGCCAGCCGGAGATCTAACTAACCCTTTCAGAGAAAATACAGACCTCACTTGCCTCCAGAGAAAGGTACCCCAAAGTAGATACAGGCCCCCAACAAATAATAACGGTGAGGTAAGAGGAAAAGACAAACGTAAGTATGAACTAGATTCAGCAAAGAGAGGCCCACTAAATAATAGCAGAAATATAGAAAGAGGACTTATGTGGTCAGCGAAAAACTCTACACAAATATCCACGCTGAATATCCAGGGACCCCCGTACCGACTAACTGTATGGGGGGAGGATATCAGCCCCCTTAGAGCTTCCAGCAAAATCAGGAATCACATTATGAACAAGCTGGACAAAAAACAGAATAATACAAATAACAAAAAACAAGAAAGCAGGACTTAGCTTATGTTGCAAAAATCAGGACCAGTAGACAAGAGCAACCAGACAAGGACTGATTACATGGATGCCAGGCAATGGACTAAGACTCCAGGAAGTTTAAATAGAAACACCCAGAGTGTTAACGAACCAGGTGACTACCAACCTGGGGAAAGAGAATACAAGAGCCATACCGTGAGTGACCACAAGAGGGAGCCCAAAAGTATAGTTCATAACAGTACCCCCCCTTTAAGGAGGGGTCACCGAACCCTCACTACGACCACCAGGGCGATCAGGATGGGCAGCGTGAAAGGCACGAACCAAATCGGCAGCATGAACATCAGAGGCGACCACCCAGGAATTATCCTCCTGACCAAAGCCCTTCCATTTGACCAGATACTGAAGCCTCCGTCTAGAGAGACCAGAATCTAAGATCTTCTCCACCACATACTCCAACTCGCCCTCAACCAAGACCGGAGCAGGAGGGTCAACAGCAGGAACCACAGGCACAATGTACCGCCGCAACAAAGACCTATGGAACACATTGTGAATGGCAAACGACACAGGAAGATCCAAACGAAAAGACACCGGATTAAGGACCTCCAAAATTCTATAAGGACCAATAAAGCGAGGCTTAAACTTAGGAGAGGAAACCTTCAGAGGGACAAACCGAGAAGACAACCAAACCAAATCCCAAACACGAAGTCGGGGACCTACACCGCGGCGGCGGTTGGCAAAACGCTGAGCCTTCTCCTGTGACAACTTCAAGTTGTCCACCACATGATTCCAAGTCCGCTGCAACCTATCAACCACGGAATCCACCCCAGGACAGTCAGAAGGCTCAACATGACCCGAGGAGAAACGAGGATGAAAACCAGAGTTGCAGAAAAATGGCGAAACCAAAGAAGCAGAACTAGCCCGATTATTGAGGGCAAACTCAGCCAATGGCAAGAAGGTCACCCAATCATCCTGATCCGCAGAAACAAAACATCTCAAATAAGCCTCCAGCGTCTGATTAGTTCGCTCCATTTGGCCATTAGTCTGAGGATGAAAGGCCGACGAGAATGACAGATCAATGCCCATCTTAGCACAAAAAGATCGCCAGAATCTGGACACAAACTGGGATCCTCTGTCAGACACGATATTCTCAGGAATGCCGTGTAAACGAACCACATTCTGAAAAAACAAAGGAACCAGATCGGAAGAGGAAGGCAACTTAGGCAAGGGCACCAAATGGACCATCTTGGAAAAACGATCACACACCACCCAGATGACAGACATTCCCTGAGACACCGGAAGATCTGAAATGAAATCCATGGAAATGTGTGTCCAAGGCCTCTTCGGGACGGGCAAGGGCAAAAGCAACCCGCTGGCACGAGAACAGCAAGGCTTAGCCCGAGCACAAGTCCCACTGGACTGCACAAAAGAACGCACATCCCGTGACAAGGAAGGCCACCAAAAGGACCTAGCCACCAAATCTCTGGTACCAAAAATCCCAGCATGCCCTGCCAACACCGAGGAATGAACCTCGGAAATAACTCTGCTGGTCCATTTATCAGGAACAAACAGTCTATCAGGTGGACAAGAGTCAGGTCTACCAGCCTGAAATCTGTGCAACACACGTCGCAAATCAGGAGAAATGGCCGACAAAATCACTCCTTCTTTAAGAATACCAGCCGGCTCTGAGACTCCAGGAGAGTCAGGCACAAAGCTCCTAGAGAGAGCATCAGCCTTCACATTTTTCGAACCAGGCAGGTATGAGACCACAAAGTCAAAACGGGAGAAAAACAATGACCAACGAGCCTGTCTAGGATTCAGGCGTTTAGCAGACTCGAGATACATCAGATTTTTGTGATCAGTCAAGACCACAACACGATGCTTAGCTCCCTCGAGCCAATGACGCCACTCCTCAAATGCCCACTTCATGGCCAACAACTCCCGATTACCAACATCATAGTTCCGCTCAGCCGGCGAAAACTTCCTGGAAAAGAAAGCACATGGTTTCATCACCGAGCAACCAGAGCCTCTCTGCGACAAAACAGCTCCTGCACCGATCTCAGAAGCATCCACTTCAACCTGAAAGGGAAGTAAGACATCAGGCTGGCACAAAACAGGCGCCGAAGTAAACCGGCGCTTCAGCTCCCGGAAGGCCTCAATGGCCGCAGGAGCCCAATTATCGACATCAGAACCTTTCTTGGTCATATCCGTCAGAGGTTTAACAACGCTAGAAAAGTTAGCAATAAAACGACGGTAGAAATTAGCAAAACCCAAAAACTTCTGAAGACTCTTAACAGACGTGGGTTGAGTCCAATCATGAATAGCTCGGACCTTGACTGGGTCCATCTCCACAGCAGAAGGGGAAAAAATAAAACCCAAAAAGGAAACCTTCTGCACTCCAAAGAGACACTTTGAGCCCTTCACAAACAAAGCATTATCACGCAAAACCTGAAACACCATCCTGACCTGCTTTACATGAGAATCCCAATCATCAGAAAAAACTAAAATGTCATCCAGATAAACAATCACAAATTTATCTAGATACTTCCGGAAGATGTCATGCATAAAGGATTGAAACACTGAAGGAGCATTAGAGAGCCCAAAGGGCATCACCAAGTACTCAAAATGACCTTCGGGCGTATTAAATGCAGTTTTCCATTCATCTCCCTGCCTAATGCGCACAAGGTTGTACGCACCACGAAGATCTATCTTGGTGAACCAACAGGCACCCTTAATCCGAGCAAACAAGTCCGACAATAGTGGCAGAGGGTATTGGAATTTAACCGTGATTTTATTCAGAAGCCGATAGTCTATACAAGGTCTCAAAGATCCGTCTTTCTTGGCCACAAAAAAGAATCCCGCACCAAGAGGGGAAGAGGATGGACGAATATGTCCTTTCTCCAAAGACTCCTTTATATAAGAATGCATCGCGGCATGCTCAGGTACCGACAGATTAAATAATCGTCCCTTAGGAAACTTACTACCAGGAATCAAATCTATAGCGCAGTCACAGTCCCTATGAGGAGGAAGAGCATTGGACCTGGACTCACTGAACACATCCTGATAGTCAAGCAAATACTCAGGAACTTCTGAAGGAGTGGAGGAAGCAATAGACACCGACGGGGAATCGCAATGAATTCCCTGACAACCCCAACTTGACACAGACATAGCCCTCCAATCCAGAACAGGATTTTGAGCCTGTAACCATGGCAGACCTAAAACGACCAAATCATGCATCTTATGCAGAACAAGAAAACGAATCACCTCCCGATGTTCAGGAGTCATGCACATGGTCACTTGTGTCCAATACTGCGGTTTATTCTCCGCCAATGGCGTAGCATCAATTCCTCTAAGAGGAATAGGATTTTCTAAAGGCTCCAGGACAAAACCACAGCGCCTGGCAAACGACAAATCCATAAGACTCAGGGCAGCGCCTGAGTCCACAAACGCCATAACAGGGTAGGAAGACAATGAGCAAATTAAAGTCACAGACAAAATAAATTTAGGCTGCAAGTTACCAACGGCGACAGGACTAACAAACTTTGTTAGGCGTTTAGAGCATGCTGATATAACATGTGTAGAATCACCACAGTAAAAACACAACCCATTCTGACGTCTATGATTTTGCCGTTCAGTTCTAGTCTGAATTCTATCACATTGCATTAAATCAGGCGTCTGTTCAGACAACACCGCCAAAGGATTAGCGGATTTGCGCTCCCGCAAACGTCGATCAATCTGAATGGCCAGCGTCATAGAATCATTCAGACTTGTAGGAATGGGAAAGCCCACCATCACATTCTTAATGGTTTCAGAAAGGCCATTTCTGAAATTTGCGGCCAGAGCACACTCATTCCACTGAGTGAGCTCGGACCATTTCCGAAATTTTTGGCAATACACTTCGGCTTCATCCTGGCCCTGAGAAATAGCCAGCAAAGCCTTCTCTGCCTGAATTTCAAGATTGGGCTCCTCATAAAGCAATCTGAGCGCCAGAAAAAACGCATCAATATTCGCCAATGCCAGATCTCCTGGCGCCAATGAGAAAGCCCAATCCTGAGGGTCGCCTCGCAAGAAGGAGATAACAATTTTAACTTGCTGAGCTGAGTCTCCAGACGAACGAGGTCTCAAAGATAGAAACAATTTACAATTATTCCTAAAATTCCTAAATTTAAATCGATCTCCAGAGAACAGCTCAGGAATAGGAATCTTAGGTTCTGACATAGGACTGCTAGTAACAAAATCCTGAATGCCTTGCACACGAGCAGCAAGCTGATCCACACTAGTAATCAGAGTTTGCACATTCATGTCTGCAGCAGAGTTTCAAGCCATTCAGAGGTAAAGGGGAAGGAAGAGAAAAAAAAAAAAAACTCAGAACTTCTTTTTCTTTTAATCCCACTTCTGCAATGCATTAACAATTCACTGGCCCTGACATACTGTTGTGATCCTAATGGCAGAGGATCTCAGGGTCTTCAGCAAAGTCTGCAAACATAAAAACTAGCTCTTAGGGAGGTGGTAACTAAGCTGACCACATACCTGATCCTAGCCCACAACTAACAGCAGCCGGGGAACGTACCTACGTTGGTTCTAGACGTCTCGCGCCAGCCGGAGATCTAACTAACCCTTTCAGAGAAAATACAGACCTCACTTGCCTCCAGAGAAAGGTACCAAAAAAGTAGATACAGGACCCCAAAAAATAATAACGGTGAGGTAAGAGGAAAAGACAAACGTAAATATGAACTAGATTCAGCAAAGAGAGGCCCACTAAATAATAGCAGAAATATAGAAAGAGGACTTATGTGGTCAGCGAAAAACCCTACACAAATATCCACGCTGAATATCCAAGAACCCCCGTACCGACTAACGGTATGGGGGGAGGATATCAGCCCCCTTAGAGCTTCCAGCAAAATCAGGAATCACATTATGAAAAAGCTGGACAAAAAACAGAATAATACAAATAACAAAAAACAAGAAAGCAGGACTTAGCTTATGTTGCAAAAATCAGGACCAGTAGACAAGAGCAACCAGACAAGGACTGATTACATGGATGCCAGGCAATGGACTAAGACTCCAGGAAGTTTAAATAGAAACACCCAGAGTGTTAACGAACCAGGTGTGTTGTGATCCGCTTTTTGGCTCCCCTAGTGGTGGCTGGTGGTACTGGAGACTTGTGTGTTCTTTTCTGCCTCAGCTCACCTGCTTCCATCAGTTTTGGGAGTTCCCTATTTAGCCTTGCTCTCCAGTCACTTCCTTGCCGGTCATCATTGTAACCTAGTCTTTCAGTTGCATGTTCCTGCTACCAGTCTGCTGATCAGCTAAGTGGACTCTTGTCCTTTTTGTTTTGTATTTTTTGTCCAGTTTACAGTTTGTCATTTCCTGTTACTGGAAGCTCTTGTGGACTGAAATTGCCACTCCTGTGTCATGAGTTGACACAGGAGTCTTAAAGTAATTTCAGGATGGGTTTTTGAAAGGGTTTTTTCAGCTGACCGTGAAGTCCTCTTTTGTATCCTTCCTCTATCTAGTAAGTGGACCTCGCTTTGCTAAATCTACCTTCATACTGTTTATGTCTTTTCCTCTGAACTCACCGTTAATATATGTGGGGGCTACTATCATCTTTGGGGAATTTCCCTAGAGGTAAGCCAGGTCTGCTCCTTCCTCTTCCAGGCGTAGTTAGTTCTCCGGCTGGCGCATGGCATCTAGGCAGCCATAGGAATGCTTCCTGGCTACTGTTAGTTGTGTGGTAGATTTAGGTCACGGTCAGCTTGAGTTTCCATCACCCGAGGGCTAGTCTGTTATTTTGTGTTTCTGATGTTCCCATGCCATTGGGGAATCATGACAGTATGACCGGCCACTGTTAAAGTAATTGGCAGAAGAAAGGAGAGTAAAAGAAGTCTGTAGGTTTTTTTTTTTTTTTTTTTCCTCACATGTTTGCTACTTAGTTGGCTCAGTTGTATTTCTGCTCTATTTACAGCCTTGCCTTTCTCTCCTTCTAATCCTTGAATGGCTCTGATCTCTCCGGTTTAAGGATGGACTCTCAGAGTTTGGCTGCAGGTTTAAATAATCTTGCTACGAAGGTTCAGAATTTACAAGATTATGTTATACGTACTCCTATTTCTGAACCTAAGATTCCTACACCAGAGGTATTTTCCGGAGATAGATCTCGGTTTCTGAATTTCAAATGTAATTGTAAATTATTCCTTTCTCTCAGACCTCACTCCTCTGGAGATCCTGTTCAGCAGGTTAAGATTGTGATTTCTTTGCTGCGAGGTGACCCTCAAAATTGGGCATTTTCATTGACACCAGGGGATCCTGCGTTGCTCAATGTGGGTGCGTTTTTTCTGGCTTTAGGGTTGCTGTATGAGGAACCTAATTTGGAGATTCAAGCTGAAAAAGCTTTAATAGCCCTGTCTCAAGGGCAAGATGAAGCTGAGATATACTGCCAAAAATTTCGTAAATGGTCTGTGCTTACTCAGTGGAATGAATGTGCCCTAGCGGCAATTTTCAGAGAAGGCCTTCTGATGCCGTTTAGGATGTCATGGTGGGGTTTCCTACGCCCACAGGTCTGAATGAGTCCATCACAATGGCGATTCAGATTGATCGGCGTTTGCGGGAGCGCAAACCCGTGCACCATTTGGCGGTATCTTCTGAAGGGACGCCAGTGAAAATGCAATGTGACAGAATTCTGTCAAGAAGCGAGCGGCAGAATTATAGGCGCAAAAATGGCTTGTGCTTCTACTGTGGTGATTCCGCGCATGTTATATCAGCATGCTCTAAACGTACTAGGAAGGTTGACAAGTCTGTTTCTATTGGCACTTTACAGTCTAAATTTCTTCTGTCTGTAACTCTGATTTGTTCATTATCAGTTATTACCGTGGATGCCTATGTGGACTCTGGCGCCGCTCTGAGTCTCATGGATTGGTCCTTCGCCAGGCGCTGTGGGTTTGATTTGGAGCCTCTGGAAGTTCCTATACCTCTGAAGGGTATTGATTCTACACCTCTGGCTTGTAATAGACCACAGTTCTTGACGCAAGTGACTATGCGTATGACTCCAGACCATCAGGAGATGATTCGCTTCCTCGTGTTGCATAATTTACATGATGTGTTAGTGCTTGGATTACCATGGTTGCAATCTCATAACCCAGTACTGGACTGGAAAACTATGTCTGTGTTAAGCTGGGGATGTCGGGGGGCTCATGGGGACATAGCTTTGGTTTCTATCTCGTCATCTATTCCCTCTGTGGTTCCGGCATTTTTGTCGGATTTTGGGGATATTTTTGAAGAGCCTAAAATGGGTTCTCTCCCTCCCCACAGAGAGTGTGATTGCGCCATAGATCTGATTCCAGGCAGTAAATTTCCAAAGGGTCGTTTGTTTAACCTATCTGTACCTGAACATGCTGCTATGCGCGAGTATATTAAGGAGTCCCTGGAAAAGGGACATATTCGTCCTTCTTCATCTCCTTTAGGAGCTGGGTTTTTCTTTGTCTCTAAAAAGGATGGCTCGCTGAAGCCTTGTATTGATTATCGACTCCTGAATAAAATTACTGTCAAATATCAGTATCCGTTGCCGCTGCTTACTGATTTGTTTGCTCGCATAAGGGGGGCTAAGTGGTTCTCCAAGATTGATCTCCGTGGGGCGTATAATTTGGTGCGAATTAAGCAAGGGGATGAGTGGAAAACCGCATTTAATACGCCTGAGGGCCACTTTGAGTATTTAGTAATGCCTTTCGGCCTTTTTAATGCACCTTCAGTTTTTCAGTCCTTTATGTATGATATTTTCCGTGAATATCTGGATAAATTTATGATTGTGTATTTGGACGATATTTTGATTTTTTCTGAGGACTGGGAGTCTCATGTTCAGCAGGTCAGGAGGGTTTTTCAGGTCTTGCGGGATAACTCTCTGTGTGTAAAGGGTTCTAAGTGTGTTTTTGGGGTTCAAAAGATTTCCTTTTTGGGGTACATTTTTTCCCCTTCTTCTGTTGAGATGGACCCTGTCAAGGTTCGGGCTATTTGTGACTGGACGCAGCCTACTTCTCTAAAGGGTCTTCAGAAGTTCTTGGGCTTTGCTAATTTTTATCGTCGATTTATAACTGGTTTTTCTGGTGTTGCTAAGCCTCTTACGGATTTGACTAAGAAGGGTGCTGATGTTGCCAATTGGTCCTCTGCCGCTGTGGAGGCCTTTCGGGAACTTAAGCGCCGCTTTTCGTCTGCCCCTGTGTTGCGCCAGCCTGATGTCTCTCTCCCCTTTCAGGTTGAGGTCGATGCTTCCGAGATCGGAGCGGGGGCGGTTTTGTCGCAGAAAAGATCCGATTGCTCAGTGATGAGACCTTGTGCGTTCTTTTCTTGAAAATTTTCTGCCGCCGAAATAAATTATGATGTCGGTAATCGGGAGCTTTTGGCCATGAAGTGAGCATTTGAGGAGTGGCGTCATTGGCTTGAGGGTGCTAGACATCAGGTGGTGGTTTTGACTGATCACAAGAATCTGATTTATCTTGAGTCTGCCAGGCGCCTGAATCCTAGACAGGCGCGCTGGTCGTTGTTTTTCTCTCGGTTTAATTTTGTGGTCTCATATCTACCAGGTTCTAAGAATGTGAAGGCAGATGCCCTTTCTAGGAGTTTTGAGCCTGATTCCCCTGGTGATTCGGAACCTACAGGTATCCTTAAGGATGGGGTGATATTGTCCGCTATTTCCCCAGATCTGCGACGTGCTTTGCAAGAGTTTCAGGCGGATAGACCTGATCGCTGTCCACCTGGTAGACTGTTTGTTCCTGATGATTGGACCAGTAGAGTCATCTCGGAGGTTCATTCTTCTACGCTGGCGGGTCATCCTGGAATTTTTGGTACCAGGGATTTGGTGGCTAGATCCTTCTGGTGGCCATCTCTGTCTCGAGATGTGCGTGTTTTTGTGCAGTCTTGTGATGTGTGTGCTCGGGCCAAGCCTTGTTGTTCTAGGGCTAGCGGGTTGTTGTTGCCCTTGCCTATTCCGAAGAGGCCTTGGACGCACATCTCGATGGACTTTATTTCTGATCTTCCTGTCTCTCAGAGGATGTCTGTTATCTGGGTGGTGTGTGACCGTTTTTCTAAGATGGTTCATTTGGTGCCATTGCCGAAGTTGCCTTCCTCGTCTGAGTTGGTTCCTTTGTTTTTTCAAAATGTGGTTTGCTTGCATGGTATTCCTGAAAATATCGTTTCTGATAGGGGTACCCAGTTCGTTTCTAGATTTTGGCGGGCATTCTGTGCCAGGTTGGGCATTGATTTGTCTTTTTCGTCTGCCTTCCATCCTCAGACTAATGGCCAGACGGAGCGAACTAATCAGACTTTGGAGACGTATTTGAGGTGTTTTGTGTCTGCGGATCAGGATGATTGGGTTGCCTTTTTGCCGTTGGCGGAGTTTGCTCTTAATAATCGGGCTAGTTCGGCCACTTTGGTTTCCCCTTTCTTTTGCAATTCGGGGTTTCATCCCCGTTTTTCTTCTGGTCAGGCGGAGTCTTCGGATTGTCCTGGAGTAGATGCTGTGGTGGATCGGTTGTATCGGATTTGGGAACAAGTGGTGGACAATTTGAATTTGTCCCAGGAGAGGACTCAGCGGTTTGCTAACCGCCAGCGTCGGGTTGGTCCTCGCCTTCGTGTTGGGGACTTGGTGTGGTTGTCTTCCCGTTTTGTCCCAATGAGGGTTTCTTCTCCTAAATTTAAGCCTCGGTTCATCGGTCCCTATAGGATTTTGGAGATTATTAACCCTGTTTCCTTTCGTTTGGACCTCCCGGCATCTTTCGCTATCCATAATGTGTTCCATCGGTCGTTGTTGCGGAGATACGAGGTGCCGGTGGTTCCTTCTGCTGAGCCTCCTGCTCCTGTGCTGGTTGAGGGTGAATTGGAGTACGTTATAGAGAAGATCTTGGACTCCCGTATTTCCAGGCGGAGACTCCAGTATCTGGTTAAATGGAAGGGCTATGGTCAGGAAGATAATTCTTGGGTAACTGCCTCTGATGTTCATGCCTCGGATTTGGTTCGTGCCTTTCATAGGGCTCATCCAGGTCGCCCTGGCGGTTCTTGTGAGGGTTCGGTGCTCCCTCCTTAAGGGGGGGGTACTGTTGTGATCCGCTTTTTGGCTCCCCTAGTGGTGGCTGGTGGTACTGGAGACTTGTGTGTTCTTTTCTGCCTCAGCTCACCTGCTTCCATCAGTTTTGGGAGTTCCCTATTTAGCCTTGCTCTCCAGTCACTTCCTTGCCGGTCATCATTGTAACCTAGTCTTTCAGTTGCATGTTCCTGCTACCAGTCTGCTGATCAGCTAAGTGGACTCTTGTCCTTTTTGTTTTGTATTTTTTGTCCAGTTTACAGTTTGTCATTTCCTGTTACTGGAAGCTCTTGTGGACTGAAATTGCCACTCCTGTGTCATGAGTTGACACAGGAGTCTTAAAGTAATTTCAGGATGGGTTTTTGAAAGGGTTTTTTCAGCTGACCGTGAAGTCCTCTTTTGTATCCTTCCTCTATCTAGTAAGTGGACCTCGCTTTGCTAAATCTACCTTCATACTGTGTATGTCTTTTCCTCTGAACTCACCGTTAATATATGTGGGGGCTACTATCATCTTTGGGGAATTTCACTAGAGGTAAGCCAGGTCTGTTCCTTCCTCTTCCAGGCGTAGTTAGTTCTCCGGCTGGCGCATGGCATCTAGGCAGCCGTAGGAATGCTTCCTGGCTACTGTTAGTTGTGTGGTAGATTTAGGTCACGGTCAGCTTGAGTTTCCATCACCCGAGGGCTAGTCTGTTATTTTGTGTTTCTGATGTTCCCATGCCATTGGGGAATCATGACACAGGTGACTACCAACCTGGGGAAAGAGTATACAAGAGCCATACCGCGAGTGACCACAAGAGGGAGCCCAAAAGTATAGTTCATAACAGGAGACACCATCACGTGTTTCTCAACGCAGTGATCCAGATCACTGCCCCCATCCCTTATGTGAAATATGCAAATGCATGTAGGATAGCTGCGGAGACACCATCACGTGTTTCTCAACGCAAGCAGTGAATAGCCAGACCTTTCCCCGGGAAGGAACAACCACGGGAAGGGCAGCATCCAGTAAAGGAAAACATCCAATACAGGAAAACCACCTATGCCAAGCATGGTATCCATCTACAGACAGCTGTTTCGGTGTGTTTGCCCCTCATCAGTGTTTAGTAGGAATCTGGCTATTAGGAGCAGTGCCTAGTAAAAGGCTGTGAAGGAACAGATGATTGGCCTCAGGGAGACCAAAACACCCAACACCGCGGAGACACCATCACGTGTTTCTCAATGCAGTGATCCAGAACACTGCCCCATCCCTTATGGGAAATATGCAAATGCATGTAGGATAGCTGCAGAGACACCATCACGTGTTTCTCAACGCAAGCAGTGAATAGCCAGACCTTTCCCCAGGAAGGAATAACCACGGGAAGGGCAGCATCCAGTAAAGGAAAACATCCAATACAGGAAAACCACCTATGCCAAGCATGGTATCCATCCACAGACAGCTGTTTAGGGGAGTTTGCCCCTCATCAGTGTGGAGTAGGAATCTGGCTATTAGGAGCAGTGCCTAGTAAAAGGCTGTGAAGGAACAGATGATTGGCCTCAGGGAGACCAAAACATCCAACACCGCGGAGACACCATCACGTGTTTCTCAATGCAGGGATCCAGAACACTGCCCCCATCCCTTATAGGAAATATGCAAATGCATGTAGGATAGCTGCGGAGACACCATCACGTGTTTCTCAACGCAAGCAGGGAATAGCCATACCTTTCCTTGGGAAAGAACAACCACGGGAAGGGCAGCATCCAGTAAAGGAAAACATCCAATAAAGGAAACCCACCTATGCCAAGCATGGTATCCATCCACAGACAGCTGTTTTGGGGTGTTTGCCCCTCATCAGTGTGGAGTAGGAATCTGGCTATTAGGAGCAGTGCCTAGTAAAAGGCTGTGAAGGAACAGATGATTGGCCTCAGGGAGACCAAAACACCCAACACCGCGGAGACACCATCACGTGTTTCTCAACGCAGTGATCCAGAACACTGCCCCCATCCCTTATGGGAAATATGCAAATGCATGTAGGATAGCTGCGGAGACACCATCACGTGTTTCTCAACGCAAGCAGGGAATAGCCAGACCTTTCCTAGGGAAGGAACAACCACGGGAAGGGCAGCATCCAGTAAAGGAAAACATCCAATACAGGAAAACCACCTATGCCAAGCATGGTATCCATCCACAGACAGCTGTTTTGGGGTGTTTGCCCCTCATCAGTGTGGAGTAGGAATCTGGCTATTAGGAGCAGTGCCTAGTAAAAGGCTGTGAAGGAACAGATGATTGGCCTCAGGGAGACCAAAACACCCAACACCGCGGAGACACCATCACGTGTTTCTCAACGCAGTGATCCAGAACACTTCCCCCATCCCTTATGGGAAATATGCAAATGCATGTAGGAAAGCTGCGGAGACACCATCACGTGTTTCTCAACTCAAGCAGTGAATAGCCAGACCTTTCCCCGGGAAGGAACAACCACGGGAAGGGCAACATCCAGTAAAGAAAAACAACCAATACAGGAAAACCACCTATGCCAAGCATGGTATCCATCCACAAACAGCTGTTTCGGGGTGTTTGCCCCTCATCAGTGTGGAGTAGGAATCTGGCTATTAGGAGCAGTGCCTGGTAAAAGGCTGTGAAGGAACAGATTATTGGCCTCAGGGAGACCAAAACACCGAACACCGCAGAGACACCATCACGTGTTTCTCAACGCAGTGATCCAGAACACTGCCCCCATCCCTTATGGAAAATATGCAAATGCAGGTAGGATAGCTGCGGAAACACCATCACATGTTTCTCAACGCAAGCAGTGAATAGCCAGACCTTTCCTAGGGAAGGAACAACCACGGGAAGGGCAGCATCCAGTAAAGGAAAACATCCAATACAGGAAAACCACCTATGCCAAGCATGGTATCCATCCACAGACAGCTGTTTTGGGGTGTTTGCCCCTCATCAGTGTGGAGTAGGAATCTGGCAATTAGGAGCGGTGCCTAGTAAAAGGCTGTGAAGGAACAGATGATTGGCCTCAGGGAGACCAAAACACCCAACACCGCGGAGACACCATCACGTGTTTCTCAACGCAGTGATCCAGAACACTTCCCCCATCCCTTATGGGAAATATGCAAATGCATGTAGGAAAGCCGCGGAGACACCATCACGTGTTTCTCAACTCAAGCAGTGAATAGCCAGACCTTTCCCCGGGAAGGAACAACCACGGGAAGGGAAGCATCCAGTAAAGGAAAACATCCAATACAGGAAAACCACCTATGCCAAGCATGGTATCCATCCACAGACAGCTGTTTCGGGGTGTTTGCCCCTCATCAGTGTGGAGTAGGAATCTGGCTATTAGGAGCAGTGCCTAGTAAAAGGCTGTGAAGGAACAGATGATTGGCCTCAGGGAGACCAAAACACCCAACACCGCGGAGACACCATCATGTGTTTCTCAACGCAGTGATCCAGAACACTGCCCCCATCCCTTATGTGAAATATGCAAATGCATGTAAGATAGCTGCGGAGACACCATCACGTGTTTCTCAACGCAAGCAGTGAATAGCCAGACCTTTCCCCGGGAAGGAACAACCACGGGAAGGGCAGCATCCAGTAAAGGAAAACATCCAATACAGGAAAACCACCTATGCCAAGCATGGTATCCATCCACAGACAGCTGTTTCGGGGTGTTTGCCCCTCATAAGTGTGGAGTAGGAATCTGGCTATTAGGAGCAGTGCCTAGTAAAAGGCTGTGAAGGAACAGATGATTGGCCTCAGGGAGACCAAAACACCCAACACCGCGGAGACACCATCACGTGTTTCTCAACGCAGTGATCCAGAACACTGCCCCCATCCCTTATGGGAAATATGCAAATGCATGTAGGATAGCTGCGGAGACACCATCACGTGTTTCTCAACGCAAGCAGTGAATAGCCAGACCTTTCCCCGGGAAGGAACAACCACTGGAAGGGCAGCATCCAGTAAAGGAGAACTGTCATGAATCCCAATGGCTAGGGATAGCACAGGACAAGCAAGGTAAAAATATATAACGGACGAGCTCTAGGGTGATGGAACCTGGGCTGACCGCTGCCCTACGCCTGACAAACGCAACTAGAAATAGCCAGGGAGCGTGCCTACGTTGGTTCTAGACGCCACGCACCAGCTAACTAGTACTGCAGAGAAAATAAAGACCTCACTTGCCTCCAGAGGAACGAACCCCAAAAGGTATAGTTGCCCCCCACATGTATTGACGGTGAAATGAGAGGAAGGCACACACATAGAGATGATATATATAGGTTTAGCAAATAGAGGCCCGCTGTAAACTAGAAAGCAGAACGATACAAAAGGGGTCTGAGCGGTCAGCAAAAAACCCTAATCAAAAAAACCATCCTGAGATTACAAGAACCCATGTGCCAACTCATGGCACATGGGGAGAACCTCAGTCCACTAGAGCTACCAGCTAGCATAGAGACATAATAAGCAAGCTGGACAAAAAACCAAACAACTGAAAATCAGCACTTAGCTTATCCTGAAAGATCTGGGAGCAGGTAGGCAGGAACAAAACAGAGCACATCTGAATACATTGATAGCCGGCAAGGAAATGACAGAAAGGCCAGGTAAAATAGGAAACACCCAGCCTCTGATGGACAGGTGGAAACCAAAGGCCGCAACCCACCAAAGTCACCCAGTACCAGCAGTAACCACCAGAGGGAGCCCACAAACAGAATCCACAACAGTACCCCCCCCTTGAGGAGGGGTCACCGAACCCTCACGAGAACCCCCAGGGCGATCAGGATGAGCTCTATGGAAGGCGCGGACCAAATCAGTCGCATGAACATCGGAGGCGACCACCCAGGAATTATCCTCCTGACCATAACCCTTCCACTTAACCAAATACTGGAGTCTGCGTCTGGAAACACGAGAATCCAAGATCTTCTCAACAACATACTCCAATTCTCCCTCCACCAGCACCGGAGCAGGAGGCTCAACCGAAGGAACAACGGGCACCTCATACCTCCGCAACAACGACCGATGGAACACATTATGAATAGCAAACGATGCTGGGAGATCCAAACGAAAAGATACAGGGTTAAGAATCTCCGAGATCCTATAAGGACCGATGAACCGAGGCTTGAACTTAGGAGAAGAGACCTTCATAGGGACAAAACGAGAAGACAACCACACCAAATCCCCAACAAGAAGTCGGGGACCCACGCGGCGACGGCGATTAGCAAACTGCTGAGTCTTCTCCTGAGATAACTTCAAATTGTCCACCACCTGATTCCAAATTTGATGTAGCCTGTCCACCACCACGTCCACTCCAGGACAATCCGAAGACTCCACCTGACCAGAGGAAAAACGAGGATGAAACCCCGAATTACAAAAAAAAGGAGAGACCAACGTGGCAGAACTAGCCCGATTATTAAGAGCAAACTCGGCCAGTGGCAAAAAAGCAACCCAGTCATCTTGGTCAGCAGAAACAAAACACCTCAAATAAGTTTCCAAGGTCTGATTAGTTCGCTCCGTCTGGCCATTCGTCTGAGGATGGAATGCAGACGAGAAAGACAAATCAATGCCCATCTTGGCACAAAATGTCCGCCAAAATCTAGACACAAACTGGGATCCCCTGTCAGAAACGATATTCTCCGGAATCCCATGCAAACGAACCACGTTCTGAAAAAATAAAGGGACCAACTCAGAGGAGGAAGGCAACTTAGGCAAGGGCACCAAATGAACCATCTTAGAAAAGCGGTCACACACAACCCAGATAACGGACATTTTCTGTGAAACCGGGAGATCAGAAATAAAATCCATGGAAATGTGCGTCCAAGGCCTCTTCGGGATGGGCAAGGATAACAACAACCCACTGGCCCGAGAACAGCAAGACTTAGCTCGAGCACACACTTCACAAGACTGCACAAAGGTACGCACATCCCTAGACAAGGAAGGCCACCAAAAAGACCTGGCCACCAAGTCTCTAGTACCAAATATTCCAGGATGACCAGCCAACACAGAAGAATGGACCTCGGAGATGACTCTACTGGTCCAATCATCCGGAACAAACAGTCTTTCTGGTGGACAACGATCCGGTTTATCCACCTGAAACTCCTGCAATGCACGTCGCAAGTCTGGGGATACGGCGGACAATATTACCCCATCCCTAAGGATACCAGTAGGCCCAGAATCTCCAGGAGAGTCAGGCACAAAACTCCTGGAAAGAGCATCTGCCTTCACATTCTTTGAACCTGGCAGGTATGAAACCACGAAATTGAAACGAGAAAAAAACAACGACCAACGAGCCTGTCTAGGATTCAAACGCCTGGCAGACTCAAGGTAAATGAGATTCTTGTGATCAGTCAAGACCACCACACGATGTTTAGTACCCTCAAGCCAATGATGCCACTCCTCAAATGCCCACTTCATGGCCAAAAGCTCCCGATTACCCACATCATAATTGCGCTCGGCGGGCGAGAATTTTCTAGAGAAGAATGCACATGGCTTCATCACCGAGCCATCAGAACTTCTCTGTGACAAAACCGCCCCCGCTCCAATCTCGGAAGCATCAACCTCAACCTGAAAAGGAAGTGAAACATCTGGTTGACACAACACAGGAGCAGAAGAAAACCGGCGCTTAAGTTCCTGAAAGGCCTCCACAGCCGCAGGAGACCAATTAGCAACATCAGCACCCTTTTTAGTCAAATCAGTCAAAGGTTTAACAATACTGGAAAAATTTGCAATGAACCGACGATAAAAATTAGCAAACCCCAAGAACTTCTGTAGGCTCTTAACAGATGTAGGTTGTGTCCAGTCACAAATTGCCTGAACCTTGACGGGATCCATCTCAATAGTAGAAGGAGAAAAAATGTACCCCAAAAAAGAAATCTTCTGGACTCCGAAGAGACACTTTGAGCCCTTCACAAACAGAGAATTGGCCCGCAGAACCTGAAACACCTTCCTGACCTGTAGAACATGAGACTCCCAGTCATCAGAAAACACCAAAATATCATCCAAATACACAATCATAAACTTATCCAGATATTCACGGAAAATATTGTGCATAAAGGACTGAAAGACTGACGGAGCATTGGAGAGTCCAAAAGGCATTACCAAATACTCAAAATGGCCCTCAGGCATATTAAATGCGGTTTTCCACTCATCACCTTGTTTTATCCGCACCAGATTATACGCACCGCGAAGATCTATCTTAGTGAACCACCTAGCCCCCTTAATGCGAGCAAACAAGTCAGTCAATAATGGCAATGGATACTGATATTTGACTGTAATCTTATTCAGAAGGCGATAATCTATACAAGGCCTCAGGGAACCATCTTTTTTTGCCACGAAAAAAAAAACCTGCTCCCAGAGGGGACGAAGATGGACGAATATGTCCCTTTTCCAAGGACTCCTTAATATAATTCCGCATAGCAGTATGCTCTGGCAGTGACAGATTAAATAAACGACCCTTAGGGAACTTACTGCCAGGAATCAATTCTATAGCACAGTCACAATCTCTATGAGGAGGGAGCGAATTGAGCTTAGGCTCCTCAAAAACATCCCTATAGTCAGACAAAAACTCAGGGATCTCAGAAGGAGTAGATGAAGCGATTGAAATCGGAGGTGCATCACCATGAACCCCCTGACATCCCCAGCTTAACACAGACATTGTTTTCCAGTCCAGGACAGGATTATGAGTTTGTAACCATGGCAGACCAAGCACTAGTACATCATGTAAATTATACAGTACAAGGAAGCGAATCACCTCCTGATGAACGGGAGTCATGCGCATGGTCACTTGTGTCCAATACTGCGGTTTATTCATAGCCAATGGTGTAGAGTCAATTCCCTTCAGAGGAATAGGAACTTCCAGAGGCTCCAGACTAAAACCGCAGCGTTTAGCAAATGACCAATCCATAAGACTCAGGGCAGCGCCCGAATCCACATAGGCATCAACGGAAATGGAAGACAGTGAAAAAATCAGAGTCACAGACAAAATGAACTTAGGCTGCAGAGTACCAATGGCAAAAGATTTATCAAGCTTTTTTGTGCGTTCAGAGCATGCTGATATAACATGAGCCGAATCACCACAATAAAAACACAATCCATTTTTCCGCCTATAATTTTGCCGTTCACTTCTGGACTGAATTCTATCACATTGCATAGTCTCAGGTGCCTGTTCAGAAGACACCGCCAACTGGTGCATGGGTTTGCGCTCCCGCAAACGCCGATCAATCTGTATGGCCATAGCCATAGACTCATTCAGACCTGTAGGCGTAGGGAACCCCACCATAATATCCTTAATGGCCTCAGAAAGACCATTTCTGAAGTTTGCAGCCAGGGCGCACTCATTCCACTGAGTAAGCACCGACCATTTCCGAAAATTTTGACAATATATTTCCGCTTCATCATGCCCCTGAGAGACGGCTAATAAAGCCTTTTCAGCCTGAATCTCCAGGTTGGGTTCCTCATAGAGCAATCCCAATGCCAGAAAAAACGCATCCACACTGAGCAATGCAGGATCCCCTGGTGCCAATGCAAATGCCCAATTCTGAGGGTCGCCCCGCAGGAAAGGTATTACAATCTTGACCTGTTGAGCAGGGTCTCCAGAGGAGTGAGATTTTAAAGAAAGAAACAATTTACAATTGTTCCTGAAATTCAGGAAGGTAGATCTATCTCCAGAGAAGAACTCTGGAATAGGAATTCTAGGTTCAGACATGGGAGTGTGAACAACAAAATCCTGTATGTTTTGAACTTTTGCCGCGAGATTACTCAGGCTGGAAGCCAAACTCTGGACATCCATGTTAAACAGCTAAGATCAGAGCCATTCAAGGGTTAAGAGGAGGTAAGAAGCAGCTAGACAGCAATTAAGGGCTAGGCAGCAAACTCTGAAGGGAAGAAAAAAAAAAAAAAATTCCCTTAAACACTTCTTATTCTCCTGCTTCAGCCCAAACAATTAACACTTTGTGGGCCGGCTATACTGTCATGAATCCCAATGGCTAGGGATAGCACAGGACAAGCAAGGTACATATATATAACGGACGAGCTCTAGGGTGATGGAACCTGGGCTGACCGCTGCCCTACGCCTGACAAACGCAACTAGAAATAGCCAGGGAGCGTGCCTATGTTGGTTCTAGACACCACGCACCAGCCTAAGAGCTAACTAGTACTGCAGAGAAAATAAAGACCTCACTTGCCTCCAGAAGAACGAACCCCAAAAGGTATAGTTGCCCCCCACATGTATTGACGGTGAAATGAGAGGAAGGCACACACATAGAGATGATATATATATAGGTTTAGCAAATAGAGGCCCGCTGTAAACTAGAAAGCAGAACGATACAAAAGGGGTCTGAGCGGTCAGCAAAAAACCCTAATCAAAAAAACCATCCTGAGATTACAAGAACCCATGTGCCAACTCATGGCACATGGGGAGAACCTCAGTCCACTAGAGCTACCAGCTAGCATAGAGACATAATAAGCAAGCTGGACAAAAAACCAAACAACTGAAAATCAGCACTTAGCTTATCCTGAAAGATCTGGGAGCAGGTAGGCAGGAACAAAACAGAGCACATCTGAATACATTGATAGCCGGCAAGGAAATGACAGAAAGGCCAGGTAAAATAGGAAACACCCAGCCTCTGATGGACAGGTGGAAACCAAAGGCCGCAACCCACCAAAGTCACTCAGTACCAGCAGTAACCACCAGAGGGAGCCCACAAACAGAATCCACAACAGAGAACATCCAATACAGGAAAACCACCTATGCCAAGCATGGTATCCATCCACAGACAGCTGTTTCGGGGTGTTTGCCCCTCATCAGTGTGGAGTAGGAATCTGGCTATTAGGAGCAGTGCCTCGTAAAAGGCTGTGAAGGAACAGATGATTGGCCTCAGGGAGACCAAAACACCCAACACCGCGGAGACACCATCACGTGTTTCTCAACGCAGTGATCCAGAACACTTCCCCCATCCCTTATGGGAAATATGCAAATGCATGTAGGAAAGCTGCGGAGACACCATCACGTGTTTCTCAACTCAAGCAGTGAATAGCCAGACCTTTCCCCGGGAAGGAACAACCACGGGAAGGGCAACATCCAGTAAAGAAAAACAACCAATACAGGAAAACCACCTATGCCAAGCATGGTATCCATCCACAAACAGCTGTTTCGGGGTGTTTGCCCCTCATCAGTGTGGAGTAGGAATCTGGCTATTAGGAGCAGTGCCTGGTAAAAGGCTGTGAAGGAACAGATTATTGGCCTCAGGGAGACCAAAACACCGAACACCGCAGAGACACCATCACGTGTTTCTCAACGCAGTGATCCAGAACACTGCCCCCATCCCTTATGGAAAATATGCAAATGCAGGTAGGATAGCTGCGGAAACACCATCACATGTTTCTCAACGCAAGCAGTGAATAGCCAGACCTTTCCCCGGGAAGGAACAACCACGGGAAGGGAAGCATCCAGTAAAGGAAAACATCCAATACAGGAAAACCACCTATGCCAAGCATGGTATCCATCCACAGACAGCTGTTTCGGGGTGTTTGCCCCTCATCAGTGTGGAGTAGGAATCTGGCTATTAGGAGCAGTGCCTAGTAAAAGGCTGTGAAGGAACAGATGATTGGCCTCAGGGAGACCAAAACACCCAACACCGCGGAGACACCATCACGTGTTTCTCAACGCAGTGATCCAGAACACTGCCCCCATCCCTTATGTGAAATATGCAAATGCATGTAAGATAGCTGCGGAGACACCATCACGTGTTTCTCAACGCAAGCAGTGAATAGCCAGACCTTTCCCCGGGAAGGAACAACCACGGGAAGGGCAGCATCCAGTAAAGGAAAACATCCAATACAGGAAAACCACCTATGCCAAGCATGGTATCCATCCACAGACAGCTGTTTGGGGGTGTTTGCCCCTCATCAGTGTGGAGTAGGAATCTGGCTATTAGGAGCAGTGCCTAGTAAAAGGCTGTGAAGGAACAGATGATTGGCCTCAGGGAGACCAAAACACCCAACACCGCGGAGACACCATCACGTGTTTCTCAACGCAGTGATCCAGAACACTGCCCCCATCCCTTATGGGAAATATGCAAATGCATGTAGGATAGCTGCGGAGACACCATCACGTGTTTCTCAACGCAAGCAGTGAATAGCCAGACCTTTCCCCGGGAAGGAACAACCACGGGAAGGGCAGCATCCAGTAAAGGAAAACATCCAATACAGGAAAACCACCTATGCCAAGCATGGTAACCATCCACAGACAGCTGTTTCGGGGTGTTTGCCCCTCATCAGTGTGGAGTAGGAATCTGGCTATTAGGAGCAGTGCTCGTAAAAGGCTGTGAAGGAACAGATGATTGGCCTCAGGGAGACCAAAACACCCAACACTGCAGAGACACCATCACGTGTTTCTCAACGCAGTGATCCAGAACACTGTCCCCATTCCTTATGGGAAATATGCAAATGCATGTAGGATAGCTGCGGAGACACCATCAGGTGTTTCTCAACGCAAGCAGTGAATAGCCAGACCTTTCCCCGGGAAGGAACAACCACGGGAAGGGCAGCATCCAGTAAAGGAAAACATCCAATACAGGAAAACCACCTATGCCAAGCATGGTATCCATCCACAGACAGCTGTTTCGGGGTGTTTGCCCCTCATCAGTGTGGAGTAGGAATCTGGCTATTAGGAGCAGTGCCTAGTAAAAGGCTGTGAAGGAACAGATGATTGGCCTCAGGGAGACCAAAACACCCAACACTGCGGAGACACCATCACGTGTTTCTCAACGCAGTGATCCAGAACACTGCCCCCATCCCTTATGGGAAATATGCAAATGCATGTAGGATAACTGCGGAGACACCATCACGTGTTTCTCAACGCAAGCAGTGAATAGCCAGACCTTTCCCCAGGAAGGAACAACCACGGGAAGGGCAGCATCCAGTAAAGGAAAACATCCAATACAGGAAAACCACCTATGCCAAGCATGGTATCCATCCACAGACAGCTGTTTCGGGGTGTTTGCCCCTCATCAGTGTGGAGTAGGAATCTGGCCATTAGGAGCAGTGCCTAGTAAAAGGCTGTGATGGAACAGATGATTGGCCTCAGGGAGACCAAAACACCCAAAACACCCCGAAACAGCTGTCTGTGGATGGATACCATGCTTGGCATAGGTGGTTTTCCTGTATTGGATGTTTTCCTTTACTGGATGCTGCCCTTCCCGTGGTTGTTCCTTCCCGGGGAAAGGTCTGGCTATTCACTGCTTGCGTTGAGAATCACGTGATGGTGTCTCCGCAGCTATCGTACATGCATTTGCATATTTCCCATAAGGGATGGGGGCAGTGTTCTGGATCACTGCGTTGAGAAACACGTGATGGTGTCTCCGCGGTGTTGGGTGTTTTGGTCTCCCTGAGGCCAATCATCTGTTCCTTCACAGCCTTTTACTAGGCACTGCTCCTAATAGCCAGATTTCTACTCCACACTGATGAGGGGCAAACACCCCGAAACAGCTGTCTGTGGATGGATACCATGCTTGGCATAGGTGGTTTTCCTGTATTGGATGTTTTCCTTTACTGGATGCTGCCCTTCCCGTGGTTGTTCCTTCCCGGGGAAAGGTCTGGCTATTCACTGCTTGCGTTGAGAAACACGTGATGGTGTCTCCGCAGCTATCCTACATGCATTTCCAATATTCTTTTGAACCTCGCTCCAGACATCCCCAAGTCTCTGCATGGCAAACACCACCCCAGAGTAATCAGAACTGATCCTAGAAAACTCACCAAAATGGGGATGAAAACCATATTTGCAGAAGATTGGTGAGGTCTCCATAGATTGATTTACATGACTGTTACAGTAAAAGCAAACTCAGCAAGAGTTAAAAATGAACACCAGTCCTGCTGCCGAGCTGCCATAAAGCATCTTAAAAATTGCTCCAAAGTCTGATTTGTCCTCTCAGTCTGACCATTGGTTTAAGGGTGATAAGCAGAAGAAAAATCCCTAGTTTACTGCAAAAAGCTCTCCAAAATTTAGAGACAAACAGTACGCCCCTATCAGACACAATGTCCAGAGGGATCCTATGTAACCTTACAATATGAGAAATAAACAACCTGAAGAGTGTCTCTGCATTAGATAATTCTGACAAAGGAACAAAATAAGCTTGTTTACTGAATCGATCAACTACCACCCAGATAGCAGTCTTCCCATCAGACAGAGGTAAAGGTACCTTCACACTAAACGATATCGCTAGCGATCCGTGACGTTGCAGCGTCCTGGCTAGCGATATCGTTGAGTGTGACAGGCAGCAGCGATCAGGATCCTGCTGTGATACCGCTGGTCGTTGGTTAAAGTTCAGAACTTTATTTGGTCGTCCGATCGCCGTGTATCGTTGTGTTTGACAGCAAAAGCAACGATACCAGCGATGTTTTACAATGGTAACCAGGGTAAATATCGGGTTACTAAGCGCAGGGCCGCGCTTAGAAACCCGATGTTTACCCTGGTTACCAGTGTAAAATGTAAAAAAACAAACAGCACATACTCACCTTCGCGTCCCTCGCCGTCCGCTTCTTGCACTGACAGAGCGCCAGCCCTAAAGTGAAAGTAAAAGCACAGCGGTGACGTCACCGCTCTGCTGTTAGGGCCGGCACTCACAGTGCAGGAAGCGGACGCCGGGGGACGCGCAGGTGAGTATGTAGTGTTTGTTTTTTTTACATTTTACACTGGTAACCAGGGTAAACATCGGGTTACTAAGCGCGGCCCTGCGCTTAGCAACCCGATGTTTACCCTGGTTACCAGGGGACTTCGGCATCGTTGGTCACTGGAGAGCGGTCTGTGTGACAGCTCTCCAGCGACCAAACAGCGACGCTGCAGCGATCGGCATCGTTGTCTGTATCGCTGCAGCGTCGCTTAATGTGAAGGTACCTTAAGTCTGTAATGAAATTAAAGGACAAATGAGTCCATGGTCTTTCAGGAATATGCAATGGAGCCAATTCCCCAGCCAGCCAGCTATGACTGACTTTGGCGCGTGCGCAGACTTCACAAGCAGATATGAAATCCTTAATATCATTATGCATGGATGGCCACAATAAAATATAGCAACGTCTTTCCTTGTGGCAGTAACCCCAGGATGACCACTTAAAATGGAATTCTGACATTCCTGTAACACCTGCAATGTTAGGTACACAGGCACAAATAATTTAGACCCTAGGGAAATGGAAGGAGCCAATGACTGGACTTTTCGAATCTCCTCTTCCAATTCCAAGGTAACCATAGACACCATAATACCCTGAGGAATAATGGAGGACAGAGGTTTAATGAGATAAAGCATCAGCTTTCACATTCTTAGACCCTGACCTGAAAGTAATAGTAAAATGAAACTGAGAGAAAAACAAGGACCATCTGGCCTGTCTATGAGTTATCTTTTAGCCGATTTAATATAAGCTAAATTCTTGTGATCCGTGATCAACGCAACTTCATTCCTCAAATGCCAATTTGACAGCAAGTAATTCCCAATTCCCAACATCATAATTTCTCTCTTGGGGTGAAACTTTTTTAAATAGAACATGCACATGGACACAGGTTTGTCAGAGTTTTGGGCCCCTGCTATTAGACTGCCGGTTGTGAGTTCTGCCCTTGGGCTCCCTCTGGTGGTTTCGAGTGGAACTGCTGCTCCTTGAGTTTTGCTGTAGCAGCTGCTTTCACTTATTGTCTCTCCTGGCCTTGCTATTTACCTTGGCTCTGGTCTTCAGTTCATGCCAACTGTCAATGTTTTAGGGTTGGATTCAGATCTCTCCATGAATTTCTCTGATGGCCTGTTCATTTCAGCAAAAGATAAGTTCTTGCTAGTTCTTTTGTTGTCCATTTGCTTTGGACTTTATTGCTCAGCTCATGTTATGTTTCTTTTTGTCCAGCTTGTCATTATGATATATTCAGGCTAGCTGGAAGCTCTGGGGAAGCAGATTTGCCCTCTCCATACCGTGAGTCGGTGTGGAGATTATTTTTGTAAACTCTGCGTGGATTTTTAGTTTTTAAAACTGACCGCACAGTATCCTTTTCTATTCTATCTATCTAGATTAGTATTGGCCTCCTTTGCTAAAATCTGTTTTCATTTCTGTGTATGTCATTTCCCTCTCCACTCACAGTCAATATTTGTGGGGGGCTATCTTTCCTTTTGGGGTTTTCTCTGAGGCAAGATAGCTTTCTATTTCCATATTTAGGGGTAGTTAGTTCTCAGGCTGTAACGAGGCGTCTAGGGAGTGACAGGAACGTCCCACGGCTATTTCTAGTGTTGGTGTTAGGATTAGGAATTGCGGTCAGTAAAGTTACCACCTCCTCAGAGTCCGTCCCATGTTGCTCTTTACCCAACAGGTCATATCAGTGTTGCTCCTTAACCACCAGGTCATAACAACTGCCTCCTCTCTAATCTCCGAAGCATCCGATCCACCTGCACAATGAACAGTTCTTGGAGATCCGGTTGGATCAGATTGGGTGTGGAAATAAAACACTCTTAATATTTCAAAAGCTTTGATAGCACCCAGTGACCAAACCTTGAGATTAGTCTCCTTACATGTAATTTCAGTAGTGGTTTAGCATTTTGTGAGAAGCCCTTGATAAATGTTCCATATTAGCTGGCAAATCCCAGAAATTGCTGCAAAACCTTAAGATTATGAGTTTGATCCCAATCAATTATGGCCTGCACCTTTCCAGGGTCCATCTTAAACCCTTCTGCTGACAAGATAAACCCCAAGAAAGAGATTTCCTGAACAGAAAAAAACATCTTTCTCTAATTTAGCAAACAGAGTTCTCCTTCAGTCTCGGTAACACCACACGGACATGTTCCTGGTTGACTGTCCAAGTTTGTCGAGAAAATTAGAATGTTATCTAGGTATATTACAACAAATCTTCCAATGCAATCAGAGAAATTATCATTCATAAAATTTTGAAACACAGTAGGTGCATAAGATAATCCAAAAGGCATGACAAGGTTTTCAAACAGACCCTCAGACGATAAAAACTATGGCTACTTTCACACTAGTGTCGTGCACTGCACGTCGCTATGCGACGTTGCAGCGCACCAACGCATGGTGTGGAAGCGCCGCACAACGGGGGCAGCGGATGCTGTTTTTAAATGCATCCGCTGCCCCATTGTGAGGTGCGAAGAGACGCGGGGGCGGAGTTCCGGCCGCGCATGCACGGTCGGAAATGCTGCAGACGACGCACAAAAAAAATGTTACATGCAACGTTTTTTGGTGGCAACGGTCCGACGCAACACGACGCTACCGTCGCACGATGGTTGCGACTAGGGTTGAGCGACTTTTATTTTTATAGGATTGGGTCGGGTTTCACGAAACCCGACTTTCTCAAAAGTCGGGTCGAGTGAAATCGGCCGATCCTATAAAAAAGTCGGGGTCGGGGCCCGCCGAAACACGAAACCCAATGCAGTGCAATGGGATACTATGGTTCCCAGGGTCTGAAGGGGAGGAAACTCTCTTTCAGGCCCTGGGATCCATATTAATGTGTAAAATAAAGAATCAAAATAAAAAATATTGATATACTCACCCTCGGACGCGCCCTGGTACTAACTGGCAGCCTTCCTTCCTAAGAATGAGCACGTGAATGACCTGCGGTGACGTCACGGCTTGTCACATGGGCGGTCGCGACTAGTGTTGAGCATTCCGATGCCGCAAGTATTGGGTATCGGCCGATACTTGCGGGTCTCGGAATTCTGATACCGAGATCCGATACTTTTGTGGTATCGGGTATCGGTATCGAAACAACATTAATGTGTAAAAGAAAGAATTAAAATAAAAAATATTGCTATACTCACCTCTCCGACGCAGCCTGGACCTCACCGAGGGAACCGGCAGCATTCTTTGCTTAAAATGCGCGCGTTTACTTCCTTCCGTGACGTCACGGCTTGTGATTGGTTGCGTGCCGCCCATGTGGCTGCGACGTGACCAATCACAGCAAGCCGTGACGTAATTTTCAGGTCCTGAATGCCGAATTCTAGGCATTCAGGATTTTAAAATTACGTTCCGGCTTGTGATTGGTCGCGTCGCGGTCACATGGGCGACGCGACCAATCACAAGCCATGACGTCAAGGGAGGCAGGAAACGCGCGCATTTAAAATTATGTCCCGGCTTGTGATTGGTTGCGTGCCGCCCATGTGGCCGCGACGCGACCAATCACAGCAAGCCGTGACGTAATTTCAGGTCCTGAATGCAGAATTCTGCATTCAGGACCTGAAATTACGTCACGGCTTGCTTGTGATTGGCTGCATGCCGCAACCAATCACAAGCCGGGACGTAATTTTAAAATGCGCGCGTTTCCTGCCTCCCGTGACGTCACAGCTTGTGATTGGTCGCGTCGCCCATGTGACCGCGACGCGACCAATCACAAGCCGGAACGCAATTTTAAAATCCTGAATGCCTAGAATTAGGCATTCAGGACCTGAAAATTACGTCACGGCTTGCTGTGATTGGTCGCGTCGCGGCCACATGGGCGGCACGCAACCAATCACAAGCCGGGACGTAATTTTAAAATGCGCGCGTTTCCTGCCTCCCGTGACGTCACGGCTTGTGATTGGTCGCGTCGCCCATGTGACCGCGACACGACCAATCACAAGCCGGAATGTAATTTTAAAATCCTGAATGCCTAGAATTCGGCATTCAGGACCTGAAAATTACGTCACGGCTTGCTGTGATTGGTCGCGTCGCAGCCACATGGGCGGCACGCGACCAATCACAAGCCGTGACATCACGAGAGGAAGGAAACGCGCGCATTTTAAGCAAAGAACGCTGCTGGTCCCCTCGGTGAGGTCCAGGCTGCGTCGGAGAGGTGAGTATAGCAATATTTTTTATTTTAATTCTTTATTTTACACATTAATATGGATCCCAGGGCCTGAAGGAGAGTTTCCTCTCCTTCAGACCCTGGGAACCATCAGGAATACCGTCCGATACTTGAGTCCCATTGACTTGGTATCGGTATCGGTATCGGACGGTATCGCTCAACACTAGTCGCGACCAATCACAAGCCGCGACATCATCTAAGGTCCTTCTTCCGCTCATTCTTAGGAAGGAAGACTGCCGGAAAAAGCAGGGCGCGTCAGAGGGTGAGTATATTCCTAAAAAGAATGGACCTACTGGTAGCAAAACATTTTTGTATCCCCGGTCACAGCATCATGCACATGAAATTACTTGTTTTAAAAGGTAATTTCAAACCTCAGAAAGACAGAAGAGTCTGTGAGAATAAACTCATGAGGACCTTTGACACACTCAGTGCAAGAATTGATGTTTCACATGGATTTATGTCTCTTTTAGTGATGAGCGAATATACTCGTTACTCAAGATTTCCCGAGCACGCTCGGGTGACCTCCGAATATTTTTTAGTTCTCGGAGATTTAGTTTTCTTCACGTCAGCTGAATGATTTACATCTCTTAGCCAGCTTGATTACATGTGGGGATTCCCTAGCAACCAGGCAACCCCCACATGTACTTATGCTGGCTAACAGATGTAAATCATTCAGCTGTGGTGATGAAACCTAAATATCCGAGCACTAAAAAATACTCGGAGGTCACCCGAGCATACAAGGGAAATCTCGAGTAACGAGTATATTCGCTCATTCCTTCATTTACATCAATTAAGGAATTTGCTCTTCAGACCTTCTAGGGTCATCATAATATAGAGCCAGACCCATTCAGAGGACCACAAAACATTAAGACTTCCTTATCTATGAACTGTTCCAATATTTATGGCTATCCTCTCACATAATAGTAATTCTGCTCATGTCACTTGTCTTATCTATTGCCGTCTTTCTCTTGGTGCTGTGTTGTGTATAATTATGTGATTCTTCAGAACTTGCTTTAGTCTTTGCCTAATGAGGGGACCTGCGTAGTCTTGAAAGCTTGCAATTTGTTACCATCTTTTCAGTGAGCCATTAAAAGGTATCAACCACTGAGGACTCACACGTCTAAATAATTTACAATCTCCTTCAGACACCAATCAATTACTGGATTGTGAATCTGCAACCATGGAAACCCCAGTACCAATCCAGCCGGTAAATTATCCAACACAAAGCAAGAGATGGATTCACAGTGGAGTGCCCCATCATGGAGAGTGAAATCCACCGTGGCTGTCTTGGCCAAATTGTGAGCCAACAGTGTCTTGTCAAGGGTGATGATTTGAATGGGTCTTTCTAAAGTAACTGTCACTAACCCTAACTTCAGAACCAGTCCCGATTGAATAAATTTAGCAGCAGACTCACAGTCAATGAATGCCAATGATGATAACACCTGGTTATCGAAGGAAATCATCATATTTATCAGTACTTTATCAGATGGAGAAAAAGGTACCTGCGAGTCTGGGTGACCTCCTTGGTCATCACCGAGACTCACATGTTCTCCCGATGGCTTGGTGGCTTGAGGAGGAGTTGAGCAATTCTTAAGAAAATGTCCAGAGAGACCACAGTATAGACAGAGTCCAAGATCTTGCTTCCATCTTCTCTCTGCCACATGAAGACTGGCAACACTAACCTCAGGTAAATGGTCCTGTTCTGGGAAGTATAAAATGTGGCCTGCTGTTCACCATGTCTCTCATGGATTCAGTGGTAAATTTGTATGGCCTGTGTCATGGCCTCCATCAGAAAACAAAGGGCTTAATGGAGGACCAAAGCGTCCTTGAGTGTCTTGAAAGACCTCTTTGGAACTGGCACCTGAGGGCAGCATCGTTCCATAGAACTTCGGTGGACCACTGCCATAACTCAGCACAGTAGTCCTCAGCTATGCGACCCCCCTCTGCAGGTTCATGATCTTAGCCTCCGCAACCTGGATTCTGTTGTATTCGTCATATATCAGACCTAAACTCTCAAAAAAGTCATCAATGGAAAACCATTCTGGGGCACGTGGGGATAACGAAAATTCCCAGGTCTGAGGACCCCCTCGCAGTAGGTACATGATTATTCCCACCTGCTGGAACTCCTGTCCTGACGATTGGGGGCACAGGGTAGAAAATGACTTACAGCTTTCCCTGAATACCCTAAACTGGTCTTTCTTTCCCAAAAAGTTATCAGCGATGGATATGACAAGTTCAGGAAAGACCAACTGTACATCAGAGGGTACTGAAGTCACAGCCACTGCCGGCAGTGAAGGCTATGGGAGATCTTCAAGTTATTTATCTGACCCTGCAATGGATAATGCAATGACATCAGACTCTTTCAATCCTTCTCCAGATCCTGAGTCATCTGCTTCAAATTCGCCACCTCGTCACAAAGCATGTGAACAGGATCCATACTGGTGAAAAAGAAAAGTGTAGCTGCCAGACGTAATTTGATGCTGATCACTTCTAACAGCCAAGCTGTGTGTCAGAGTGTTCAGGAAGTCCAAGGTCAGAAGACAGGAGGGTACGTCAAAAACAGAAGGAAGAGACAAAAGCATAATCAGGTAATATTCTGAGGTTAGAGTACAGAGAGGATAACGGATAAGAGCTGAAGGGGTTAAACAGGCGGATGGTCAGAACGAAGTCCAAGGTCAGGTAACATATCAAGCATACAGAACTCAAGGCACAGGAAAGCACAAGCCTCACAAGAAGAATGTACATCTGGCAGTGTTCTGGGAAACTTAGCTCAGTTAGGAAACATGGCCATTAGCTAGAATAATGAGACAGCCGATGCCTCACATTCTCAGATTGGATAGTCGAGCTCTCAATCAACACACTAACAGCTCAGCATGCCCCTGTACTAGATTGGATGGCCAAGTTGTCAATCACAATACTGACACCCTCAGCACACCCCTATACAAGATTCAATGGCCGAGCTGTCAGTAACCACATCCCAGACACACTGAGGGGTGGAACCGTGACAGTAGGTAATTGATGACTTTAGTCAGTGGAATTTCAGTAGAATGTATGTGGCTGGAAGCTAGATTGTAAGCTGTTGAAGAGGGAGTGGTAGAATAAGTGGAAGGTTAGTTCAAAATGGATGTGTTTTTCCAGTTGTTTTGAGGCATAAAAGAGAAGTGATATGGGGAGATCGACAGACAGAGGATGGATCAAGAGAAGGCTTTTTTTGTATGGGTGTGATCGAGGCATGTAGTGACAGGTTTAAGAAATGGATTAGGGCTGGGATTAAGAATGTGGTGCGTTTCAGCAGAGGTGGGACAGGATAGGGTCAAGTATATAGGTGGTGAGATGTGATTTTGAGAGTAGAGAGGAAAATTGACCTTCCATAGTTGCGGAGAAGCTGGTTTTGGAGGAGTTGGGCTGAGTACTTATTAGGAGGGAATGTGGTGACTTTAGGCAAAAGCTTTGTCCGATGTTATCAATCTTCTGCGTGAAGAATGAGGCAAAGTCTTCAGCTGAGATGAAAAGAGAGGGAGGAGTTGTTTGAAGATGGAAGAGACAATTGAATGTATTGAATAACTGTTTAGGGATGTCAAACAGGGAGGATATGAGAGATTAGAAGTATGTTTGCTTTCCTGCAGTCAGTGTGGATTTAAAAGTAGTGACATACTGTTTGAATATGATGAAGTGCTCTTTGTTTCCTTTAATGACAGCCAGCCGTCCTGTCCCAGCAGCTGAAAAACACCCCAATAGCATAATGCTGCCACCACCATGTTTCACTGTTGGGATTGTATTGGGCAGGTGATGAGCAGTGCCTGGTTTTCTCCACACATACCACTTAAAATTATCCACAAAAAGTTATATCTTCCTCTCATCAGACCAGAGAATCTTATTTCTCATAGTCTGTGAGTCCAGTTTGGCTGGATGGCCTGGTCTAGAAGAACTTCTGATGGTTCCAAATGTCTTCCATTTAAGGATTATGGAGGCCACTGTGCTCTTAGGGACATTGAGTGCTGCAGAAATTTATTTGTAACTTGGCCAGATCTGTGCCTTGCCACAATTCTGTCTCTAAGCTCCTTGGCCAGTTCCTTTGATATCATGATTTTCATTTGATCTGACATGCACTGTGAGCTGTGAGGTCTTATATAGACAGGTGTGTGCCTTTCCAAATCAAGTCTTATCAGTTTAATTAAACACAGCTGGCCTCCAATGAAGGAGTAGAACTATCTCAAGAAGGATCTTAAGGAAATAGATAGCATGTGACTTAAATATGAGTGTCTGATCAAAGGGTCTGAATACTTATGACCATGTGATATTTCAGCTTTTCTTTTTAAATAAATTTGATAACATTTCTACATTTCTGTTTTTCTCAGTCAAGATGGAGTGTAGAGTGTATATTAACCCCTTTCTGACATCTGACGTACTATCCCGTCGAGGTGGGGTGGGCCCGTATGACCACCGACGGGATAGTACGTCATACGCGATCGGCCGCGCTCACGGGGGAGCGCGGCCGATCGCGGCCGGGTGTCAGCTGCACATCGCAGCTGACATCCGGCACTATGTGCCAGGAGCGGTCACGGACCGCCCCCGGCACATTAACCCCCCGGCACACCGCGATCAAACATGATCGCGGTGTACCGGCGGTATAGGGAAGCATCGCGCAGGGAGGGGGCTCCCTGCGGACTTCCCTGAGACCCCCGGAGCAACGTGATGTGATCGCGTTGCTCCGAGGGTCTCCTACCTCCCACCTCGCCGCAGGTTCTGGATCCAAGATGGCCACGGCATCCGGGTCCTGCAGGGAGGGAGGTGGCTTACCGAGTGTCTGCTCAGAGCAGACACTTGGTAAGCCTGCAGCCCTGCATAGCAGATCGTCGATCTGACAGAGTGCTGTGCACTCTGTCAGATCAATGATCTGTAATGTCCCCCCCTGGGACAAAGTAAAAAAGTAAAAAAAAAATTCCCCACATGTGTGTAAAAAAAAAATAAAAAAATATCCTAAATAAAGAAAAAAATATATATATTATTCCCATAAATACATTTCTTTAGCTAAATAAAATAAAAAAAAATAAAAGTACACATATTTAGTATCGCCGCGTCCGTAACGACCCAACCTATAAAACTGCCCCACTAGTTAACCCCTTCAGTAAACACCGTAAGAGAAAAAAAAAAAAACGAGGCAAAAAACAACGCTTTATTATCATACTGCCGAACAAAAAGTGGAATAACACGCGATCAAAAAGACTGATATAAATAACCATGGTACCGCTGAAAACGTCATCTTGTCTTGCAAAAAACGAGCCACTATACAGCATCATCAGCAAAAAAATAAAAAAGTTATAATCCTGAGAATAAAGCGATACCAAAATAATTATTTTTTCTATAAAATAGTTTTTATCGTATAAAAGCGACAAAACATAAAAAAATGATATAAATGAGATATCTCTGTAATTGTACTGACTCGACGAATAAAACTGCTTTATCAATTTTACCAAATGCGGAACGGTATAAACGCCTCCCCCAAAAGAAATTCATGAATAGCTGGTTTTTGATCACTCTGCCTCACAAAAATCGGAATAAAAAGCGATCAAAAAATGTCACGTGTCCGAACATGTTACCAATAAAAACAGCAACTCGTCCCGCAAAAAACAAGATCTCACATGACTCTGTGGACTCAAATATGGAAAAATTACAGCTCTCAAAATGTGGTAACGCAAAAAATATTTTTTGCAATGAAAAGTGTCTTTCAGTGTGTGACGGCTGCCAATCATAAAAATCCGCTAAAAAACCCACTATAAAAGTAAATCAAACCCCCCTTCATCACCCCCTTAGTTAGGGAAAAATAAAAAAATTAAAAAATGTATTTATTTCCATTTTCCCATTAGGGTTAGGGCTAGAGTTAGGACTAGAGTCAGGGCTAGGGTTAGGGTTAGGGTTAGGGCAAGGGTTAGGGCTAGGGTTAGGGTTAGGGTTAGGGCTAGGATTGGGGCTAGGGTTAGGGCTAGGGTTAGGGCTAGGGTTGGGGCTAGGGTTAGGGCTAGGGTTAGGGCTAGTGTTACGGCTTGTGTTGTGAACTATACTTTTTGGCTCCCTCTTGTGGTCACTAGCGGTATGGCACTTGGATATTCTTTCCCCAGGTTTGTAGTCACCTGGTTCGTTAGACCCTGGGTGTTCCTATTTAAACTTCCTGGATTCTTAGTCCAGTGCCTGGCATCAATGTAATCAGTCCTTGTCTGGTTGCTCCTGTCTACTGGTCCTGGTTTTTGCAAGATAAGCTAAGTCCTGCTTTCTTATTTTTGTTTATTTGTATTGTTCTGTTTTTTGTCCAGCTTGTTCATAATGTGATTCCTGATTTTGCTGGAAGCTCTAAGGGGGCTGATATTCTCCACCCACACCGTTAGTCAGTGCGGGGGTTCTTGGATATTCAGTGTGGATGTTTTTGTAGGGTTTTTCGCTGACCGCATAAGTCCGCTTTCTATATTTCTGCTATTATATAGTGGGCCTCTCTTTGCTGAATCTAGTTCATACTTACGTTTGTCCTTTCTTCTTACCTCACCGTTATAATTTGTTGGGGGCCTGTCTTTACTTTGGGGTACTTTTCTCTGGAGGCAAGTGAGGTCTGATTTTCTCTGAAAGGGTTAGTTAGTTCTCCGGCTGGCGCGAGACGTCTAGAACCAACGTAGGTACGTTCCCCGGCTGCTATTAGTTGTGGGCTAGGATCAGGTATGCGGTCAGCTCAGTTACCACCTCCCTATGAGCTGGTTTTTTATGTTTGCAGACTTTGCTGAAAACCCTGAGATCCTCTACCATTGGGATCATAACAGAATGCCAGGCCGAGTGAATAGTTAATGCATTGCAGAAGTGGGATTAAAAGAAAAGAAGTTCTGAGTTTTTTTTTTTTCTTCTTCCCCTTTATCTCTGAGTGGCTTGAAGCTCTGCTGCAGACATGAATGTTCAGACTCTGATTACTAGTGTGGATCAGCTTGCTGCACGTGTGCAGGACATTCAGGATTTTGTTATTAGCAGTCCTATGTCAGAGCCTAAGATACCTATTCCTGAGCTGTTCTCTGGAGATCGATTTAAATTTAGGAATCTTAGGAATAATTGTAAATTGTTTCTATCTTTGAGACCTCGTTCGTCTGGAGACTCAGCTCAGCAAGTTAAAATTGTTATCTCCTTCTTGCGGGGCGACCCTCAGGATTGGGCTTTCTCATTGGCGCCAGGAGATCCGGCATTGGCAAATATTGATGCATTTTTTCTGGCGCTCGGATTGCTTTATGAGGAGCCCAATCTTGAAATTCAGGCAGAGAAGGCTTTGCTAGCTATCTCTCAGGGCCAGGATGAAGCTGAAGTGTATTGCCAAAAATTTCGGAAATGGTCTGTGCTTACTCAGTGGAATGAGTGCGCTCTGGCCGCAAATTTCAGAAATGGCCTTTCTGAAACCATTAAGAATGTGATGGTGGGCTTCCCCATTCCTACAAGTCTGAATGATTCTATGACGCTGGCCATTCAGATTGATCGGCATTTGCGGAAGCGCAAATCCGCTAATCCTCTGGCGGTGTTGTCTGAACAGACACCTGACTTAATGCAATGTGATAGAATTCAGACTAGAATTGAACGGCAAAATCATAGACGTCAGAATGGGTTGTGTTTTTACTGTGGTGATTCTACACATGTTATATCAGCATGCTCTAAACGCCTAACAAAGTTTGTTAGTCCTGTCGCCATTGGTAACTTGCAGCCTAAATTTATTTTGTCTGTGACTTTAATTTGCTCATTGTCTTCCTACCCTGTTATGGTGTTTGTGGATTCAGGTGCTGCCCTGAGTCTTATGGACTTGTCGTTTGCCAAGTGCTGTGGTTTTGTCCTGGAACCTTTAGAAAATCCTATTCCTCTTAGAGGAATTGATGCTACGCCATTGGCGGAGAATAAACCGCAGTATTGGACACAAGTCACCATGTGCATGACTCCTGAACATCGGGAGGTGATTCGTTTTCTTGTTCTGCATAAGATGCATGATTTGGTCGTTTTGGGTCTGCCATGGTTACAGGCCCATAATCCAGTTTTGGATTGGAGGGCTATGTCTGTGTCAAGTTGGGGTTGTCAGGGAATTCATTGCGATTCCCCGTCGGTGTCTATTGCTTCCTCCACTCCTTCAGAAGTTCCTGAGTATTTGTTTGACTATCAGGATGTATTCAGTGAGTCCAGGTCCAGTGCTCTTCCTCCTCATAGGGACTGTGACTGCGCTATAGATTTGATTCCTGGTAGTAAGTTTCCTAAGGGACGATTATTTAATCTGTCGGTACCTGAGCATGCCGCGATGCGTTCTTATATAAAGGAGTCTTTGGAGAAAGGACATATTCGTCCATCCTCTTCCCCTCTTGGTGCGGGATTCTTTTTTGTGGCCAAGAAAGACGGATCTTTGAGACCTTGTATAGACTATCGGCTTCTGAATAAAGTCACGGTTAAATTTCAATATCCTTTGCCACTATTGTTGGACTTGTTTGCTCGGATTAAGGGTGCCTGTTAGTTCACCAAGATAGATCTTCGTGGTGCGTACAACCTTGTGCGCATTAAGCAGGGAGATGAATGGAAAACTGCATTTAATACGCCCGAAGGTCATTTTGAGTACTTGGTGATGCCTTTTGGGCTCTCTAATGCTCCTTCAGTGTTTCAGTCCTTTATGCATGACATCTTCCGGAAGTATCTAGATAAATTTGTGATTGTTTATCTGGATGACATTTTAGTTTTTTCTGATGATTGGGATTCTCATGTAAAGCAGGTCAGGATGGTGTTTCAGGTTTTGCGCGATAATGCTTTATTTGTGAAGGGCTCAAAGTGTCTCTTTGGAGTGCAGAGGGTTTCCTTTTTGGGTTTTATTTTTTCCCCTTCTGCTGTGGAGATGGACCCAGTCAAGGTCCGAGCTATTCATGATTGGACTCAACCCACGTCCGTTAAGAGTCTTCAGAAGTTCTTGGGTTTTGCTAATTTCTACCATCGTTTTATTGCAAATTTTTCTAGCGTTGTAAAACCTTTGACGGATATGACCAAGAAAGGTTCTGATGTTGCTAATTGGGCTCCAGCGGCCGTGGAGGCCTTCCGGGAGTTGAAGCGCCGGTTTACTTCGGCGCCTGTTTTGTGCCAGCCTGATGTCTCACTTCCCTTTCAGGTTGAAGTGGATGCTTCTGAGATCGTTGCAGGGGCTGTTTTGTCGCAGAGAGGCTCTGGTTGCTCTGTGATGAGACCATGTGCTTTCTTTTCCAGGGAGTTTTCGCCTGCTGAGCGGAACTATGATGTTGGTAATCGGGAGTTGTTGGCCATGAAGTGGGCATTTGAGGAGTGGCGTCATTGGCTCGAGGGAGCTAAGCATCGTGTGGTGGTCTTGACTGATCACAAAAATCTGATGTATCTCGAGTCTGCTAAACGTCTGAATCCTAGACAGGCTCGTTGGTCATTGTTTTTCTCCCGTTTTGACTTTGTGGTCTCATACCTGCCTGGTTCGAAAAATGTGAAGGCTGATGCTCTCTCTAGGAGCTTTGTGCCTGACTCTCCTGGAGTCTCAGAGCCGGCTGGTATTCTTAAAGAGGGAGTAATCTTGTCGGCCATTTCTCCTGATTTGCGACGTGTGTTGCAGAGATTTCAGGCTGGTAGACCTGACCCTTGTCCACCTGACAGACTGTTTGTTCCTGATAAATGGACCAGCAAAGTTATTTCTGAGGTTCATTCCTCGGTGTTGGCAGGGCATCCTGGGATTTTTGGTACCAGAGATTTGGTGGCTAGGTCCTTTTGGTGGCCTTCCTTGTCACGGGATGTGCATTCTTTTGTGCAGTCCTGTGGGACTTGTGCTCGGGCTAAGCCTTGCTGTTCTCGTGCCAGCGGGTTGCTTTTGCCCTTGCCCGTCCCGAAGAGGCCTTGGACACACATTTCCATGGACTTCATTTCAGATCTTCCGGTGTCTCAGGGAATGTCTGTCATCTGGGTGGTGTGTGATCGTTTTTCCAAGATGGTCCATTTGGTGCCCTTGCCTAAGTTGCCTTCCTCTTCCGATCTGGTTCCTTTGTTTTTTCAGAATGTGGTTCGTTTGCACGGCATTCCTGAGAATATCGTGTCTGACAGAGGATCCCAGTTTGTGTCCAGATTCTGGCGATCCTTCTGTGCTAAGATGGGCATTGATCTGTCGTTCTCGTCTGCCTTTCATCCTCAGACTAATGGCCAAACGGAGCGAACTAATCAGACGCTGGAGGCTTATTTGAGATGTTTTGTTTCTGCGGATCAGGATGATTGGGTGACCTTCTTGCCATTGGCTGAGTTTGCCCTCAATAATCGGGCAAGTTCTGCTACTTTGGTTTCGCCATTTTTCTGCAACTCTGGTTTTCATCCTCGTTTCTCCTCGGGTCATGTTGAGCCTTCTGACTGTCCTGGGGTGGATTCCGTGGTTGATAGGTTGCAGCGGACTTGGAATCATGTGGTGGACAACTTGAAGTTGTCACAGGAGAAGGCTCAGCGCTTTGCCAACCGCCGCCGCGGTGTGGGTCCCCGACTTCGTGTTGGGGATTTGGTTTGGTTGTCTTCTCGGTATGTCCCTCTGAAGGTTTCCTCTCCTAAGTTTAAGCCTCGCTTTATTGGTCCTTATAGAATTTTGGAGGTCCTTAATCCGGTGTCTTTTCGTTTGGATCTTCCTGTGTCGTTTGCCATTCACAATGTGTTCCATAAGTCTTTGTTGCGGCGGTACATTGTGCCTGTGGTTCCTGCTGTTGACCCTCCTGCTCCGGTCTTGGTTGAGGGCGAGTTGGAGTACGTGGTGGAGAAGATCTTAGATTCTCGTCTCTCTAGACGGAGGCTTCAGTATCTGGTCAAATGGAAGGGCTATGGTCAGGAGGATAATTCCTGGGTGGTCGCCTCTGATGTTCATGCGGCCGATTTGGTTTGTGCCTTTCACGCTGCCCATCCTGATCGCCCTGGTGGTCGTAGTGAGGGTTCGGTGACCCCTCCTTAAAGGGGGGGTACTGTTGTGAACTATACTTTTTGGCTCCCTCTTGTGGTCACTAGCGGTATGGCACTTGGATATTCTTTCCCCAGGTTTGTAGTCACCTGGTTCGTTAGACCCTGGTTGTTCCTATTTAAACTTCCTGGATTCTTAGTCCAGTGCCTGGCATCAATGTAATCAGTCCTTGTCTGGTTGCTCCTGTCTACTGGTCCTGGTTTTTGCAAGATAAGCTAAGTCCTGCTTTCTTATTTTTGTTTATTTGTATTGTTCTGTTTTTTGTCCAGCTTGTTCATAATGTGATTCCTGATTTTGCTGGAAGCTCTAAGGGGGCTGATATTCTCCCCCCACACCGTTAGTCGGTGCGGGGGTTCTTGGATATTCAGCGTGGATGTTTTTGTAGGGTTTTTCGCTGACCGCATAAGTCCGCTTTCTATATTTCTGCTATTATATAGTGGGCCTCTCTTTGCTGAATCTAGTTCATACTTACGTTTGTCCTTTCTTCTTACCTCACCGTTATTATTTGTTGGGGGCCTGTCTTTACTTTGGGGTACCTTTCTCTTGAGGCAAGTGAGGTCTGATTTTCTCTGAAAGGGTTAGTTAGTTCTCCGGCTGGCGCGAGACGTCTAGAACCAACGTAGGTACGTTCCCCGGCTGCTATTAGTTGTGGGCTAGGATAAGGTATGCGGTCAGCTCAGTTACCACCTCCCTATGAGCTGGTTTTTTATGTTTGCAGACTTTGCTGAAAACCCTGAGATCCTCTACCATTGGGATCATGACAGGCTAGTGTTAGGGCTAGTGATAGGGCTAGGGTTATTGCTAGGGTTAGGGCTAGGGTTAGGGCTAGGGTTGGGGCTAGGGTTGGGGCTACAGTTAGGGTTGGGGCTAAAGATAGGGTTAGGGTTTGGATTACATTTACGGTTGGGAATAGGGTTGGGTGTGTCTGGGTTAGAGGAGTGGTTAGGGTTACTGTTGGGATTAGGGTAAGGGGTGTGTTTGGATTAGGGTTTCAGTTATAATTGGGGGGTTTCCACTGTTTAGGCACATCAGGGGCTCTCCAAACGGGACATGGCATCCGATCTGAATTCCAGCCAATTCTGCGTTGAAATAGGAAAACCGTGCTCCTTCCCTTCAGAGCTCTCCCGTGTGCCCAAACAGGGGTTTACCCCAACATATGGGGTATCAGCGTACTCAGGACAAATTGGACATCATCTTTTGGGGTCCAATTTCTCCTGCTACCCTTGGGAAAATACAAAACTGGGGGCCAAAAAATAAGTTTTGTGGGAAAAAAAAGATTTTTTTATTTTCACGGCTCTGCGTTGTAAACTGTAGTGAAACACTTGGGTGTTCAAAGTTCTCACAACACATCTAGATAAGTTCCTTGGGGGGTCTAGTTTCCAATATGGGGTCACTTGTGGGGGGTTTGTACTGTTTGGGTACATCAGGGGCTCTGCAAATGCAACGTGACACCTGCAGACCAATCCATTTAAGTCTGCATTCCAAATGGCGCTCCTTCCCTTCCGAGCTCTGTCATGCGCCCAAACAGTGGTTCCCCCCCACACATGGGGTATCAGCGTACTCAGAACAAATTGGACAACAACTTTTGGGGTCCAATTTATCCTGATACCCTTGTGAAAATACAAAACTGGGGGCTAAAAAATCATTTTTGTGAAAAAAAAAAGAACTTTTATTTTCACGGCTCTGCGGTATAAACTGTAGTGAAACACTTGGGGGTTCAAAGCTCTCAAAACACATCTAGATAAGTTCCTTAGGGGGTCTACTTTCCAAAATGGTGTCACTTGTGGGGGTTTTTAATGTTTAGGCACATCAGGGGCTCTCCAAACGCAACATGGCATCCCTTCTTAATTCCAGTCAATTTTGCATTGAAAAGTAAAATAGCGCTCCTTCCCTTCCGAGCTCTGCTATGCGCCCAAACAGTAGTTTACCCCCACATATGGGGTATCGTCGTACTCAGGACAAATTGCACAACAACTTTTGTGGTCTAATTTCTTCTCTTACCCTTGGCGAAATAAAAAAATGGGGGCGAAAAGATAATTTTTGTGAAAAAATATGATTTTTTATTTTTACGGCTCTGCATTATAAACTTCTGTGAAGCACTTGTTGGGTCAAAGTGCTCACCACACATCTAGATAAGATCCTTAGGGGGTTTACTTTCCAAAATGGTGTCACTTGTGGGGGGTTTCAATGTTTAGGCACATCAGGGGCTCTCCAAATGCAACATGGCGTCCCATCTCAATTCCAGTCAATTTTGCATTGAAAAGTCAAATGGCGCTCCTTTCCTTCCGAGCTCTGCCATGCGCCCAAACAGTGGTTTACCCCCACATATGGGGTATCAGCGTACTCAGGACAAATTGCACAACAACTTTTGGGGTCTATTTTCTCCTGTTACCCTTGGTAAAATAAAACAAATTGGAGCTGAAATAAATTTTGTGTGAAAAAAAGTTAAATGTTTATTTTTATTTAAACATTCCAAAAATTCCTGTGAAACACCTGAAGGGTTAATAAACTTCTTGAAAGTGGTTTTGAGTACCTTGAGCGGTGCAGTTTTTAGAATGGTGTCACACTTGGGTATTTTCTATCATATAGACCCCTCAAAATGACTTCAAATGAGATGTGGTCCCTAAAAAAAATGGTGTTGTAAAAATGAGAAATTGCTGGTCAACTTTTAACCCTTATAACTCCCTAACCAAAAAAAATTTTGGTTCCAAAATTGTGCTTATGTAAAGTAGACATGTGGGAAATGTTACTTATTAAGTATTTTGCGTGACATATGTCTGTGATTTAAGGGCATAAAAATTCAAAGTTGGAAAATTGCAAAATTTTCTAAATTTTCGCCAAATATTCGTTTTTTTCACAAATAAACGCAAGTTATATCGAAGAAATTTTACCACTATCATGAAGAACAATATGTCACGAGAAAACAGTGTCAGAATTGCCAACATCTGTTGAAGCGTTCCAGAGTTATAACCTCATAAAGGGACAGTGGTCAGAATTGTAAAAATTGGCCCGGTCATTAACGTGCAAACCACCCTTGGGGGTGAAGGGGTTAATGTGAAAAAAATAAGCATTTTTGAATTTACCAAATGGCTGCAATGAAACAAAGAGTGAAAAACTTAAAGGGGTCTGAATACTTTCCGTACCCACTGTACATTGTGGTCAGAAAGAAAGGGAGGCGGGGGGCGTGGCTTGAGAGCTCTGTGGTAGGAAGCAGGAACCCTGAACTCCCTCTAAATCAGAGACCAATCGATAAAAAACGGACCCGGATTCCTAAATGAGGAGGCTTTCCTAAGGGAACCTAGACCTGCTCGAAACAGGTTCCAGAAGATTTTAATCCTCAAATCTGGAAATAATCAACTTAAACAAGAGGACACCTGCAGTGTGAGAGAGGCGGAGGGATATCCCTCACACACCCCAACGTGAGGAGAAAGAGGAGCAGAGACTCACCAAATGGACCCCAAGGTACTGTGACCCTCATCCCAGTCCATCAGGGGACCCCCAGAGGCACATCCAGGGGAGGCACCACTCTTTTTTTCCCCTAAACTAGACATTCATTAGAGTGCAGGATCGCTCATACAGTGCAGCTGCTTGGGGGAAAAAATAGTCCATGCAACAGCTTGGATCTAAAGGCACAGCTATAGACAGTGTGCCACTAAATTAAGCCTGCGGGGCAACTTTACTTGCATAGTGTATCCCCAGCGGACCCCCCTCTTCCCCACCAAAGGCCCAAGCATCCCACCAGCAGCACTTTGAGCAGGGCGGAAGGATACACACACCCAGCTGCACGCCTGCACTAACTAACGCTGCCAACTAATCAACAGCAGGGTGGTAGTCTCGTCCGCATTGTAACCCCAGCGATCAGTGTGCAGTGAAGAGCAGAGGGACCAGCAGCCCTAGTCATACCCCTGCACTACTTTTTACTCCCAGGAGTCTCACCAGACTGCATTAGAACAGCTGTGGCTGAGCTGAGTGAATTTCTGGGATAACATCAAGCCTGCAACCCATAAGCACGCTTCATCTCCTGCTGCCACATACCCATCTGCCTGCCACCTATGGAGCTGAATTAACTATTTGTGGAGGGTGCCTGCAATACCACCAGTGTGCATAGACACAGAGGGTTCACCTCATGCTGGGATAACATCAAGCCTGCAACCCATAAGCACGCTTCATCTCCTGACACCCCATACCCAATTGTTTTAACCCTTGCTGGATTGGAGCGGTTTGAAGCGGTACTGTGCATAAAACACTTGTGTATACGTAAACAGGAAACTACATCTTAGACTGAGTTGACTTAGAAACGTTCAGCAAGACAGTGTTGCTATTTCCTGATCTTATAGTGACACCTAGTGTCCATTCTGAATATACACTTTAAATCTAATACAATGAGTGACTGAATTTTTTCCACGTTGTCCAAGTTGTGATTGCAGCACTTCACGTTTTCTAACGCTCTTAAGATGGTTAAATCACAAAAAGAACGTGAAAAACTTACAAACAAAGCTATGGCAGATGACCAGAAGAAGGGTGCTCATGGCGCTCTTGAATCATACCTAAAAAAAAAAATCGAGGTCTCTCAAACTCCTACTAGGCGGTCCCTCAAAAAAGTGATCTCATCCGAAAACATAGATGAATCGGACCTCAGTGACGCTGATTTTGACAGTGACTCCGCTACAGGAGACATAGCCCCTATCTCCAGAGCCTTCATGAAAAAGTTGATGGCCCAAAACATGAAGCCACTCTTAGAGGAAGTTTCGGGTATTCGAGCTGACCTTCAACACCTAGGCCACAGGGTCGAGTCACTAGAAACTGCAAACGTTGACATAGTTGAAGCTGTTACCTGCCTAAATGATCAAGCCCTCAAACAGCAACAACATATAAACGTAGCGCTATTAGCTGTTGAAGATCAAGAGAACAGGAGTAGAAGGAAAAATATCCAGATAAGAGGAGTTCCAGAGTCCTTCGCTCAAGAAGTGCTAGACAAGGTGGCGAGGGAAATCTTCGCTAATCTCTTAGACACAGAGAGGGCCTCAAAAATTATTATTGAAAGAATTCATCGCGCTCTAAGGCATAAACCAAAAGCTGAAGAACCACCCAGAGACATTATTTGCGGCCTTCTTAGCTACGTTGAAACAGCCGCCATCCTGGCATGCGCTAGGGAACAACACAAAATTATACACTCACCGGCCACTTTATTAGGTACACCATGCTAGTAACGGGTTGGACCCCTTTTGCCTTCAGAACTGCCTCAATTCTTCGTGGCATAGATTCAACAAGGTGCTGGAAGCATTCCTCAGAGATTTTGGTCCATATTGACATGATGGCATCACACAGTTGCCGCAGATTTGTCGGCTGCACATCCCAAAGATGCTCCATACAAGGCAGGATGGATCCATGCTTTCATGTTGTTTACGCCAAATTCTGACCCTACCATCCGAATGTCGCAGCAGAAATCGAGACTCATCAGACCAAGCAACGTTTTTCCAATCTTCTACTGTCCAATTTCGATGAGCTTGTACAAATTGTAGCCTCAGTTTCCTGTTCTTAGCTGAAAGGAGTGGTACCCGGTGTGGTCTTCTGCTGCTGTAGCCCATCTGCCTCAAAGTTCGACGCACTGTGCATTCAGAGATGCTCTAAGGCCTACCTTGGTTGTAACGGGTGGCGATTTGAGTCACTGTTGCCTTTCTATCAGCTCGAACCAGTCTGCCCATTCTCCTCTGACCTCTGGCATCAACAAGGCATTTCCGCCAAAAGAACTGCCGCTCACTGGATTTTTTTTCTTTTTCGGACCATTCTCTGTAAACCCTAGAGATGGTTGTGCGTGAAAATCCCAGTAGATCAGCAGTTTCTGAAATACTCAGACCAGCCCTTCTGGCACCAACAACCATGCCACGTTCAAAGGCACTCAAATCACCTTTCTTCCCCATACTGATGCTCGGTTTGAACTGCAGGAGATTGTCTTGACCATGTCTACATGCCTAAATGCACTGAGTTGCCGCCATGTGATTGGCTGATTAGAAATTAAGTGTTAACAAGAAGTTGGACAGGTGTACTGTCATGATTCCCAATGGCAGGGACATAGTCAAAATCAGGACTAGCTCTAGGAAGATGGAATCTAAGCTGACCGCGATGCTGAACCTAACGCACAACTAACAATAGCCGGGGAACATACCTGCGTTTTATCCCTAGATGTCTCACACCAGCCGGAGATCTAGCTACCCCTAGTAGAGGAAAACACAGACCTGGCTTGCCTGCAGGGAAACCCCAAAAGGATGATAGTAGCCCCAACATATAATGACGGTTAGTGGAGAGGAAAACACATACGTAGTATGAATACAGGTTCAGCAAAGAGAGGCCCACTAACTAAATAGCAGAAAATACAAAAGAGGACTTCGCGGTCAACTCAAAACCCTACAAAACACCATCCTGAAATGACTTTAAACTCCGATGTCAACTCATGACACTGGAGTGGTCATTTCAGTTCACTAGAGCTTCCAGCAACAAGATTCACATAAATGAACGCTGGACAAAAACATACAAAAATACAAATGATCCAACTTAGCTGAATCCGCAGACTTAGGAGCAGGTAGCAAGCAACAGAGGGACTCTGGTAACATTGATAGCCGGCACTAGAATGACTGAGAAGCCAGACTATATAGGAAACTCCCATTTCCTGATGGGAACAGGTGCACTGGAAATAGGAGACAGAAGTCAGCCCGTACCACCAGTAGCCACCAGAGGGAGCCCACAAACAGAATTCACAACAGTACCCCCCCCTTGAGGAGGGGGCACCGAACCCTCATGAGAACCACCAGGGCGATCTGGATGAGCCCTATGAAAGGCGCGGACCAAATCAGAGGCATGAACGTCAGAGGCAGTCACCCAAGAATTATCTTCCTGACCGTATCCCTTCCATTTAACCAAATATTGAAGTCTCCGTCTGGAAACGCGAGAGTCCAAAATCTTCTCCACAACATACTCCAATTCACCCTCCACCAGCACAGGAGCAGGAGGCTCAACAGAAGGAACTACCGGTACCTCGTACCTCCGCAACAACGACCGATGGAAGACATTATGAATAGTGAAAGATGCTGGTAGGTCCAAACGAAAAGATACAGGATTAAGAATCTCCAAAATCTTATAAGGACCTATGAACCGAGGTTTAAATTTAGGAGAAGAGACCTTCATAGGGACAAAACGAGTAGATAGCCACACCAAGTCCCCAACCCGAAGACGATAACCCACACGACGACGATGATTAGCAAACTGCTGAGTCTTCTCCTGGGACAACTTCAAATTGTCCACCACATGACTCCAGATCCGGTGCAATCTATCCACCATCGTGTCCACTCCAGGACAATCCGAAGATTCCACCTGGCCAGATGAAAAACGAGGGTGAAACCCCGAATTGCAAAAGAAAGGAGAAACCAGAGTGGCAGAACTAGCCCGATTATTAAGGGCAAACTCTGCCAACGGCAAAAAGGCGACCCAATCATCCTGATCAGCAGACACAAAACACCTCAAATAAGTCTCCAAGGTCTGATTAGTTCGCTCCGTCTGGCCATTCGTCTGAGGATGGAATGCAGACGAAAAAGACAAATCAATGCCCATCCTGGCACAGAACGCCCGCCAGAATCTAGACACAAATTGGGATCCCCTGTCAGAAACGATGTTTTCCAGGATACCATGTAAACGAACCACATTCTGAAAAAATAAAGGAACCAACTCCGATGAAGAAGGCAATTTGGGCAAGGGTACCAAATGAACCATTTTAGAAAAACGGTCACACACCACCCAAATGACGGACATTCTCTGAGAAACCGGGAGATCCGAAATAAAGTCCATAGAGATGTGCGTCCAAGGCCTCTTCGGAATAGGCAAGGACAACAACAATCCACTAGCCCGAGAACAGCAAGGCTTGGCCCGAGCACAAACATCACAAGACTGTACAAAAGTACACACATCCCGAGACAGGGAAGACCACCAGAAGGACCTGGCCACCAAATCTCTGGTACCGAAGATTCCAGGGTGGCCTGCCAACACAGAAGAATGAACCTCCGAAATAACTCTACTGGTCCACTCATCTGGAACAAACAGTCTCCCAGGCGGGCAACGATCAGGCCTATCCGCCTGAAACTCCTGCAAAGCACGTCGCAAGTCTGGGGAGACAGCAGACAATATCACCCCATCCTTAAGAATACCCGTAGGCTCAGAATCACCAGGGGAGTCAGGCTCAAAACTCCTAGAAAGGGCATCTGCCTTCACATTTTTTGAACCTGGCAGGTATGAGACCACAAAATTAAACCGAGAGAAAAACAACGACCAGCGCGCCTGTCTAGGATTCAGACGCCTGGCAGACTCAAGGTAAATCAGGTTCTTGTGATCAGTCAAGACCACCACCTGATGTCTAGCACCCTCAAGCCAATGACGCCACTCCTCAAATGCCCACTTCATAGCCAAGAGCTCCCGATTACCAACATCGTAATTTCGCTCGGCGGGCAAAAATTTTCGAGAGAAGAACGCACATGGTCTCATCACTGAGCAATCGGAACTTCTCTGCGACAAAACCGCCCCAGCTCCAATCTCGGAAGCATCAACCTCGACCTGAAAAGGGAGTGAAACATCAGGCTGGCGCAACACAGGGGCAGAAGAAAAGCGGCGCTTAAGCTCCCGAAAGGCCTCCACAGCCGCAGAGGACCAATTGGCAACATCAGCACCCTTCTTAGTCAAATCAGTCAGAGGCTTAACAACACTTGAAAAAACAGTTATGAATCGATGATAGAAATTAGCAAAGCCCAAGAATTTCTGAAGACTCTTCAGGGAAGTTGGCTGCGTCCAATCACAAATAGCCCGAACCTTGACAGGATCCATCTCAATAGAAGAAGGGGAAAAAATGTACCCCCAAAAAAAGATCTTCTGAACCCCAAAAATACACTTTGAACCCTTTACAAACAAAGAATTGGCCCGCAAAACCTGAAAAACCTTCCTGACCTGTTGAACATGCGACTCCCAGTCATCCGAAAAAATCAAAATATCATCCAAATACACAATCATAAATTTATCCAGATATTCACGGAAAATATTGTGCATAAAGGACTGAAAGACTGAAGGGGCATTAGAAAGACCAAAAGGCATTACCAAATACTCAAAATGGCCCTCGGGCGTATTAAATGCAGTTTTCCACTCATCTCCCTGCTTAATCCGCACCAAATTATACGCACCCCGAAGATCAATCTTAGAGAACCACCTTGCCCCTTTAATACGAGCAAACAAATCAGTCAATAGTGGCAAAGGATACTGGTATTTGACTGTAATCTTATTCAACAGCCGATAATCAATACAAGGTCTCAGGGAGCCATCCTTTTTACCCATGAAAAAAAAATCTGCTCCTAAAGGGGATGAGGAAGGACGGATATGTCCCTTTTCCAAGGACTCTTTAATATACTCTCGCATAGCAGCATGTTCAGGCACTGACAGATTGAACAAGCGACCTTTAGGAAATTTGCTGCCGGGAATCAAATCTATAGCACAATCGCAATCCCTGTGAGGAGGGAGAGAACTAAGTTTAGGCTCCTCAAAAACATCACAGTAGTCAGACAAAAATGCCGGAACCTCAGAGGGAGTAGATGAAGCAATGGAAACCAAAGGTACTTCCCCATGAGCCCCCTGACAACCCCAGCTTACCACAGACACTGTTTTCCAGTCTAGGACTGGGTTATGAGTTTGTAACCATGGCAATCCAAGCACTACAACATCATGCAAGTTATACAACACAAGGAAGCGAATCACCTCCTGATGGTCTGGAGTCATACACATAGTCACTTGTGTCCAGTATTGAGGTTTATTCCTAGCCAATGGTGTGGAGTCAATACCCTTCAAAGGGATGGGGACTTCCAGAGACTCTAGACTAAACCCACAGCGCCTGGCAAAGGACCAATCCATAAGGCTCAGGGCGGCGCCAGAGTCCACATAGGCATTCACGGTAATAGATGATAACGAACAAATCAAAGTCACAGACAAAATAAACTTAGACTGCAAAGTGCCAACTGCAAAAGACTTATCAACCTTTTTTGTGCGTTTAGAGCATGCTGATATAACATGAGCAGAATCACCACAATAGAAGCACAACCCATCTTTACGCCTGTAATTCCGCCGTTCGCTTCTGGACAGAATTCTATCACATTGCATATTCTCCAGTGCCTGCTCAGAGGACACCGCCAAATGGTGCACCGGTTTGCGCTCCCGTAAACGCCGATCAATCTGAATAGCCATTGTCATGGACTCATTCAGACCTGTGGGCGTTGGAAACCCCACCATGACATCTTTAACGGCGTCAGAGAGACCCTCTCTGAAATTCGCCGCCAGGGCGCACTCATTCCACTGAGTAAGCACAGACCATTTTCGAAATTTTTGACAATATATTTCAGCTTCATCATGCCCTTGAGAGAGGGCTATCAAGGCTTTTTCAGCCTGAATCTCCAAATTAGGTTCCTCATAGAGCAACCCCAGGGCCAGAAAAAACGCATCCACATTGAGCAGCGCAGGATCCCCTGGTGCCAATGCAAATGCCCAATTCTGGGGGTCACCCCGCAACAAGGAAATAACAATCTTAACCTGCTGAGCGGGGTTTCCAGCGGAGTGAGATCTCAGAGAAAGATACAATTTACAATTGTGCTTGAAATTCAAAAAACGAGATCTATCTCCAGAAAAAAATTCTGGTATAGGAATTTTAGGTTCAGACATAGAGGCATGTACGACAAAGTCTTGTATATTTTGCACCTTAGAAGCAAGATTATTCAGATTTGAAGCTAAACTCTGGATATCCATTTCTCAACAGCTGAGACCTGAGCCATTCAGGGATTAAGAGGAGAGAAAAGCAGCAGACTGCAATTATGGCTAGACAGAACTTCAGAGCAAAAAAAAAGGTGTCAGGAACTTCTTTTCTCTCTTTCTTCAGCCAATACTTTTAACACATTGTGGCCGGCTATACTGTCATGATTCCCAATGGCAGGGACATAGTCAAAATCAGGACTAGCTCTAGGAAGATGGAATCTAAGCTGACCGCGATGCTGAACCTAACGCACAACTAACAATAGCCGGGGAACATACCTGCGTTTTATCCCTAGATGTCTCGCACCAGCCGGAGATCTAGCTACCCCTAGTAGAGGAAAACACAGACCTGGCTTGCCTCCAGGGAAACCCCAAAAGGATGATAGTAGCCCCCAACATATAATGACGGTTAGTGGAGAGGAAAACACATACGTAGTATGAATACAGGTTCAGCAAAGAGAGGCCCACTAACTAAATAGCAGAAAATACAAAAGAGGACTTCGCGGTCAACTCAAAACCCTACAAAACACCATCCTGAAATGACTTTAAACTCCGATGTCAACTCATGACACTGGAGTGGTCATTTCAGTTCACTAGAGCTTCCAGCAACAAGATTCACATAAATGAACGCTGGACAAAAACATACAAAAATACAAATGATCCAACTTAGCTGAATCCGCAGACTTAGGAGCAGGTAGCAAGCAACAGAGGGACTCTGGTAACATTGATAGCCGGCACTAGAATGACTGAGAAGCCAGACTATATAGGAAACTCCCATTTCCTGATGGGAACAGGTGCACTGGAAATAGGAGACAGAAGTCAGCCCGTACCACCAGTAGCCACCAGAGGGAGCCCACAAACAGAATTCACAACAGTGTACCTAATAAAGTGGCCAGTGAGTGTATATGACAACTCACAAATTCAACTTTTTCAAGATTTGGCCCCATCTACATTAGCAAAAAGACGTATACTCAGGCCCCTTCTTGCCGCTCTGAAAGCCAAGAATCTTACATATAAATGGCTATTCCCATTCGGCCTTGCAGTGAACACCGCTAGTCGTCAACTTACAATTCGTACCCCAGAGGATCTTCACAAGGCTTGGGAGACTCTAAATATCACACCAATTGATATACCTTCCTGGATGCCAGTCGACGCCAACTGGAGCCTACCCTCAATGAAGAAACCCTCGGAGTGGTCACAAAAGAAGAAACATACATCCCCCAAAGTCAAGAAACAAGACCCCAAGAAACAACCACCATGAGTTCCCTTTTTCTCCCCTCCTGTTTTTATAAGTAAGATCAGAACAGCTACTCTATTTGTTTTGCCTCTTAAGCAACCACATCTGCCTCTTTAAGTTTTTTCTAAAAATGTTTATTTTGCTCTTCTCATTGCATTAAGAGTTTTCACAACTTGGACTACCCTCGCCTATGTCTGGGTGTTACTACCCCCCCCCCCCCCTGCGATGGGCGAGTGCTTAAATGTACAAAGTTTGTTATTCATGTTTTGTTTCTCCTTTTCTTTCCTTAGGTACCGGGGTGGGACAAACTCTTCTCTAACACATGACGAGTATGAATGATAAGGTGAGCTCTGGATCCATCACAGTTGCCTCTTTTAATGTTAAGGGCCTTAATGCACCTGCAAAAAGAAATCAAATTTTTACTCTTCTAAAGAAACAAAAAACTCAGGTAGCCTTCCTCCAAGAAACACACTTCAAAAATGGTAGAACTCCTAATACCTCCTTCTCCCCATACCCAACCTGGTTCAATAGTTGTAACTCTTCTGCATCCAAAGGTGTTAGTATAGCACTAAAAAAAGGCCTACCATTCTCACCCAGGGATACATTGAGTGATCATGAAGGGAGATATATTTTTGTAAAAGGCCACCTAGCCAACACATTAGTTACTTTTGCCAACTTGTATGCACCTAATAAACAGCAAACCCAGTGGATCACCAAAACTTTGGAAGTGCTACAACTCTTCACAGAAGGGTTACTAATTGTGGGTGGTGACTTTAATATCACTTTGGACCCTGAGATTGACTTCTCAAGCGGTCTTTCCTTCATATCAGAGAAAGCGAGACACAACCTACTGAACAAGTTATCTACCCTCCATCTTATCGACCCATGGCGTATTATTCACCCCACCACTAAAGATTTTACTTTCTTTTCCCATCCTCACTCATCCTATCACCGCATTGATCTCATCTTAATTCAGTCGCAATATCTCAGTCTAGTTAAATCCGCCAATATAGGCCAAATCACAATATCTGACCATGCCCCGATCTTTATAGATATTGCCATTGACACCTTGCCCCGCCCTGCAACATCCTGGAGACTAAATGAATCCCTAATGGATAACCCACAAAATTTAGAAAAAATAAAATATACGATGTCGCGTTATTTTATAGAAAATGTCGCAGACGGTCCACTTACACCCAATATATGGGAAGCACACAAAGCTGTCCTTCGAGGGGAGCTCATATCAATCGGTGCCCATGCAAAAAAACAGAGGGAGAAAGAAATGATGTCTCTTTTACATCAAATAGCAACCACATAATGCCTCCACAAAAAAACTAACACACAGAATCTACAACAGGACCTGGTGGCCCTTCGTAATAAATTAAAAGATTTGATTAACATTAAATCTGCAAAGATCTTCATGCATTGTAAACACCGTTTCTATGTACACGGAAATAAGAATAGCAGACTGACTTCTCATCTTCTTAAAAAGCAGAGAGAAAACAAATTTATAAAGCATATTCATAAAGACCCAAACATGAGGGTCGACAGGTCCGAAGATATTGCAGAGGCGTTCAGATGCTACTACCAATCCCTCTATAACTTTGAAGCCCCTGACCCCATGAAAGACTGTATAACTGCTGCAGATAGGATCCAGGAATTCCTAGCCTCTCTTTCCCTCCCGAAAGTCCAAATTAAAGACCATTCAGCTCTCTTAGCCCAAGTCACCTGCCAAGAAATTAGCGACACTTTGCAAAACATGGCAATCAATAAGACTCCAGGCCCGGACGGCTTCCCAATGTCCTATTATAGGAAATTCTCAGACATACTTCTTCCACGCTTGGCCTCTCTTTTTAACTCCTTCCTGGCAGGAAACCCCCCAACTAAACAAACTTTAGAAGCACACATATCTGTTATCCGAAAGGAGGGGAGAGACGGCAGCCAATGTGGTAACTACCGCCCAATATCTTTGCTGAATTCAGATTTGAAACTTTGGTCAAAAATCCTTGCATCAAGGATCAACATCGTCCTCGAGTCCCTGATTCACCCTGATCAAGTGGGCTTTGTCAGGGCACGAGAGGGTAAAGACAATGCCCTAAAAATCCTCTTAGCCATTTCACATACTAAACGCTCTGGAACCCCGTTGGCTCTGTTATCTACTGATGCTGAGAAAGCCTTTGACAGAGTCAGTTGGCACTACATGGTATGCACTTTACGGAGGTTTGACTTCCCCCAGCCTTTTATTGATGCCATCATGACTCTGTACTCTGATCCAACTGCTAGGGTCAGGGTCAATGGGTTACTTTCAGATTCCTTCAGGATTAGGAATGGAACCAGGCAAGGCTGCCCTCTCTCCCCCACCCTCTTTGTGCTAGTGATGGAGACTTTAATACAAAGAATAAGACAGGAGGAGTTGATCAGAGGTCTAATCGTGGAACAAACAGAATTTAAAACAGCTGCATTCGCGGATGACCTTATGATCGCGATTTCAAATCCTACGACTGCTTTTCCCTCTATCCTGAAACTTCTTGATGAGTTTGGGGTCATTTCCAACTTCAAAGTTAATATGCACAAATCGGAAGTCATGAATGTTTCGTTACCGGTCAAAGCAGTCTTGGATCTTATAAAGTCTACCCCCTTTAAATGGCTCGCAGACAAACTGAAATATCTAGGTATCTTCCTCACTGCTAATCCTTCATCTCTGTATAAATACAATTTTACACCCCTTCTAGATAATCTCCAAACACTTCTTAAATCCTATGACTTACCATTTCTCTCATGGATCGGGAGGATAAATATAATTAAATCGTACATCCTACCAAAAATATTCTACCATATGACCATGATTCCCATACCTCTCCCCAAATCTTTCTTCACTTCAGCCAATAAAATAGTCAATGGGAATGTGTGGAGGGGCAGGAGGGCTAGACTACCCTTCAAAATACTTTCGCTAACGAAAAAGAAAGGTGGCCTTGGACTCCCAAACTTTAAGACCTACTACCAGGCGATACATCTGGCTAGGTGGATGTGCATGGTTAAATCAAGACATGATCCAAAAACCCCTAATCTTGAACGCTTGTTAATGGGAGGTGAGGCGGAGAAGTATCTCTGGACCTCTGCTGCCCCCCCACAAAATTCTCTGGAGGAAATAACCTGCAACACCCTGACTATAAGGAAGAAGCTAGTCCAGAACAACTGGCCACGTTGCCTTTTTTTGGGCAGTATGCCTCTGGGAGTTATACCTTGGCTCATTGAACCAAAATATATAGACACATTTGACCTCTGGAAATCCCTGCCGACCCTCCCAATTTCACACCTACTCTCCAACCAAATTAGTTGCACAAACAGTTGGCCTCGAAACGCCAAGAAACATCCCAAAGATTTAATTCAAATCCACCATGTACAATATATTATTTCTAGGCTTAAGTCGGACATCCAAACTAATTCAGATTGGCTCTGGCTGGAACTTCTTCTTAAACTCAACCCTACGCCCCCTAAATTAATTTCCAAACTATATCATAACTTAATCTCCCCTAAATCTCACTTTAAACCCCTATATATCTCCTCATGGGAGTCTGAGCTGAACATATCTCTCTCCAATAGAGAAATTGCACAGGTCTTGGAACACTCACATGGGTTCTCAAGATGTGTCTTGCTCCAGGAGAATGCCTTTAAAGTCCTCTCCAGATGGTACAGAACCCCTGAGTCGCTCTACCACTTTGGCCTCTCGGATTCTCCGCTGTGCTGGAGATGTATGAAGACTAGAGGCTCTTTGGTGCACATTTTTTGGTCATGCCCAATTATCGCTAAATTTTGGGAGGAGATTTTTAATCGACTCCGCCAGGTGAAACTAATAACGCAGAGTTTGACTCCTCAAGAGGTTCTACTGTCCCTCCCCACGAAGTCCTACAAACCTAAGAAGCATGACCTACTCCCCCTTCTAATAGCCGCTGCCAAGCACTTGATCGCCATACACTGGAGACAAACGTCCCCCCCTCATATCAATGAATGGCTTAAAAAAGCCCAGGACATCTTCAGGATGGAAGAGCTGACCAGTTGGGATTCACATACGCATGACAAATTCTTTCGTGTATGGCTGCCCTGGCAGCTAGCATCTCAAACTACCCCTTAGTTTCCCATTCACTATCCTCCTTACACAACATTTGGTTGTGCTAACTTGTTTCTTCTAAGGTTCTTTTACTGCACTGTGATGGACCCAGATACAGCTCAATTACCTATTTGTTTGAGTCATGCTCGATATTCGCCCTGTTCTCTGCTTCCTAATCAGTCATAATTATCTGTTCTGCTCCCCGTACGTTTATGTTTTCATTCTGACCGGTTTTTATCTCTGACGGGGTATTTTTGTATAAAGAGCTCTGCTTTGACCGCTTCTCTCCCCCCTCACCTCGAGTCCCCCCCCCCCCGGTACTCCCCCTACTCCCTCTCCCCTTCCTTCTTATTTTTTATTTTTCTTTGACTGTCTTATTGTTATTGTTGGTTTTAATTTCTGATCGATATCTTCTTGAGACTCAGGTTACGGATTGCATAGCCTATTACTCGGATCGCATATCAGTTCTGCCACTATCAGAACTGTGGATACTTCCGGCTATTATTCCGTATTGAGGGTTCGGCCGAAATGCGACAGTATATTCCATTTTAAATATGTATCCACCCTCATCTGACTCATGTAACCTGTATGACTGTTTGCCTGTTTATATGTGTTGAAAAGTTTGAAAATTAAAAATAAAAAATAAAAAAAAAAAAAGAAAGAAAGGAAGGCGAGTTAGAGAGTTTAGATAGGAAGCAGAGATGTGGGACGCTAATTAGATTAGCCACTGGAGACAAGAGAAGAGACTTAAACTGCATATCAGGGGGTCTGAAATTTAATGAAGGAATGAAGACAGCAGACTGAAGCTTACTGTAATTTTATTAAATTGAGATGACCACTAAAGTATCTAAAAGTAATTGTTTCCATGTCACTGGAGTCTAAAGCCATTAAAGAGTAACTAAACTTTTTTTTACCAGTCTTTGCAATGTTATCATTTTTTTATATACGCCATTACTTTATTTTGCTTTGATTATGAATTCTTCCAAGAACAACAGTTCAAAGCAGCTTCTAACAGAGCATGCAGTAGGCAGTTAAACCTGCGCTATCAGCATAGTTTTCAAGCAGGTAGAAATAAAATAAAGAAATAGACTGTATTACAAAGATCAATAACTTTGCAAAGGCCAATAAATAACTAAACAAAAAAAGTAGTTACTCTTTAAATATTGAACTAAATGAAAAGCAAAGTTTAGATGGGAAAAATAATGCATGATGGGTTACTGTTTTTCATGTTATTACTGATGGAATTTTCAATGAAAGCTGATAACATATCATTAATGCAAATGTGAACAGAACTAAAAAAAGTAAATATAAACTCTGTGTATTTAGAAAATCTTAATTGAAAAATGAAAGCGATAATGTTTTACAATGAGGTGTTGAAGTAGCAGGGTAGATTTGTGAAGACAAACTGTTTTTTTTTTAAATTGTGAGGTTTTGGCTCTCACATTGGATTTTGTGTTCACTGTATTTATGAATGTTCTGTACATTCTCCGTGCCGTATGCTGTGTGTGCGCTGTGTCTGAAGATTGCTGAATCATTTTAACACCGCCGAACCTTAGTCAGTCATGAATTAAGCTTGCTGTCTGAGTAAAAGTGGAAAGGACAGAGGTTATATAATGTGAACCATGGTTTTAATTTTTCTTAACAAATCAATAGTACGCGTGAAGATTAGAAACTTTGTAATATATTTTTTCAGAAAAATACGTTTCTTTTTACTTCCAGGACTGATCATTCATTCTAAAATTTCAATTCACAGGTAAAATCTGTATTCAGTGAATACAAACTTTCCCATAAACAAGATAGGAGATGGCAGTTAGTGCTCATAAATTGAGATGGGCGAACCTGAAGAGTAAAGTTCGGCGTCCACACAGAACAACTCCTGTTCTGGCATGGACACCGAATACGGACTTCACCAGAAAGTTTGTGTTACTGTTTGGGTTCAACTGACTGAACAATATATATATGTATATAAATAATTTGTAACCAAAAAAATTCAAATACAAAAATAGATCAATGGTTACATTAGTCTGTGCTAAAAACTAAGGAAAATGTGAAATATGTGAAATAGGAAATAGCATACTGGCTTATGAACTTTATGAACAAACACATGAGATTTTTAGCACAAGATTTGCAAATATTGTGAGCCCATTCACCAAAACATCAAGGTAATCTCAGATTAGCCTACTTATATAGGAAGCTCAGAACCCGCCCTTCTCCAGGTTTTAATTACATCTCAACACAGTTGGTTCTGAGCTTCCTATATAAGTAGGCTTTATCCTGTTATTAGCCATAGGTAAGTGTTCACATTAGGCAGTCAGCTCAGATACCACAAGTAAGTGTTCACACCAGTCAGTGTAGTTACCCATTCGATCTGAGATTACCTTGACGTTTTGGTGAATGGGCTCACAATATTTGCAAATCTTGTGCTAAAAATCTCATGTGTTTGTTCATAAAGTTCATAAGCCAGTATGCTATTTCCTATTTCACATATTTCACATTTTCCTTAGTTTTTAGCACAGACTAATGTAACCATTGATCTATTTTTGTACTGTTTGGGTTCAGCTGCCCAAACACCATGTATTTGTCAGGCTGTCTTGTGCATGACAGCACGGCAAACACCACTTCTCATTGGCGGTGAAATCATCCCCACCAGTCAGAGAGCCATGGTTCCCACTCTGTCAAAAGACAGCATGAGCTCTCAACTCTGATCAGCGGTATAAAGTTTGCCTCCTGTCACTGGTGTCATTTGATAAGACTACTGCTCCCATCAACTGACATATTCGCTGCTAATAACAGAGAGAGCAGGAGCTGCTGATGAGAGTATCCATTAGCCAGCTACTGCATCGTAAATAAATAATTGAAAAAAAAACAGGCATGGGTTCCCCTGCATTTTTGATAACCAACCAGGCAAAACTCATAACTGGGGGATGTAACCTTAAGCTGTCAGCTTCAACAAGGCTTGTTATTGAGAAGAGAGGGGTCCCTATGCTGTTTTTTAAATTATTTAAATAAATAATTTTAAAAAATGGCTTGGGGTCCCCCCCATTTTTGACAACCAAATTTGCTAAAGCAAACAGCTGGGGGCTGTTATTTTCAGGCGGGCCATGGATATTGCCACTCCCAGCCTAAAAATAGCAGCCCACACCTGCCAAGAAAAGACACATCTATTAGATGCGCCAATTCTGGCACTTTGCCGGGCTCTTCCCACTTACCCTGCAGTGGTGGCAAGTGGGGTTAATATTTGTGGGGTTGATGTCACCTTTGTATTGTCAGGTGAAATCAAGCCCACAGCTTGGAAATGGAGAGGCATCTATGAGACACCTATCCATTACTAATCCTATAGTTGTATTGTAAATATGTGCTAGCAGTGATCTCACCAAGGTCACAGCAGTTCAGCCTGGCTGGGAATGCAGCCTCAGTGACCGGAGGTAACCTTGGTTATGTCACCACCAGTCACTGATGCTGCGCACACAGCAGTTCAGTGATCAGTGGTTTTCAGCCTGGACGGTCACATCTTGGCACTGTCCTGCTTGAAAACTTTTTTTCCCCCCAGACATGGATTACGGAATGCGACAGAAAGACAGAGAGGTGATGGATGTTGTTTTGTTGTTTTTGTTTTATTACATAAGAGGCTATGGTGGAATTTAGCATTAGGTGAGTTTAACTGTTTTCGTTATTATTGATGGGCGAGCACTAAAATGCTCAGGTGCTCGTTGCTCAGGTCGAGCAAATTGGAATGCTCGGATGCTTGACCCGAGCAACAAGCCCAATGTAAGTCTATAGAAAACTAGAGCTTTTTTTCAGTGGCCTTTACCGAGATCTGCAGAGGGACTAGAAATTGTGGAAATCGATGGGGACAGCACTCAAATTACATGGGAAAGCATGGGGAAGAACCCTGGAAGCATTTCTTACTCCCAGGTCTCTGCTGTGAACAATGATGTCAGAGTTTTATGCCACTTTTAAAGACTCACTATAAAACATACAAAAACAAAATCAAAATGGATTTTCCTGGGAAATACAGTGGGTATGTAAAGTATTCAGACCCCTTTAAATTTTTCACTCTTTGTATAATTGCAGCCATTTGGTAAATTAAAAAAAGTTCATTTTTTAACATTAATGTACACTCTGCACCCCATCTCGAATGAAAAAAAAACTGAAATGTAGAAATTTTTGAAAATTTAACAAAAAAGAAAAACTGAAATATCACATGGTCATAAGTATTCAGACCCTTTGATCAGACACTCATATTTAAGCCACATGTGGTCCATCTCCTTGTCATCCTCCTTGAGATGGTTCTACTCCTTCATTGCAGTCCACCTATGTTTAATTAAACTGATAGGACTTGATTTGGAAAGGCGCACACCTGCCTGTATAAGACCTCACAGCTCACAGTGCATGTCAGACCAAATGGGAATCATGAGGTCAAAGGAACTGGCCAATGTGCTCAGAGACAGAATTGTGGCAAGGCACATATCTGGCCAAGATTACAACAGAATTTCTGAAGTACTCGAGGCTCCTAAGAGCACAGTGGCCTCCATAATCCTTAAATGGGAGAAGTTAGGGACCAGCAGAAATCTTCCTAAACCTGGCCATCCAGACTGAGCAATTGTGGGAGAAGAGCCTTGGTGAGAGAGGTAAGAAGAACCCCAAGATCACTGTGGCTGAGCTCCAGAGATGCAGTAGGTAAATGGGAGAAAGTTCCACAAAGTCAACTATCACTGCAGCCCTCCACCAGTCAGGCCTTTATGGCAGAGTGGCCCGACGGAAGCCTCTCCTCAGTGCAAGACATATGAAAGCCCTCATAGAGTTAGCTAAAAAACACATGAATGACTCCCAGACTATGAGAAATAAGATTCTATGGTCTGATGTGATGAAGATAGACCATTTTGGTGATAATTTTAAGTGGTATTTGTGGAGAAAACCATCATCTGCCCAATACAATCCCAAAAGTGAAACATAGTGGTGGCAGCATCATTCTATGGGTGTGTTTTTCAGCTGCTGACACAGGACGACTGGTTGTCATTGAAGGAAACTTGAATGCGGCCAAGTACAGAGATATCCTGGATGAAAACCTCTTCCACAATGCTCTGGACCTCAGACTTGGCCAAAAGGTCACCTTCAAACAAGACAATGACCATAAGCACACAGCTAAAATAACAAAGGAGTGGCTTCAGAACAGCTCTGTTACCATTCTTGACTGGCCCAGCCAGAGCCCTGTCCTAAACCTAATTGAGCATCTTTGGAGAGACCTGAAAATGGCTGTCCACCAAAGTTCACCATCCAACCTGATGGAACTGGAGAGGATCTGCAAGGAAGAATAGCAGAGGATCCCAAGATCCAGGTGTGAAAAACTTGTTGCATCATTCCCAAGAGGACTCATGGCTGTACAAGCTCAAAATGGAGCTTCTACTTGATACTGAGCAAAGGGTCTGAATACTTATGACCATGTGATATTTCAGTTTTTCTTTTTTAACACATTTGCAAAAATTACTACATTTCTGGGGGGTTTTTTAGTCAAGATGGGATGCAGAGTGTACACTAGTGAGAAAAAATGAACTTTTTTTCAATTTAACAAATGGCTGCAATGAAACAAAGAGAGAAAAATTTTAAGGGGTATGAATACTTTCCCTACCCACTGTATGTTATGGAAATTCTTTGCAGGGTAATAGCTTGTATATAAGGCAAAATAAATAACCAAAACCAAAAATGCTCCTCCACACCTTGGGCTATGTTCACATATAGCTTATTTGATGCCTTTCTGAACTTTAGCATTGCCTTCAACCAAGACAATTGCATTCACTGGGAAATGTCATTTTAACATTTTACAACCTTATCAGGGCATGTGGTGTGTGACACATCATCAGACACATCTTATTTCATTTATGAGGATGGACTCTGAAAGTCACAAAGATTATTTTTATAGGGCCATCAAGTGGCCTTTACTATTCTTAAATGGCCAGCAGTCGGTCCTCACTTTTCTTAGAGAGCCATCTGCCGGTTATGCTTTGTTGCTCCCATTGTTAAACAGTGGGTCTCGTATACAGTTATTGCGTATGCACTAAGTGTCAGGGCTGCCCAAAATTTGGACGCATCCAAATACCCTTTGGAAGAGACATACAGGAGGTCCTCCTGAAAACAATGTTCCCATTATTAAGAAATGGGTCTCCCATAGTGTTTGCCTATGCAGTGAATGCAAGGGTTGCCAAAAATTTGGAGGAAATCCAATGCCCATTGGAAGAGACAGAGCGGCCATAGGGTCTCCTAAAAACAATGTTCCCATTATTAGGAAGTGGGTCCCCATACTGTTTGCCTATGCAGTGAATGCAAGGGGTGCCAAAAATTTGGACCTACTGCAATGTGCCTCAGAAGAGACGTTGAGGAGGGCATCATTAAAAAAAAATGTTCCTATTGTTAGGAAGTGGGTCTCCCATAGTGTTTGCCTATGCAGTGAATGAAAGGGCTGCCAAAAATTTGAAGGCACACCAATGCCCCTTTGAAGAGACGTAGAGGAGGACCTCATGAAAAAATGTCCCCATTATTAGGTAGAGGGTCTCCCACAGTGTTTGCCTATGCAGTGAATTTGGAGGAAATCCAATACCCCTTGGAAGAGACGTAGCGGCCAGAGGGCCTCCTGAAAACAATGTTCCCCTTATTAAGAAGTGGGTCTCCCATAGTGTTTTCCTATGCAGTGAATGCAAGGGCTGCTAAAAACTTGAAGGCAATGCAATGCCCTTTTGAAGAGACGTAGAGGAGGGCCACATGAAAAGACTGTTCCCATTATTAGGAAGTGGTACTCCCATAATGTTTGCCTATCCAGTGAAGCAATGGCTGCCAAAAATTTGGAGGCACTCCAGTGCCCCTTGGAAGAGACGTGGAGGAGGGACTCCTAAAAAAAATTTCCCATTAGAAAGGAGCGGGTCTGCTATACTTGTAATGCCTATGCAATAAGTGTATGGGCTGACAAACCTTTACCCCTGGGGGATATACATGAACATACTGTCTAACAATTTTTTTGTGGGCATCATTAACACCCTTTAAAATTATGTGGGTGTTGCATCATGGACCACGGTCACCCTGGTGATATGGTTGTGGAGGATGAGGAGAAGGAGGAGGACAAGAGCAAATAGCCAAAATCAGGAAGCGTATACCCATGTTTGGGTGTGATAAAGTGCATGGGAATAGACATCCCCCAAAAAAACACTGGATTTAAGTTTATGTTACGCTGCTATCATTAGTTGGTGTTGAGAAGACTGGTCCAATCCTGCCTTTGTTCATTTTTATAAGAGTCAGCCTGTCAGCATTTTCAGTTCAGTTCCACCAGTGGCACTAATAACCTGCTCTGACCAAATGCTAACAGCAGGGCAGTCCAGGACCTACAAGGCACAGAAAGCCAGTTCATGCCACGTGTCCAGCTTGGATACCCAATAATTATAAGGCACAGAGGAATCATGGAGGACATTGGTATAGTCAGCAAGGTACTTCCTCAGCATTTTCTCAAACTTTGCAATCCTTGTGAGAGTACCCTGTGCCTCAGGGCACGTGCGATGAGAGGGTCTGAGAAAACTCTCCAAGAACTTTGACAGTGTTCCCCTGCCTCTGCTGAATTGGAGTTGTGTCTCTCCCACCTGTACTCCTTGGTTGTCCAACAAATTGTGAGTGACCACTGCTGCCAGCTTTTTCAGATGGGAATTTTTTTATTAATTCATCAACAAGGTCTTTCTGCTACTGCCCCACTTTAGTAGACCTGTCCGCCTCAGGAATAAGAGATAGAAAATTCTCCTTGTAGCATGGGTCTAGAAGTGTATTTACTGTCACCCAAAATTTTGAGAACGCGAGTGTCACGTTCAAGGCAGCGTAACATAAACTCAGCCATGCGTGCTAGACTGCTAACAGTCAAGACTTCTGTGTGCTCACCAAGAGGATGATTGACAATGCTCTCCTCCTCCTTGTCCCTGTCCTCAGTCAATTCATGCTGAACAGACGGTTTGACAGATGGGCAGGTACTACCATCTATAGCGCATGAAACTAGCTCCTGTCCTTCCTCCTCCTCTTCCTCATTGTGACCCAATCCACATTGGGATGAGACTGGGCTGTGTGTAATTACCCTGTATGGTTCCTTGACCATCTCAACGTGCTCCACCTGCAATGCATCCTCTTTGATTGTGAGCAGAGCGCATTTCAGAACACAGAGAAGCTGGATGGTGACGCTAATTATAGCATCATTGCCGCTCACCATCTTGGTAGAGTCCTCAAAGTTTTGCATGGTGTTATATATTATTATTATTTATTTATATAGCACCATTGGTTCCATGGTGCTGTACATGAGAAGGGGTTACATACAAGTTACAGATATCACTTACAGTAAACAAACTAACAGTGACAGACTGATACAGAGGGGCGAGGACCCTGCCCTTGCGGGCTTACATTCTACAGGATTATGGGGAAGGAGACAGTAGGTTGGGGGTTGCAGGAGCTCCAGTGTTGGTGAGGCGGTAGCTTCGGTAGTGATGAGGAGGCAGCGGGGTCAGTGCAGGCTGTAGGCTTTCCTGAAGAGATGAGTTTTCAGGTTCCATCTGAAGGATCCGACTGTGGTTGATAGTCGGACGTGTTGGGGCAGAGAGTTCCAGAGGATGGGGGATAATCGGGAGAAGTCTTGGAGGCGATGGGATGAGGAGCGAATAAGTGTGGAGGAGAGAAGGAGATCTTGGGAGGACCGGAGATTACGTGAGGGAAGATATCGGGAGATTAGTTCAGAGATATATGGAGGAGACAGGTTATGGATGGCTTTGTAGGTCAGTATTAGTAATTTCAACTGGATACACTGAGGGAATGGGAGCCAGTGGAGAGATTTACATAGGGGGGAAGTGGAGGAGTAGTGAGGAGAGAGATTGATTAGTCGGGCAGCAGAGTTAAGGATGGACTGGAGAGGTGCAAGGGTGTTAGCAGGGAGGCCACAGAAAAGGGTGTTGCAGTAGTCAAGGCGGGAGATGATGAGGGCATGCACAAGCATTTTAGTAGATTGAGGGTTGAGGAAAGGACGGATTCTGGAGATATTTTTGAGCTGGAGGTGACAGGAGGTGGAAAGAGCTTGGATGTGCGGTTTGAAGGACAGGGCAGAGTTGAAGGTTACTCTGAGGCAGCGGACTTCGGGTACGGGGGAAAGCATGATGTCGTTGATTGCGATAGATAGGTCAGGTAAGGAAGATTCGTGGGATGGAGGAAAGATGATGAGTTCAGATTTGTCCACATTGAGTTTGAGGAAACGAGATGAGAAGAAGGAGGATATGGCTGATAGACACTCTGGGATTCTGGACAGCAGAGCGGTGACGTCTGGGCCAGAGAAGTAGATCTGAGTGTCGTCCGCATACAGGTGGTACTGGAATCCATGGGACTTTATGAGTTGTCCCAAGCCAAGTGTATAGATTGAGAAGAGTAGGGGTCCTAGAACAGAGCCTTGGGGGACTCCAACAGAGAGAGGGTGGGATGAGGAGGTAGTGTGGGAGTGGCAGACGCTGAATGTCTGGTTGGAAAGGTACGAGGCGATCCAGGATAGGGCGAGGTCTTTGATGCCAAAGGAGGAGAGGATCTGTAGTGGGAGGCAGTGGTCAACTGTGTCGAAAACAGAGGACAGGTCTAGACATGCTATAAGTCTGACATCCATGTCCACTCCTGAGGTCTTATGTGTGGAGTCTGAACTAAATACTGACAGTCTTGCTGGTAATCAACAACTGCCATCTGTTATGCCGGTGGGTTTGTACCTTGTTTCTCCGGCGTTACTCTGCATGTCTCTTCTTTAAGCCTTTGCTCCACTCCCCCTAACTAGCAGGGATACTGTTGTCTGTTACCTGTATGGATGCTGCTCAGTTCCCTGCTCTGCTGCATAGCTGTACATGTGTTGTAGTGTCTTTGCTCTGCTGCATGACATCTGCATGTGTGGTTTCTGGCTGCCGCTGTGGAAGCTATCCGTGGGTTGCAAGGTCCTCTGCAGCTGGTGCATGACTTTCCACATGTTTTCAGGCTTGCAGCCACCGCTGCCAGGTGCCCTAAGCATCAGTTCCTGTGCTGACTGTGCTGTAATGGTTTCTGTTTGTGCTTAGTGTGCGTGTGGTCACACCCTCCCTGCTTTTGTTATGGTTAGTGTGTGGACCTGAGTTGCTTTCCCCAGCCTATTGCTGAGGGGCAGCTCCTATGTAAGCTCCCTCTTTCCTGTTGGGCATTGCCAGAGCATTGTATTATGTTTCTGAGTCTTGCCTTGTGTGTGAAGTATTCGGCTCCTGTTCTGCCTGAGTTCAATTCAGGGAAAGCTGATACCTGTTCTTTGCCTGCTCTGGGAGCTGAGTACCCAGATCCATTTCTGCTTGTGTTTTGTCTTTTCTGCATCCCTGAGGGCTGTATTCTCAGATCTGAACTCTTGATCGTGTTTCCGTTCCAGTCCCTGACCCTATCTGAACTGTGTCCTCTGTGTTATGTTCCTGAAGTCCTTCTGTGTCTGGAACCCTGTGACCAGTACTTTGAACTACCTGGGTACATCTTTTAAAAATGGTGTCCAGTGTTTTTGCTGAGCGTTTACTTTGCTGTGCTCAGCCTGCTATGTGGAGATAACTCCGTCCAGCCCCGGTCCAACCTGGCAGAGCATGCACCATCCCGCTTGAGTTCCTTCCTAGGTCCGATGCCTGGAGCCTGATGGCTGTAGTTAGGAACCTGATGACTGCTACCTGGTGCCTCTAGATGGTGTCTGATGTCAGGAGGCCACCACTGTCTGGTTCCTGAAGCCTGATCACCACTACCCGGTTCTGTGCCATCTGTCTCCCAGCCAACGACCTAGGCCGCCGTGCCAGCATCCCGATGTCCTGCCTGTGTCCAATGTCCAGATTGTGTCCAATGTCCTGATGTCGAGCCTGTGTCCTGATGTTCTGCCTGTGACTTGATGTTCCACCGGTTCCCCGGGGTCCACCCTGTGATAACGTCTGTCCTAGTTCGGTGTCTGATGTTCTCCTGCTGAACCTATGCTATGCCTGGGGCCTGAGAGTGAGGCCGTCCAAGTAAGCACATGTCAGATGACCCTGGACTGCATCAGCCTGGGATGACCCCTGCCATTGTCTGGCGTCTGTCCAAGGTCAGTGTCTGATGTTCTCCTGCTGAGCCTGTGCTACGCCTGGGGCCTGAGAGTGAGGCCGTCCTAGTAAGCCCATGTCAGATGACTCTGGACTGCATCAACCTGTGATGACCCCTGCTATTGTCTGACGTCTGTCCTGGGTCAGTGTCTGATGTTCTCCTGCTGAGCCTGTGCTATGCCTGAGGCATGAGGGAGAGGCCGTCCTAATATGCCCATGTCAGATAACCCTGGACTGCATCAACCCGTGATGTCCTCCTGCTTTCATCTGTTTCCTTGAGACAAGTACCTTCTCTTGAGGAGCAGAATTAGGTTCCAGGCATAGTTATGTTCTGTTTATGTACTGTGATTTCGCTTGAGTAAACTTTATCTTTCTTCATACCTAAAGTTGTGTGGTGTTATCTAGTTCTGCAAGTCATCATCTTATACACAAGTTCAGCTGCCACAGACCCTGATCGCTGCCCTTCCCTAGTCTGGGTAGGTCCAGGTTCCCTACTGTGGTCCAGTGGGTCCACATTCCATTCCCACTTGGGACGCTTGCCCCACATCGTCGAGATCTGGCGACATGGAGGCATTAGCTGGGCTGCGTCTGTGTTTGCAGCTGTTACACCCTCTTCTGCTCACAAATACTTCCCAATAGCTGCAGTGTAGAGTTCCAACACGTGGGGACTGTTGTGAATTCCGTTCTTGGGCTCCCTCCGGTGGCTGTAAATGGTATTTTTATGAATTCTGCCCTTGGGCTCCCTCCGGTGGTTTTAAGTGGAACTGCTGATCCTTGGTTTTAGCATTAGCAGCTGCTTCCACTGATCGTCTCTCCTGGTTCTGCTATTTAGCCTGGCTCCAGTCTTCAGCCAGTGCCAGCTGTCAATGTTTCTTGGTTGGATTCAGATCTCTCCTTGGATTTCTCTGATAGCCTGCCCATTTCAGCAAAGATAAGTCCATGCTTGTTTTTTGTTGTCCACTTGTTGTGGACATAATTGTTCAGTTCATTTGGTGTTTGCTTTTGTCCAGCTTATCAGTATGATTTATTCAGCTTAGCTGGAAGCTCTGGGGAAGCAGATTTGCCCTCCACACCGTTAGTCAGGTGTGGAGATTTTTGTAAACTCTGCGTGACTTTTTAGCTTTTAATACTGACCGCACAGTATCCTTTCCTGTTCTGTCTATTTAGTTAGTCGTGGCCTCCTTTGCTAAATTCTGGTTTCATTCTGTGTATGTCATTTCCCTCTCCACTCATAGTCAATATTTGTGGGGGGCTGTCTTTCCTTTGGGGAATTTCTCTAAGGCAAGTTAGCTTTCCGTTTCCATCTTTAGGGGTAGTTAGTTCTCCGGCTGTGACGAGGTGTCTAGGGAGTGACAGGAACATCCTATGGCTATTTCTAGTGTTTGTGTTAGGATCAGGAACTGCGGTCAGTACAGTTACCACCTCCTCAGAGCTCGTCTCATGTTGTTCCTTAACCACCAGGTCATAACAGGGGACATCCCACACCAGTCGGTGAGCCAGAATCTGCAAATGCTGCTGAAGCACGGCAAGGGCAGTGGAAGCTGTAGCGACTTTCTAAAAATGTCACACAGGCGGCATGCTTTGACAAGCAGATCTAGCAGCTCTGGTAGGTTTTGAGAAACCACTGAACCACGAGGTTAAGCACATGGGCAGGCATGGTACATGTGTGAGCACGCCTCGCTTCAGAGCCGCCACCATGTTCTGGCCATTGTCACACATGACCATGCCTGGCTGTAGGTTCAGTGGTGTCAACCACGATCTGACTGCTCCCTCAGAGCTGTCCACAACTCTTCAGCAGTGTGCGGTTTGTCACCTATGCATATTAGCTTCAGCAAAACCTGTTGCCACTTGGCTGAGGCAGTGGTTCAGTGATTCCAGCTATTGACAGATGTGGTCATTTTGGAGATGGAGGATAAGAGAGGAGGAGGAGGGGGATGAGGTGCAGGAGCTGTTGACTATTGGGGAAACCCTGATTGACTTGGGCCCAGAATCCTTGGCGTCTGGAGGACGTGTTCCATCTAGGGTTGAGCAAAACGGATCGTTCATTTTCATAAGTCGCCGACTTTTGGCAAAGTCGGCGTCTCATGAAACCGAGCCGATCCCAGCGTTGCATCGGCCATGCGGTACGCGACTTTCGCGCCAAAGCCGCATTTCGATGACGCTAAAAGCGCCATTTCTCAGCCAATGAAGGTGGATGCAGAGTGTGGGCAGCGTGATGACATAGATCTCAGTCCCCACCATCTTAGAGAAGGGCATTGCAGTGATTGGCTTGCTTTCTGCCACGTCACAGGGGCTATAAAGGGGCGTTCCCGCCGACCGCCATCTTACTGCTGCTGATGTGAGCGTAGAGAGAGGTTGCTGCCGCTTCTTCAGAAGCAGGGATAGTGATAGGCAGGGTAAATAAAGCTACAAACTGCTTGTGCTGTAGCGATTTCCACTGTCCAACAACACCTTTTGTTTGCAGGGACAGTGGAAGCTACATTTTTTTTTCCTCAGCGCTGTCGCTCATTGGGCTGCCTTAGAAGGCTCCCTGACCCTGATAGCTGCATTGCTGTGCCTGTGTGTGTACGCCGCTGTGCAAACCAACTGCTTTTTTCAAAGCACAAATCCTGTATTTCCTTCCTTTCTGCACAGCTATCTTGTGTGTTTGTCCACACTTTTGTGTGCAGCAGTCCTTTTTATAGCTGCCTGCCATACTTTTCTGAGATAACTGCAGGGAGATAAATATTGGCAACTCTGCCTCCGTGCCAGTCCTGTGGGTGGCATCTCTCTCTCATTGTGTGGCACCGAAAACGAAAACCACTTTGTGATACTTGGCCATTTTTTTTTTTTTTGGCTACATTCTCCCTTTTTCCAAAAAAATAAATTAGTGGGAGATAAATATTGGCAAGTCTGCCTCCGTGCCATTGCTGTGGGTGGCATCTCTCTCTCATTGTGTGGCACCGAAAAAAACACTGTGTGATACTTGGCCATTTTTTTTTTGGCTAAATTCTCCCTTTTCAAAAAAAATAAAAATTAGTGGGAGATAAATATTGGCAAATCTGCCTCCGTGCCATTGCTGTGGGTGGCATCTCTCTCTCATTGTGTGCCACCGAAAAGCACTGTGTAATACTGGGCCTTTTTGTTTTTTTTGGGTAAATTCTCCCTTTTCAAAAAAAAATAGTTAGTGGGAGATAAATATTGGCAAGTTTGCCTCCGTGCCAGTCCTGTGTGTGGCATCTGTCTCTCATTGTGTCCCACCGAAAAGCAGTGTTTAATACTGGACCTTTTTGTTTTTTTTGGGTTCTCCCCTTGCAAAAAAAATAGTTAGTGGGAGATAAATATTGGCAAGTCTGCTTGAGTGCTGCTCCTGTGTGTGCCATCTGTCTCAAATTATTGGGGCACAGAAAACCTAGTGTGTAACATTGGGCCTGATTTTCCTTTCAGTGTCAGGCACCTATAAAGGTATATATAAATCCTACAGAAGTTTGAGTTCAACTTAAAAGTTGTTTTACAGTAACAAATAGCGTTACTTTGGTTACATTTTGCAAACAATGAGGAAGTCTAGTGGAAGAGGTCGTGGCCGTGGGCGGTCATTGTCAGCTGGTAATGATGGTAGTGGTGGTGGAGCATCAGGTGGTGGTGGTAAAAGCAGTACAGCACCTAAGTCTCGAGTTGTTGAGCCAAAAACATCATCTGCCTACACAAGGCCTCGAACGCTCTCTTTTCTGGGAGTAGGAAAACCACTTTTGAAGCCGGAGCAGGAGGAACAAGTATTGGCTTTCATTGCTCACTCTGCCTCTAGCTCTTTCGCCTCCTCCTCGGAAAGTGCAAAATGTCAGAGCAGTGCATCATCAGTGGATGCTCCCGGTCAGGAACAAGTCGCTTCCTTGTGTCCTTCACCCAGAACAACAGTGAAGGATGCATCAGACAACACAACAGGTTACTCCATGGAGCTCTTTACACATACCGTTCCTGGGTTAGACAGTGAAACAGTTAACAGGCCATGCCCATTAGCAGTTGAATCGGACATGGAGTGCACAGATGCACAGCCACAGTCATATTACTATGCTGTTCCTTTGACTCAGACCAGAACATTGCCCTCGCAGTGTACTGAGGCAGAATCAAACCCACCGCAGACTATGGTGCCCCTTCACGAATGCTATACCACCGGCTTACACGGTGACACAGACGAAGTTGCACACGACATAGAAGAGGAGGTCATAGATGACCCAGTAGAGAAGAAATCAAAGCCAGCACTCAATTGATGTAGTCTGCGGTGCTAGTGAACGGGATGTTTTGATCCCATATATCATAAAGTCAGAAAAATCACTGCACTCATATGATTTTTAGATGCATAAATTGAAAAGTTTATTCGAATTGAAGAGAATGAGATACTGGGCGAATTTGACGTTTCGGCCAACTCGTGGCCTTGTTCACAAAAGTCGCTGTAACAAGCAAAGAAACAAAAAAAAAATATTTACAAAACAGGTAAACATATACATATATACAAATATACAAAAGAGAGCAAAGAATCCATATCAAAAGTCGATGAGCTGTCGATGGGCATACTGTGTAACGACCAAACGGTAACATATTCTGCACAACTGGAATATACAGAACAGGCGGACTGTATAGGAAGAGGGAGGAAGACCATAACATTTGCAAACAATGGTACTGGAGGAAGAACATACCCTGTTGAATTTGTCTTGCATATAAAGAAGGATCCTTAAAATTGTGTTGAGTTATATACAATGATATGGCGATATACCTAAAGGGAACAATATAGCATGAGACAGCAGCTAAGACTTCACATCACCAGATAGCGGGCTAACCAAGACCTTGATTATTTTTAACAGGTGGTATGGGCCAAGTGTCCCTACGGTAGTATCTATATGGTGTAAACACCCTGTATAGTGCCCGTGTAGCAAATATAAAACAGAACACTGACCTAGCTGGAATGCTAAATAACGTATGTCCATGCAAAAGAGCCGTATCCGCGTCTGGAACAGATCCTGTTATTTAAAATATGCATGCTTATGTGAGTATGAGGCATAAATCATATGTACCAACGGGGTTGTGAAGTATAGAGACATAATAATACCTGTCCTGTAGATATAGTGGGCGAAATTATAAATCAGGTACTGGTCATCCCGTGTATTCTCATATGACCTCAAGATCACATAGAGATCTGGTGCTGCAGGCAAAACAGAGTGGAAGATACATAACCTTGTGAGGTGAATAGTCAGTGGGGCTGATACATATATGGCATAGCTCCACTAGATACCTGTGCTGCGTTGGTAAGTACGCGACCCAATGGGTACATACAGGAGACCCTCCCTGGGAATATGATATGCTGCTAGTGGGTAAAACAACCTCGTCCCTGTGGGGGGAGAATAATACATGCTATGAAGGATTCCCAAAGTGGCAAGACACTTATCTGGTGGTGACTCCGTGATCTCACGTTTCAGAGGTGCATGCGAGGCGTACGCGTTGGTGGCGTGGTGAGGGAGGCCGACACAATCCTGTGTCTAGGCAATGGAACCGCTGAATGAGGTGTATGGTGTCCGGTGTTAAATCCAGATCCCCGGCCGGTCATGTGACCGGAAGTGCCAGGGGACGCCGGCGCTTGCGCAGAAGCAGCGCTTCTGCCGCTGAGAAGTGTAGCCTGGCGCTTGCGCACAAAACCCCATGCTAGGCGCCTATGTACAGCGCCTGCGTCTCTAGTGTGACGCCTGTACTGTGTCGGGCAGAACGCTAGTGTGTGTTAGTTGGAGGGGGAGCGCTTAGGCATGATGTTATGTGGTTCCATATTTGAGTCAGTCCGACGCCCGCGTATACCACCCTACTTAGAGTGTAATGAACTGGAGGAAGAGATCTAGTACCTAAATGTCTCTATGGCCATGGATGTTAATGACATATATACGGGTGCCTGTAAGTGTGCCTAAAAAGAAGTGGTGACTTGTCTGGTTGAATCATGTCTCAAAGAACGGGGAAAAAAAGGGGTTAGACAATAACGGACCATCTTATAGGTACACACAAAGGCACACAACACTATTAATGTATATAACATAAATACACTGAAATGCCCTAGATAATGGTAGGAGTCCAAACGAAATAAATAGGAAAATAAGAAAAGCAAAGAAATGAAAAAACGGAAATAAAAAGAAGAAATGAAAAAGAAAATTGGGGATAATGGTACGAAGGGAGGGAATGATATAGTTATTAATCAAATATTATGGATTGAATACCAAGGTAAAAAATGAACAATATAGGGAAAATTAATTAGGTAAAAAATAAAGAAACAAAAATAGATAAAACTAAAAAAATGAAAAAATGAAAAAAATAAAATATAAAAATAATATAAAAATAATATAAAAAAGGGAACTTGATGTAAGGAAACTTATAAAGGAGGCTATAGGGGTATGCGTCTTACCATCCAGAACGCGTTTGTCATAGAGGTTGGTTGTGCAAAAAGTCAATTGGCCTATATGGGAGAAAGATTAAGTTAGCCAGTGTATCTCGCGGTTCAAGCCACGTGGATGTAGAGTGTCAAGTGTGTAGATCCAAAAGGTCTCACGCTGTTTCAATAGTTTAATATGATTCCCTCCTCGTCTTGGACGAGGAACCCTTTCTATGACCTGGAATCTGAGTTGTGCTATGTTGTGGTTGGCCTCTTTGAAGTGAAAGGGGAGGGGGAGCCAAACTTTACCACAACGAATAGTAGATTTATGGTTAGAGATACGATCTCTAACCGCTTGGGTGGTCTCCCCTACATAAAGTAACCCACAGGGGCACTTGATGATGTACACCACAAAGTTTCTTTCACACGTGTAGTAGTCCTTTATTTTGTAAGATTTACCTGTCCTTGGGTGTACCACTTCATTGCCCTTAATCACATTCGAGCAGCTCATACATCCCAAACATGGGAAGGTCCCTGTACGTTTCTGGCCTGTGAGTGTTCTATGTGTCGGTGTTTTAAGAGTGCCCAAATCCGCCCTGACGACTCTATCCCTTATGTTCTTAGGTCTTCTTGTGCACATCAGGGGGGGTTCCTTGAATATAGGAATCGTGGGGTATGCCCTATTCAAGAGTGGCCAATGTGCCCTGATAAGATTGTGTACCCTGCGCATAGTGGGGTGGTGACTATGTACAAATGGGAGTCTGGGGTTTTTAATTCTAGACGTATCGTCTTCTTTTTCATTGAGAATTTTAGTGGATTCAGTTTCAAGAAGGTCCGTGGGGTAGTTCCGGGCCTTGAATTTAGTGGACATCTCTTGTAGTCTAGTGGCTTTCAGATCCGGGTCTGAAACAATTCTAGACACCCTTTTAAACTGGGACCTAGGGAGGCTATTTTTTGTGGACTTGGGGTGGCAACTGTTGTAAAGTAAAAGGCTATTGCAATCAGTTGGTTTAGAGTATAAGTCAGTGCTTAAATTACCCAAGGAATTTTTAAGGACTTTGGTGTCTAAGAAGGTGACTTCACTGTTGTGGTAAGTAAGCGTGAAGGTAAGCTCCGGACGAACAGTGTTAATGGTCTCATAGAAGGTCTGTAGGCTGGTGTGGTTCCCTTGCCAGATACAGAATATATCGTCGATATATCTGTACCAGACTAATGCGTTTTGTTGGAAACTGGGGTTGGCATATACATATTCCCTCTCGAAGTGGTCCATGTACAGGTTTGCGTACGCTGGGGCCACATTGGACCCCATAGCGGTACCGCATGTCTGTACAAAGAAATCGTCCTCGAAAAGGAAGAAGTTCTCCCTAAGTACCAGGTTCAAGAGGTCTATGCAGAGATCGTGTGTGTTCCTATCAATGCCTGCTTCCTGGAGTGTAAGTGAAACTGCTGTGACCCCCCTATCGTGTACGATAGAGGTGTAGAGGCTGTTGACGTCCAAAGTACAAAGAAGGCTGTCCGGCGGAATGTTGGATATATTGCGAATTTTAGATAGAAAATCGCTCGTGTCCAATATAAAGGATTTAGTTGACTTGGTATATGGTGTGAGAATTTTTTCCAAAAATTTTGAAAGGGGATTGAGCACTGAGTCAGTTGAAGCGACGATCGGGCGGCCAGGGGGATTCTGGAGATTTTTGTGTATTTTAGGCAGCACGTACAGTACTGGAGTGATTGGATAATGGTTAATGAGGTAAGTTTTGGTTTTGTTGTCTATGGTGCCTAAATTCAGGTATTTGTCAATTACAGTGTTGATTTTCCGTTGTATGGTGAATGTGGGGTCCCCCTGGAGTCTTTGGTAAGTATTTGTGTCAGATAATTGGCGTCTTATTTCGGTGACATAGTGATCCTTGTTCATAATAACAATGGCTCCCCCCTTGTCCGCGGGTTTAATTACAATGTTCCTGTTCTCACTTAGTGTGTCTAATGCTTGTTTTTCTATGGGACTAAGGTTGTGACGGACCGGGAGGAGACCAAGATGTTGTTCATGTATGGTCTCTTTGATATCTCTATCAAGGAGATTGATGAAAGTTTCTACAGCATGATTGGTTTTAGGTGGAACGAAGGAGCTAGGGTTCCTCAGGCCTAATGATCCCAAGGTAATGCCAGTCTCTCTGCTCTGGCTAGATGTGGTGCCCAATCTATTCACTACTGTATTTGGAAGTTCATTAAAGTGTACCTTAAGCCTTATATTTCTATAAAACCTTTGAAGATCCTTTTCAAGTTGAAAAGAATCCCATCTAGGGGTAGGGCAGAAGGAGAGGCCCATGTTTAAGACTTTTAGCTCAAGAGGAGAGAGGGTGTAGTCAGAAATGTTTACCACAGAGTTTGGACTCCTACCTGAGATCTCAACGTCATGTGCCGATCCTCGTTTCGTCTTCTTTCCCCTCCTCCTTTTTTGTTTCTTTGCTTGTTACAGCGACTTTTGTGAACAAGGCCACGAGTTGGCCGAAACGTCAAATTCGCCTAGTATCTCATTCTCTTCAATTCGAATAAACTTTTCAATTTATGCATCTAAAAATCATACGAGTGCAGTGATTTTTCTGACTTTATGATAGATGACCCAGTTGTTGACCCCAATTGGCAGCCATTGGGGGAACAGGGTGCAGGTGGCAGTAGTTCAGAAGAGGAGGAGGAGGAGCCGCAGCAGGCATCAACATCACAACAGGTTCCACCTGCCGGGCCCGTATCTGGCCAAAAACGCGTGGCAAAACCAAAACCAGTTGGAGGACAGCGTGGCCATCCGGTTAAAGAAGCTCAGTCTGCAATGCCTGAAAAGGTATCCGACAGTAGAAAGAGTGTAGTCTGGCATTTTTTTAAACAACATCCAAATAATCAGCACAAAGTCATCTGTCAAAAATGTTCAACTACCTTAAGCAGAGGTCAGAATCTTAAAAGTCTAAATACAAGTTGCATGCATAGACATTTATCCACCATGCATTTGCAAGCCTGGACTAACTACCAAACGTCCCTAAAGGTTGCAGCACCCTCGGCCAATGAAGCTAGTCAGCAACGCTACATCCCTTCCCTCACTGTAAACCCACCATTTCCCGCACCACCTGCAGTATCTGTGCAGCTTTCATCGCCAGGCCAAAGAAGTCAGGGAATCGCCAGGTTTGCAGTAGGAAACACTGCATGTAGGGCACCGGCAAGAATACCATCTCCAACCCTCTCTCACTCACCCATGTCCACCGGCACCACCGCTAGTTCCACGATCTCCAGCTCTCCAGTCCAACTCACCCTACATGAGACTCTTGTTAGGAAAAGGAAGTACTCATCCTCGCATCCGCGTACACAGGGTTTGAACACACACATTGCTAGACTAATCTCATTAGAGATGATGCCCTACCGGTTAGTTGAAAGCGAAGCTTTCAAAGCGCTGATGGACTACGCTGTACCACGCTACGAGCTACCCAGTTGGCACTTCTTTTCTAGAAAAGCCATCCCAGCACTCCAACAGCATGTTAAAAAACCGCATCGTCCATGCACTCAGGCAGTCTGTGACTGCAAAGGTGCACCTGACAACAGATGCATGGACCAGTAGGCATGGCCAGGGACGTTACGTGTCCATCATGGCACACTGGGTGAATGTGGTGGATGCAGGGTCCACAGGGGACAGCAATATTGGGACAGTTTTGCCTAGCCCACGGTCAAGGAAAGAGTTGGCTGTAGGCGTTCGCCCCCCTCCTCCTCTTCCTCCTCCTCATGCAGAAGCGAGAGCTCGTCCACACACCGCAGTCGCACATCCACTCCATCCACAGCTGCCACTAGGGTTGAGCGACTTTCATTTTTTTAAGATCGAGTAGGGTTTTGGGAAACCCGATTTTGTCCAGAGTCGAGTCGAGTGCAGTCGGCCGATTATCGCTAAAAGTCGGGGATCGACCGAAACACGAAACCCAATGCAAGTCAATGGGGAAGCATAGTCGGCAGTGAGTGGATGCCAGGAAAACACCTACAGTGCCCATTTTAATGCCAAAAACATCCATTCTTGTTTCTGAAGCTTGCCAATCTTAATTAACTGTATAATAATAGTTGGGCATAGGGAATTGGGGGAAAGTTGTGGGGGGAGTAGGGCTGGCTCAAGTTTTTCGTGGGCCCAGGAAATGCGGACTACGTCACGGCGGTGTTGCAGGGAAAGGTAAGTATTTAAAAGTTGCAAGTGCTGTGATCCTGAGCAAGCAGGGGGGGGCCCACTCGTTCGCATTGCCACTGGCACAGGGCCCCTCAAAGTACGGCGGTGTGTTTGCATGGCGGGGGTGCCTCCCACCAGCAGCGACACTTTTGCGTACTCTGAGGGGCCCTGTGCCAGTGACGTCGCCAACGAGTATGCCCCCCCACCTGATGAAGGAACCTGCACTTTCATCTGCACCTTCCTCTTTGTCCCTGTGTAAGGTGGTATAACATGCGGGAAGGGGAACCTTACTTTCAGCAGGGACAGATTCTGGCTGTGTAGAGTACAAGGGGAATGTAGTGGTCTAGGTCAATGTACCAGCAGACTCATTTAGCAGTGGCTGGGCAATGGGCAGGATGAGGAGGAAACAGATATAGGGCCAAAGAATAAAGTAGGCTACATGCAGTTCAAAATTGGTAACAGGACTAAACAGGCGGCATTGCTTTGTTCAGTGGAGTAGCAAACCCAAGAGCAGCAGACACTGTTTCAAGGGCCTAACCACACTAGTAGGCCAAATGCAGTTTAATATCTGATAGTATAGGGCGAAAGCCAGAATGTGGAAGCTCAGCTTTGTTCAGTTGAGGACAACACCAGGGAGGGGCAGACACCTTTAGTAGGCCGGAAAAGCCTATTGCATTTTTTAAAATGGTAATTTGGAGCAGAAGGTTGAAGCTCAGCTTTATTTAGTTGAGGGCAACACCAGGGAGGGGCAGAAGCCGTTAGTAGGCCCTAACCACCATTTTTTTTTTTAAAACCACTTAATGAGAGCCGGAAGGTTGAAGCTCAGCTTTATTTAGTTGAGGACAACACCAGGCAGGGGCACACAGACAGACACCTTTAGTAGGCCGGAAAAGCCTATTGCATTTTTCAAAATGGTAATTTGGAGCAGAAGGTTGAAGCTCAGCTTTATTTAGTTGAGGGCAACACCAGGCAGGGGCACACAGACAGACACCTTTAGTAGGCCGGAAAAGCCTATTGCATTTTTCAAAATGGTAATTTGGAGCAGAAGGTTGAAGCTCAGCTTTATTTAGTTGAGGGCAACACCAGGGAGGGGCAGAAGCCGTTAGTAGGCCCTAACCAAAGTTGACGGCCAAATGCAGTTTAATTTCTGATACTATAGGCCGAAAGCCAGAAGGTGGAAGCTCCGATTTAGACAGTGGAGGACAATTTGAATTAGGGACTGCAGACAGACTTAGTAGGCTGTCCCCTGTGGACCATGCATCCACCACATTAACCCATTGCGCCGTAATGGACACGTAATCTTCCGTGGCCATGCCTACAGGTCCATGCGTCTGTTGTCAGGTGCACCTTTGTACTCACAGATTGCCAGAGTGCATGGACAATGCGGTCTTCTACATGCTGGTGGAGGGTTGGGATGGCTTTTATCGCAAAAGAAGTGTCGACTGGTTAGCTTGTAGCGTGGTACAGCGTAGTCCATCATGGCCTTATTAATAGTAAATAAAATATATAACTAGGCTCTATGAACTTTTAAATAGGTTCCAGGGGTACACGGGCAGCATTGGTGTGGTCAGTGGAGGAGTATTGCAAGTAGGGGCTGCAGACAGGCTATCAAAGGCCTAAAATAACAAACAGTAGGCAGTCATGGCAGTTTTACATCGGTTACATGGATACACAGGCAGGCACTCCAGGCAGCATTGTGGTCAGTGGAGGAGTATTGCAAGTAGGGGCCGCAGACAGGCTATCAAAGGCCTAAAATAACAAACAATAGGCTCATTGCAGTTTTACAGAGGTTACATGGATAGACGGGCAGGCAGCTTGGTGGTGAGTGGAGGAGTATTTAAAGTAGGGACCGCAGACAGGCTATCAAAGGCCTAACATAACAAACAATAGGCTCATGGCAGTTTTACAGCGGTTACATGGATACACGGGCAGGCAGCTTGGTGGTCAGTGGAGGAGTATTTAAAGTAGGGACCGCAGACAGGCTTCAAAGGCCTAACATAAGAAAATGGGCTGGCTGTAGGCACTTAATAATTGGTTCCAGGGGTACACGGGCAGCAGTGGTCTGGTCAGTGGAGGACTAGTGGAAGGAGGGACCGCAGACAGGCTTCAAAGGCCTAAAATAACAAACAATAGGCTCATGGCAGTTTTACAGCGGTTACATGGATACACGGGCAGGCAGCTTGGTGGTGGTGAGTGGAGGAGTATTTAAAGTAGGGACCGCAGACAGGCTATCAAAGGCCTAAAATAACAAACAATAGGCTTATGGCAGTTTTACAGCGGTTACATGGATACACGGGCAGGCAGCTTGGTGGTCAGTGGAGGAGTATTTAAAGTAGGGACCGCAGACAGGCTATCAAAGGCCTAAAATAACAAACAATAGGCTTATGGCAGTTTTACAGCGGTTACATGGATACACGGGCAGGCAGCTTGGTGGTCAGTGGAGGAGTATTTAAAGTAGGGACCGCAGACAGGCTATCAAAGGCCTAACATAACAAACAATAGGCTCATGGCAGTTTTACAGCGGTTACATGGATAGACGGGCAGGCAGCTTGGTGGTGGTGAGTGGAGGAGTATTTAAAGAAGGGACCGCAGACAGGCTATCAAAGGCCTAACATAACAAACAATAGGCTCATGGCAGTTTTACAGCGGTTACATGGATACACGGGCAGGCAGCTTGGTGGTCAGTGGAGGAGTATTTAAAGTAGGGACCGCAGACAGGCTTCAAAGGCCTAACATAAGAAAATGGGCTGGCTGTAGGCACTTAATAATTGGTTCCAGGGGTACACGGGCAGCAGTGGTCTGGTCAGTGGAGGACTAGTGGAAGGAGGGACCGCAGACAGGCTTCAAAGGCCTAAAATAACAAACAATAGGCTCATGGCAGTTTTACAGCGGTTACATGGATACACGGGCAGGCAGCTTGGTGGTGGTGAGTGGAGGAGTATTTAAAGTAGGGACCGCAGACAGGCTATCAAAGGCCTAAAATAACAAACAATAGGCTTATGGCAGTTTTACAGCGGTTACATGGATACACGGGCAGGCAGCTTGGTGGTCAGTGGAGGAGTATTTAAAGTAGGGACCGCAGACAGGCTATCAAAGGCCTAAAATAACAAACAATAGGCTTATGGCAGTTTTACAGCGGTTACATGGATACACGGGCAGGCAGCTTGGTGGTCAGTGGAGGAGTATTTAAAGTAGGGACCGCAGACAGGCTATCAAAGGCCTAACATAACAAACAATAGGCTCATGGCAGTTTTACAGCGGTTACATGGATACACGGGCAGGCAGCTTGGTGGTGGTGAGTGGAGGAGTATTTAAAGTAGGGACCGCAGACAGGCTATCAAAGGCCTAAAATAACAAACAATAGGCTCATGGCAGCTTTACAGCGGTTACATGGATACACAGGCAGCTTGGTGGTGAGTGGAGGAGTAGTGCAAGGAGTGTCTGTCCCAGTACTCCCAAAATATAAATAGATGTTAATGTCTCGCAAAACAACCACAACAAAAAAAAAGGTGGCATACTTAGGTACAGGGGTGGGCTCATCTACTGAGTTTCTGACATAGTAATTTGGCAGTAACTATTTAATGGTGCCAATATAGGACACAGACACAGACTACTTTAAGTTGCATCATAGATGTCTACAAATTTGTATTGTCAGTGCCAGACATTGAATGATGTCAGCGAATAGACTAAAGATTGGTGGAGCTGTGCGACATAATTTTGGACGTGGTAGAGCACATTTTGAGCTGGGGTAGGGGGGAACTCTCTTGAGGCCGGCGGGACCGCCCCAGGGCCCCTCATGTTACAACGGTGTGTCTGACGTTGGGTGCGCACCACCACCGCCAGAGACACTACATTGTACTATGAGGGACCCAGTAGCAATGCCGTCAACCAAAAGCGAGCACACCCACCTCTTCAGACAAACAGCAGTCTCACGGGTGCTTGCGCCAAGTCGCGATACCACGGCCCCGTGTGGGGAGTTTTGCCATTTAGGGAGGTGTAAACATGTCGTATGCTGTACAATCAGCTGCAGCAAATTAGACATTAGAAAAGTAATTCACAGGCAAGAGCTTTTCATAGGAAACCTAGGTGTCGGCCGGGCAAGGTGGGGCAAAAGATTTCGAAATCCAGTTGTGGTTCATTTTAATGAATGTTAGATCGTCAACATTTTGGGTAGCCAGACGAGTCCTTTTTTCGGTTAATATTGAACCTGCAGCACTGAATACTCTTTCTGATAGGACACTTGCTGCCAGGCAAGCAAGCTCCTGCAATGCATATTCTGCCAATTCTGGCCAGGTGTCTAATTTGGAGGCCCAGTAATCAAATGGGAATGACGGTTGTGGGAGAACATCGATAAGGGATGAAAAATAGTTAGTAACCATACTGGACAAATGTTGTCTCCTGTCACTTTCAATTGATGCAGCAGTACCTGTCCTGTCTGCGGTCATAGCAAAATCACTCCACAACCTGGTCAGAAAACCCCTCTGTCCAACGCCACTTCTGATGTGTGCACCCCTAACACTCCTAGTCTGCTGCCCCCTGGAGCTCGTGTGAGAACGATCACGTGCGCTGTGTGCTGGGAATGCCTGAAGCAAACGGTCAACAAGAGTTGATTGTTTGGTTGCTAATATTAGTTCCAAGTTCTCATGTGGCATAATATTTTGCAATTTGCCTTTATAGCGTGGATCAAGGAGGCAGGCCAACCAGTAATCGTCATCGTTCATCATTTTCGTAATGCGTGTGTCCCTTTTTAGGATACGTAAGGCATAATCCGCCATGTGGGCCAAAGTTCCAGTTGTAAAATCTCCGGTTGTGATTGGTTGAGGGGCAGTTGCAGGCAAATCTACGTCACTTGTGTCCCTCAAAAAACCAGAACCCGGCCGTGACACGCAACCAATTTCCTGTGCCCCCGGGAAAGGTTCGGCATTAAAAATATACTCATCCCCATCATCCTCCTCGTCCTCCACCTCCTCTTCGCCCGCTACCTCGTCCTGTACACTGCCCTGACCAGACAATGGCTGACTGTCATCAAGGCTTTCCTCTTCCTCTGGTGCAGACGCCTGCTCCTTTATGTGCGTCAAACTTTGCATCAGCAGACGCATTAGGGGGATGCTCATGCTTATTACGGCGTTGTCTGCACTAACCAGCCGTGTGCATTCCTCAAAACACTGAAGGACTTGACACATGTCTTGTATCTTAGACCACTGCACACCTGACAACTCCATGTCTGCCATCCTACTGCCTGCCCGTGTATCCTCCCACAAATAAATAACAGCACGCCTCTGTTCGCACAGTCTCTGAAGCATGTGCAGTGTTGAGTTCCACCTTGTTGCAACGTCTATGATTAGGCGATGCTGGGGAAGGTTCAAAGACCGCTGATAGGTCTGCATACGGCTGGCGTGTACAGGCGAACGTCGGATATGTGAGCAAAGTGCACGCACTTTGAGGAGCAGGTCGGAGAACCCAGGATAAGTTTTCAATAAGCACTGCACCACCAGGTTTAAGGTGTGAGCCAGGCAAGGAATGTGTTTCAGTTGGGAAAGGGAGATGGCAGCCATGAAATTCCTTCCGTTATCACTCACTACCTTGCCTGCCTCAAGATCTACTGTGCCCAGCCACGACTGTGTTTCTTGTTGCAAGAACTCGGACAGAACTTCCGCGGTGTGTCTGTTGTCGCCCAAGCACTTCATAGCCAATACAGCCTGCTGACGCTTGGCAGTAGCTGGCCCATAATGGGACAACTGGTGTGCAACAGTGTCATCTGCCGATGGAGTGGTTGGCAGACTGCGTTCTGTGGAAGAGCTGTAGCTTCTGCAGGAGGACGAGGAGGAGGAGGAGGAGGGGGTGCGAACGCCTACAGCCAACTGTTTCCTAGACCGTGGGCTAGGCACAACTGTCCCTAAATTGATGTCGCCTGTGGACCCTGCATCCACCACATTCACCCAGTGTGCCGTGATGGACACATAACGTCCCTGGCCATGCCTACTGGTCCATGCATCTGTAGTCATGTGCACCTTTGTACTCACAGATTGCCTGAGTGCATGGACGATGCGCTGTTTAACATGCTGGTGCAGGGCTGGGATGGCTTTTCTGGAAAAAAAGTGTCGACTGGGTAGCTCGTATCGTGGTTCAGCGTACTCCATCAGGGCTTTGAAAGCTTCGCTTTCAACTAACCGGTAGGGCATCATCTCTAACGAGATTAGTCTAGCTATGTGGGCGTTAAAACCCTGTGTACGCGGATGCGAGGATAAGTACTTCCTTTTTCTAACCAGAGTCTCATGTAGGGTGAGCTGGACTGGAGAGCTGGAGATCGTGGAACTTTCGGGTGTGCCGGTGTACATGGCAGACTGAGAGACGGTTGGAGACGGTATTGTTTCCGCCGGTGCCCTAGATGCAATATTTCCTCCTACAAAACTGGTGATTCCCTGACCCTGACTGCTTTTGGCTGGCAAAGAAACCTGCACAGATACTGCCGGTGGTGCGGAAAATGGTGGCCTTACAGTGACGGAAGGGATGTTGCGTTGCTGACTAGCTTCATTGGCCGAGGGTGCTACAACCTTGAGGGACGTTTGGTAGTTAGTCCAGGCTTGAAAATGCATGGTGGTTAAGTGTCTATGCATGCAACTAGTATTTAGACTTTTCAGATTCTGACCTCTGCTTAAGCTAGTTGAACATTTTTGACAGATGACTTTGCGCTGATCAGTTGGATGTTGTTTAAAAAAATGCCAGACTGCACTCTTCCTAGACTCGGATCCCTTTTCAGGGATTGCAGACTGAGCTTTAACCGGATGGCAACGCTGTGCTCCAACAGGTTTTGGCTTTGACACGCGTTTTGGGCCAGATACGGGCCCGGCAGATGGAACCTGTTGCGATGTTGATGCCTGCTGCGGCCCCTCCTCCACCTCCGCTTCTGAACTACTGCCGCCTGCACCCTGTTCCCCCAATGGCTGCCAATCGGGGTCAATAACTGGGTCATCTATTACCTCCTCTTCGAGCTCGTGTGCAACTTCGTCTGTGTCACTGTGTCGGTCGGTGGTATAGCGTTCGTGGCGGGGCAACATAGTCTCATCAGGGTCTGATTGTGGATCTGTACCCTGAGAGGGCAATGTGGTGGTCTGAGTCAAAGGAGCAGCATAGTACTCTGGCTGTGGCTGTGCATCAGTGCACTCCATGTCAGAATATACTTGTAATGGGCATGGCCTGTTAAATGTTTCACTTTCTAAGCCAGGGACGGTATGTGTAAAGAGCTCCATGGAGTGACCCGTTGTGTCGCCTGCTGCATCCTTCTCTCTTGTTGTAGTTTTTGCTGAGGAGGACAAGGAAGCGACTTGTCCCTGACCGTGAACATCCACAAGCGACGCGCTGCTTTTACATTTACCAGTTTCGGAAGAGGAGGCAAAAGAGCTAGAGGCTGAGTCTGCAATGTAAGCCAAAACTTGCTGTTGCTGCTCCGCCTTTAAAAGCGGTTTTCCTACTCCCAGAAAAGAGAGCGTTCGAGGCCTTGTGTAGCCTGACGACGAAACTGGCTCCACAGCTCCAGACTTAGGTGGAATATTTTTATCCCCACGACCACCTGATGCTCCACTACCACTACCATCATTACCAGCTGACAATGAACGCCCACGACGACCTCTTGCACCAGACTTCCTCATTGTTTTAAAATCTTAACCAAAGTAACTTTATTTGTTGCTGTCAAACAACTTACACGGTGAGCTATAACTTCAGTATGATTTCAATATCCCTTAACAGGTTGGTGAGACCACAAGGAAAATCAGGCACAATGTTACACACTCTTTTCTGTGGCACAAAATCACAGAGATGACACACACGCAGGACTGTCACTCAAGCACTAATGTCAATATTAATCTCCCACCTAATTTATGTTTTTTTTTTTTTCAGGGAGACTTTAGAAACCAAATAATATAAAAAAAAAAAAAAAAAAAAAAGGCTTTCTATGGCCCACAATTAGAGAGAGAGAGGTGGCACACCCAGGAGTCAAGACTGGCACACAAGCTGAAAGGGCAATATTACTCTCCCACTGTTTCTTTATGTTTTTTTTTTTTTCAGGGAGACTTTAGAAACCAAATAATATTTAAAAAAAAAAATAAATAGGCTTTCTATGGCCCACTGAATGAGAGGGAGAGAGGTGGCACACCCAGGAGTCAAGACTGGCACACAAGCTGAAAGGGCAATATTACTCTCCCACTGTTTTTTTAGGTTTTTTTTTTTTTCAGGGAGACTTTAGAAACCAAATAATATTTTTAAAAAAAAAAAAATAGCCTTTCTATGGCCCACTGAATGAGAGAGAGAGGTGGCACACCCAGGAGTCAAGACTGGCACACAAGCTGAAAGGGCAATATTACTCTCCCACTGTTTTTTTATGTATTTTTTGTTTTTTAAGGGAGACTTTAGAAACCCAATAATATTTAAAAAAAAAAATAAATAGGCTTTCTATGGCCCACTGAATGAGAGGGAGAGAGGTGGCACACCCAGGAGTCAAGACTGGCACACAAGCTGAAAGGGCAATATTACTCTCCCACTGTTTTTTTAGGTTTTTTTTTTTTTTTTCAGGGAGACTTTAGAAACCAAATAATATTAAAAAAAAAAAAAAAAAAATAGGCTTGCTATAGCCCACTGAATGAGAGATAGCACACACAGCAGTGGCACACAAGCCCTGACTGAGGCCAATATTTTTCTCCCACTGATTGATGTAGTGTTTTTGTGTTGAGGTAGAATTTAGAACACAAATCACGGAAAAAATAAATAGGCTTTCTATGGCCCACTGAATGAGAGAGGTGGCACACCCAGGAGTCAAGACTGGCACACAAGCTGAAAGGGCAATATTACTCTCCCACTGTTTTTTTATGTATTTTTTGTTTTTTAAGGGAGACTTTAGAAACCCAATAATATTTAAAAAAAATAAATAAATAGGCTTTCTATGGCCCACTGAATGAGAGGGAGAGAGGTGGCACACCCAGGAGTCAAGACTGGCACACAAGCTGAAAGGGCAATATTACTCTCCCACTGTTTTTTTAGGTTTTTTTTTTTTTCAGGGAGACTTTAGAAACCAAATAATATTAAAAAAAAAAAAAAAAAATAGGCTTGCTATAGCCCACTGAATGAGAGATAGCACACACAGCAGTGGCACACAAGCCCTGACTGAGGCCAATATTTTTCTCCCACTGATTGATGTAGTGTTTTTGTGTTGAGGTAGAATTTAGAACACAAATCACGGAAAAAATAAATAGGCTTTCTATGGCCCACTGAATGAGAGAGGTGGCACACCCAGGAGTCAAGACTGGCACACAAGCTGAAAGGGCAATATTACTCTCCCACTGTTTTTTTATGTATTTTTTGTTTTTTAAGGGAGACTTTAGAAACCCAATAATATTTAAAAAAAAAAATAAATAGGCTTTCTATGGCCCACTGAATGAGAGGGAGAGAGGTGGCACACCCAGGAGTCAAGACTGGCACACAAGCTGAAAGGGCAATATTACTCTCCCACTGTTTTTTTATGTTTTTTTTTTTTTCAGGGAGACTTTAGAAACCAAATAATATTTAAAAAAAAAATAAATAGGCTTTCTATGGCCCACTGAATGAGAGAGGTGGCACACCCAGGAGTCAAGACTGGCACACAAGCTGAAAGGGCAATATTACTCTCCCACTGTTTTTTTAGGTTTTTTTTTTTTTTTTAGGGAGACTTTAGAAACCAAATAATATTAAAAAAAAAAAAAAAAAATAGGCTTGCTATAGCCCACTGAATGAGAGAGAGAGGTGGCACACCCAGGAGTCAAGACTGGCACACAAGCTGAAAGGGCAATATTACTCTCCCACTGTTTTTTTAGGTTTTTTTTTTTTTTTTAGGGAGACTTTAGAAACCAAATAATATTAAAAAAAAAAAAAAAAAAATAGGCTTGCTATAGCCCACTGAATGAGAGATAGCACACACAGCAGTGGCACACAAGCCCTGACTGAGGCCAATATTTTTCTCCCACTGATTGATGTAGTGTTTTTGTGTTGAGGTAGAATTTAGAACACAAATCACGGAAAAAATAAATAGGCTTTCTATGGCCCACTGAATGAAAGGGAGAGAGGTGGCACACCCAGGAGTCAAGACTGGCACACAAGCTGAAAGGGCAATATTACTCTCCCACTGTTTTTTTATGTATTTTTTGTTTTTTAAGGGAGACTTTAGAAACCCAATAATATTTAAAAAAAAAAATAAATAGGCTTTCTATGGCCCACTGAATGAGAGGGAGAGAGGTGGCACACCCAGGAGTCAAGACTGGCACACAAGCTGAAAGGGCAATATTACTCTCCCACTGTTTTTTTAGGTTTTTTTTTTTTTTTCAGGGAGACTTTAGAAACCAAATAATATAAAAAAAAAAAAAAAAAAAATAGGCTTGCTATAGCCCACTGAATGAGAGATAGCACACACAGCAGTGGCACACAAGCCCTGACTGAGGCCAATATTTTTCTCCCACTGATTGATGTAGTGTTTTTGTGTTGAGGTAGATTTTAGAACACAAATCACGGAAAAAATAAATAGGCTTTCTATGGCCCACTCAGTGAGAGATGGCACACACAGGGATGGCACTGTAGCAGAAATGCCAATCTTAATCTCCCACAAAAAAAAAAAAAAAAAAACTGTCCTACAATTACTATCTCCCTGCAGTAATGTAAGCCAGGTATGGCAGGCAGCAATAGGAGTGGACTGATGCACAAATTAAATAAAAAGTGTGGACAAACAAAAAAGATAGCTGTGCAGAAAGGAAGGAACAAGAGGATATGTGCTTTGAAAAAAGCAGTTGGTTTCCACAGTGGCGTACACACAGCAATACAGCTATCACGGAGCCTTCTAGGGCAGCCCAATGAGCTACAGCGCTGAGGGGAAAAAAAAAAAAAATAGCTTCCACAGTCCCTGCACACCGAAGGTGGTGTTGGACAGTGGAAATCGCTGCAGCACAAGCGGTTTGGTGGTTAGTGGACCCTGCCTAACGCTCTCCCTGCTTCTGACGAAGCGGCAGCAACCTGTCCCTAAGCTCAGATCAGCAGCAGTAAGATGGCGGTCGGCGGGAACGCCCCTTTATAGCCCCTGTGACGCCGCAGACAGCAAGCCAATCACTGCAATGCCCTTCTCTAAGATGGTGGGGACCAGGATCTATGTCATCACGCTGCCCACACTCTGCGTTCACCTTCATTGGCTGAGAAATGGCGCTTTTCGCGTCATTGAAACGCGACTTTGGCGCGAAAGTCGCGTACCGCATGGCCGACAAGCACAGGGGTCGGATCGGGTTTCATGAGACGCCGACTTAGCCAAAAGTCGGCGACTTTTGAAAATGATCGACCCGTTTCGCTCAACCCTAGCTGCCACTGTTGCACACCAGGTGTGCCATTATGGGACAGCTAGTGGCAAGCGTCAGCAGGCTTTATTGGCAATGAAGTGTTTGGGCGACAACAGACACACCGCGGAAGTTCTGTCCGAGTTCTTGCAGAATGAAACTCAGTCATGGCTGGGCACTGTACATCTTGAGGCAGGCAAGGTTGTGAGTGATAACGGAAGGAATTTCATGGCTGCCATAGCCCTTTCCCAACTGAAACACATTCCTTGCCTGGCTCACACCTTAAACCTGGTGGTGCAGTGCTTCCTGAAAAGTTACCCAGGGTTACCCGACCTGCTCCTCAAAGTGCGTGGACTTTGCTCGCATATCCGCCGTTCGCCCGTACACTCCAGCCGTATGCAGAACTATCAGCGGTCTTTGAACCTTCCCCAGCATTGCCTAATCGTCGACATTGCAACAAGGTGGAACTCCACACTGCACATGCTTCAGAGACTGTGCGAACAGAGGCGTGCTGTTATGTTTTTGTGGGAGGATACACATACACGGGCAGGCAGTTGGATGGCAGACATGGAGTTGTCAGATGTGCAGTGGTCGAAGCTACAAGACCTGTGTCAAGTCCTTCAGTGTTTTGAGGAATGCACACGGCTGGTTAGTGCAGACAACGCCATAATAAGCATGAGCATCCCCCTAACGCGTCTGCTGATGCAAAGTTTGACGCACATAAAGGAGCAGGCGTCTGCAGCCGAGGAAGAAGAAAGCCTTGATGACAGTCAGCCATTGTCTGGTCAGGGCCATGTAGAGGACGCGTTAGCGGGCGAAGAGGAGGAGGAGGACGAGGAGGATGATGGGGATGAGTACTTTTTTAATGAGGAAGCTTCTCCTGGGCCAACAGAAATTAGTGGCGTTGCAAGGCCGGGTTCTGTTTTTTTAAGGGAGACAAGTGACGTAGATTTGCCTGTAACTGCCCCTCCAACCAGCACAACCGCAGATTTGACAACTGGAACTTTGGCCCACATGGCGGATTATGCCTTACGTATCCTCAAAAGGGACCCACGCATTATTAAAATGATGAGCGATGATGATTACTGGTTGGCCTGCATCCTTGACCCTCGCTATAAAGGCAAATTGCAAAATATTATGCCACATGAGAACCTCGAACAAATATTAGCAACCAAACAAGCTACTCTTGTAGACCGTTTGATTCAGGCATTCCCAGCACACAGCACCGGTGATGGTTCTCACACAAGCTGCAGGGGGCTACATGGCAGAGGTGTTCGAGGTTCACAGATCAGAAGTGGCGTTGGACAGAGGGGTTTTCTGACCAGGTTGTGGAGTGATTTCGCAATGACCGCAGACAGGACAGGTACTGCAGCATCCATTCAAAGTGACAGGAGACAACATTTGTCCAGTATGGTTACGAACTATTTTTCAGCCCTTATCGATGTTCTCCCTCAAGCGTCATTCCCATTTGATTACTGGGCATCCAAATTAGACACCTGGCCAGAATTGGCAGAATATGCATTGCAGGAGCTTGCTTGCCCAGCAGCTAGTGTGCTATCAGAAAGAGTATTCAGTGCTGCTGGTTCAATATTAACCGAAAAAAGGACTCGTCTGGCTACCCAAAATGTGGATGATCTCACCTTCATTAAAATGAACCACTCCTGGATTTCAAATTATTTTGCCCCACTTTTCCCGGCTGACACCTAGCTTTCCTATAAAATGTGCTTGCTTGTGGACTGGTCTTACTGAGTGTTCCAATCTGTTAATTTGCAGCAGCTGTTTGTCCAGCATACAACAGGTTTACACCTCCCGCAATGTGAAAACTCCCCCCACGGGGCCGTGGTCTCGCCACTTGGCTCAAGCACCCGTTACAAACCCGTGCTGTTTGTCTGAAGAGGTGGGTGTGCCCACTTTTGGTCGACGGCACTGCCACTGGGTCCCTCATAGTACAGTGTAGTGTCTCTGGAGGTGGTGGTGCACACCCAACGTCAGACACACCGTTGTAACATGAGGGGCCCTGAGGCGGTACCGCCGGCCACAAGAGAGTTCCCCCCCAGCTCAAACTGTGCTCTACCACGTGCAAAATTATCTCGCACAGCTCCACCAATGTGTAGTCTATACGCTGACATCATTCAATGTCTGGCACTGACAATACCAATTTGTAGACATCTATGATGCTACTTAAAGTAGTCTGGGTCAGTGTCCTATATTGGCACCAATAAATATTTACTGCCAAATTACTATGTCAGAAACTCAGCAGATGAGCCCACCCCTGTACCTAAGTATGCCACCCTTTTTATTATTTTTTGTTTGTTTTGCGAGTAGTGTTGAGCGATACCGTGCCTATTTCTGCATTCAGGACCTGAAATTACGTCACGGCTTGCTGTGATTGGTCGCGTCGCGGTCACATGGGTGGCACGCAACCAATCACAAGCCGTGACGTAATTTTAAAATGCGCGCGTCTCCTGCCTCCCGTGACGTCACGGCTTGTGATTGGTCGCGTCGCCCATGTGACCGCGACGCGACCAATCACAAGCCGGAACGTAATTTTAAAATCCTGAATGCCTAGAATTAGGCATCCAGGACCTGAAAATTACGTCACGGCTTGCTGTGATTGGTCGCGTCGCGGCCACATGGGCGGCACGCGACCAATCACAAGCCGTGACGTCATGGAAGGAAGGAAACGCGCGCATTTTAAGCACAGAACGCTGCCGGTTCCCTCGGTGAGGTCCAGGCTGCGTCAGAGAGGTGAGTATAGCAATATTTTTTATTTTAATTCTTTATTTTACACATTAATGTTGTTTCGATACCGATACCCGATACCACAAAAGTATCGGATCTCGGTATCGGAATTCCGATACCCGCAAGTATCGCCGATACCCGATACTTGCGGTATCGGAATGCTCAACACTATTTGCGAGACATTAACATCTATTTATATTTTGGGAGTATTGGGTCAGACACTCCTTGCAATACTCCTCCACTGACCACAATGCTGGCTGCCTGTGTATCCATGTAACCGATGTAAAACTGCCATGAGCCTATTGTTTGTTATTTTAGGCCTTTGATAACCTGTCTGCGGCCCCTACTTGCATTACTCCTCCACTGACCACAATGCTGCCTGCCTGTGTATCCATGTAACCGATGTAAAACTGCCATGAGCCTATTGTTTGTTATTTTAGGCCTTTGATAGCCTGTCTGCGGCCCCTACTTGCATTACTCCTCCACTGACCACAATGCTGCCTGCCTGTGTATCCATGTAACCGATGTAAAACTGCCATGAGCCTATTGTTTGTTATTTTAGGCCTTTGATAGCCTGTCTGCGGCCCCTACTTGCAATACTCCTCCTCCACTGACCACAAAGCTGCCTGTGTATCCATGTAACCTATTTTAAACTGCCTTGAGCCTATTTTTAGGTATTTTAGGCCTAGTAAGCCTGTCTGCGGTGCCTCCTTGCAATCCTCCTCCACTGACCACAACAATGCTGCCCGTTTACCCCTGGAACCTATTTTACAGTGCATAGAGCCTATTTTTTTATTTTATTTAATATTAATAAAGCCATGATGGACTACGCTGTACCACGCTATGAGCTACCCAGTTGACAATTCTTTTGCGAGAAAAGCCATCCCACCCCTCCACCAGCATGTAAAAGACCGCATTGTCCATGCACTCTGTCAATCTGTGAGTCCAAAGGTACACCTGACAACAGACACATGGACCTGTAGGCATGGCCACGGAAGGTTACGTGTCCTTTATGGCGCAATGGGTTAATGTCTTGGATGCATGGTCCACACAGGGGACAGCCTGCTTATTCTGTCTGCAGTCCCTAATTCAAGATGTCCTCAACTGAATAAAGCTGAGCTTCTACCTTCTGGCTCTCATTAAGCTTTTTTTTTTTTTTAAATGGTGTTTAGGGCCTACTAACGGTGTCTGCCCCTGCCTGGTGTTTGTCCTCAACTGAATACAGCTGAGCATCAACCTTCTGGCTCTCATTAAGTGCTGTGTTTTTAAAAATTGGTGTTTAGGGCCTACTAACAGTGTCTGCCCCTCCCTGGTGTTGACCTCAACTGAATACAGCTGAGCTTCAACCTTCTGGCTTTCGGCCTATAGTATCAGATATTAAACTGCATTTGGCCTTCAACTTTGGTTACGGCCTACTAACGGTGTCTGCCCCTCCCTGGTGTTGCCCTCAACTGAATACAGCTGAGCTTCAACCTTCTGGCTTTCGGCCTATAGTATCAGATATTAAACTGCATTTGGCCTACTAGTGTGGTTGGGCCCTTAAAACAGTGTCTGCTGCTCTTGGGTTTGCTACTCCACTGAACAAAGCAATGCCGCCTGTTTAGTCCTGTTACCAATTTTGAACTGCATTTAGCCTACTTTATTCTTTGGCCCTATATCTGTTTCCTCCTCATCCTGCCCATTGCCCAGCCACTGCTAGATGAGTCTGCTGGTACATTGACCCAGACCACTACATTCCCCTTGCACTCTACACAGCCAGAATCTGACCCTGCTGAAAGTAAGGTTCCCCTTCCCGCATGTTATACCACCTTACACAGGGACAAAGAGGAAGGTGCAGATGAAAGTGCAGGTTCGTTCATCAGGTGGGGGGGGCATACTCGTTGGCGATGTCACTGGCACAGGGCCCCTCAGAGTACGCAAAAGTGTCGCTGCTGGTGGGAGGCGCCCCCGCCATGCAAACACACCGCCGTACTTTGAGGGGCCCTGTGCCAGTGGCAATGCGAATGAGTTGGCCCCCCCTGCTTGCTCAGGATCACAGCACTTGCAACGTTGAAATACTTACCTCTCCCTGCTCCACCGCCGTGACGTAGTCCACGTTTCCTGGACCCACTAAAGGCTTGAACCAGCCCTACCCCCCAGAACTTTTGCCAAATGACCCCCAATTTCCTATGCCCAACTATTATTATAAAGTTAATTAAGATTGACAAGCTTCAGAAACAAGAATGGATGTTTTTGGCATTAAAATGGGCACTGTAGGTGTTTTCCTGGCCTCCACTCATTGCCGACTATGCTTCCCCATTGACTTGCATTGGGTTTCGTGTTTCGGTCGATCCCTGACTTTTAGCGATAATCGGCCGACTGCACTCGACTCGACTCTGGACAAAGTCGGGTTTCACAAAACCCGACTCGATCTTAAAAAAATGAAAGTCGCTCAACCCTAGTTCCATCCCAAGGTCTGACTGGGTCCCGGCTTTCACCATGTTAACCCAGTGTGCCGTCAGCGAGATGTACCATCCCTGCCCACAAGGACTTGTCCACGTGTCCGTGGTTAGGTGGACTTCCCCAGTAACTGCATTGTTGAGGGCATGGCTAATGTTGTGGGACATGTGCTTGTGTAATGCGGGGATGGCAGACTGGGAGAAATAGTGGTGACTGGGGACAGAGTACAGAGGGATGGCGGCCACCATCAGGTTGCACAAAGCTTCCGTCTCAAGGAGACTAAATGGCAACATTTCGAGCTCAAGCAGTTGCGAAATGTGGGAATTTAGTAGTATGGCCTGTGTGGCGTTGGCTGCGTGTTTGCGCTTGCATTCCAAGTATTGGGGTATGGACAACTGAACGCTTTGATGGGACAAGGACGTGGACATGCTTGCTGATGGTGCTATTTGAGTGTGAGCAACAACAGGTGCAGGGCAGGAGGCATCTTCGCATGCCCCATGGATAGGTGTTTGAGTTTCACGCACAACAGCGGAAGAAGTAGTGGTGTCACCTGCCGACACTGTTCCTGGACCCTGTGGTTTGGCTCGCAAAGTTGGGTGCTTTCCTGCCTTGTGCCTGATCATGCTGGTGATGGTCAGGCTTGTAGTTTTGCTACTACTGCTTGCCTGGCAGTTGGTGCAAATGGCCTTTTTGAGGTTATCGGCAGAGTCTTTAAAAAATAACCAGACTCGGGAAGACCTAACATTTGTACTGGCAACTTCTGTCATGTTGATGTCACGGGGAATGGTTGCCCATCTTCTGTCTGTGGCCACCACATTGCTTCTTCCTACCTGTTGAAGTACTACGCCTCCCTCCCCCTGTGTGCTGCTGTCCTCGATCTTCATTTCCTTCGGTCAGGTTGGGTCAGTTACTTTATCATCCACCACCTCATCTTCCACTTCCGCACCCTGCTCCTCCTCCTCACTTTCTGGCAATTGTGTCTCATCATCGTCCACCTCTTGTGACACTTTCCCACCCTCGCCATCATGTGACCGTGGCTGCTCAAATATTTGGGCATCGTTACATGCGATCTCTTCTTGCCCCGCTTCAAGTGGACCAGGTGAGAGACCCGAATCTATAAATGAAAAATGAACTGCTCTTTCGAGTGTCCAAGTATGGGATCAGTTATCTCTTGGAATGGTGGTAGGAAGGAGGATCAGGGGGAGGAACATGCGGTCCAGACTCATGGCTACTGAGACTTGACCGTGTGGAAGATAGGGTGGTAGTGGTGGTGGTGGTGGCAAAGTGACTGGAAGCATTATCCGCTATCCAACAATCTATTGACACTATGCTGGGTTAAATAGTGATGTGCTGCGGTCCCTTGGTAATTGAGACATGAAAGTCGTGCGAGAAGATGTGGGTGTTTGTAGTGGCACAATTTCAGCTTGCCCACAGCCTCAGCCTCCCCATGTATCATCACAATCACGTCCAGTTCCCCCTTCCCTTGCCACGCACCTTGCCCATTTTAAATGTAGGACAATATTTTCCACATTCACTACAAATGGCTGAATTTGGAGCAAACTTATATGTGATCTGTGTGACGGACAAATCACAGTTTTAAATAGCAGGCCTTTTAGTATCTAGTTTTACCTGCAAACTGGTGGCAATAACTGTGCTAAGGCACTGCAACAAAATTTTAATGTAGGACAGAAATTAAAGAATTTTGAGTGCACGTATATGTGATCTGTGTGATGGAAAAACACAGTTTTAACCCCTTAACCCCCAAGAGTGGTTTGCATGTTAATGACCGGGCCAATTTTTACAATTCTGACCAATGTCCCTTTAGGAGTTTATAACTTTTCTAGTGACATATTGTACTTCAAGATAGTGGTAAAATTTATTTGATATTACCTGCATTTATTTGTGAAAAAAATGGAAATTTGGTGAAAATATTGAAAATTTTGCAATTTTCCAAATTTGAATTTGTATGCCCTTACATCACAGAGATAAATCACACAAAATACTTAATAAGTAACATTTCCTACATGTCAACTTTACATCAGCATAATTTTTGAACCAAATTTTTTTTTTTGTTAGAGAGTTATAAGGGCTAAAATTGACCAGCAATTTGTCATTTTTACAACACCATTTTTTTTAGGGACATCACATTTAAAGTCACTTTGAGGGGTCTATATGATAGAAAATACCCAAGTGTGACACCATTTTAAAAGGTGAACCCCTCAAGGTGCTCAAAACCACATTCAAGAAGTTTATTAACCCTTCAGGTGTTTCACATGAATTTTTGGAATGTTTAAAAAAAATGAACATTTAACTTTTTTTCACAAAAAATTTACTTCAACTCCAATTTGTTTTAGTTTACCCAGGGTAACAGAAGAATTTGGACACCAAAAGTTGTTGTCCAATTTGTCCTGAGTATGCTGATACCCTATATGTGGGGGTAAACCACTGTTTGGGCGCATGGCAGAGTTCGGAAGGGAAAGAGCGTCATTTGACTTTTCAATTCAAAATTGACTGTAATTGAGATAGGACGCCATGTCACATGTGGTGAGCCCCTGATGTGCCTAAAGAGTGGAAACCCCCCACAAGTGATACCATTTTGGAAAGCAGACCCCCTATGGAACATATCTAGATGCGTTGTGAGAACTTTGATCCCCCAAATGTTTCACTACAGTTTATAACAAAGAGCTGTGAAAATAAAAAATCCTTTTTTTTTCACAAGAATTATGTTTTAGCCCCCAGTTTTGTATTTTCCCAAGGGTAACAGGAGAAATTTGACCCCAAACGTTGTTGTCCAATTTGTGCTGAGTACGCTGATACCCCATATGTGGGAAGGAACCACCGTTTGGGCGCATAGCCGAGCTTGGATGGTAAGGAGCACCGTTTGGAATGCAGACTTAGATGGATTGGTCTGCAGGTATCATGTTGCATTTTCAGAGCCCCTGATGTACCTAAACAGTAGACACCCCCCACAAATGACCCCATATTGGAAGCTAGACTCCCCAAGGAACTTGTCTAGATGTGCTGTGAGAACTGTGAACCCTCAAATGTTTCATTACAGCTTATAACGTAGAGCCATGAAAATAAAAAATCTTTTTTTTTCCACAAAAATTATTTTTTGGCCCCAGGTTTGTATGTTACCAAGAGTAACAGGAGAAATTGGACCTCAAAATTTGTTGTCCAGTTTGTCCTGAGTACGCTGATACCCATATGTCGGGGGAACCACCGTTTGGGCTCATGGCAGAGCTCGGAAGGGAAGGAGCGCCGTTTGGATGCAGACTTAGATGGATTGGTCTGCAGGTGTCGCGTTGCATTTGCAGAGCCCTTGATGTACCTAAACAGTAGAAACCCCCCAAAAGTGACCCCATATTGGAAACTAGACCCCAAAATGAACTTATCTAGATGTGTTGTGAGAACTTTCAACCCCAAGTGTTTCACTACAGTTTATAACACAGAGAATTGAAAATAGAAAATCATTTTTTCCCACAAAAATGATTTTTTAGCCCCCAAATTTTTATTTTCCCAAGGGTAGCAAGATAAATTGGACCCCAAAAGTTGTTGTCCAATTTCTCTTGACTACGCTGATACCCCATATGTTGGGGTAAATGCCTGTTTCTGCGCATGGCTCGGAAGGGAAGGAGCACTGTTTTACTTTTTCAACACAGAATTGGCTGGAATTGAGATCAGACGCCATGTCGCGTTTGGAGAGCACCTGATGTGCCTAAACAGTGGAAACCCCCAATTCTAACTGAAAACCCTAACCCACGTAACCAAAAATTACCGCACACTCTGACTCGATATGATGCAAAAAAGTGTTCAACAAGTTTGTTGTTTGTTGTTCAAACTTGTTGAACACTTTTATGCATCATATCGAGTCAGAGTGTGCGGTAATTTTTGGTTACGTGACTCTTCGGGCCTCCGGGTCTGTCTTACCAGCACCTCGTATATTTTTGATCAGAGTGCATACCATTATTCTCCCCATATGAAGCCCTAACCCAAACACACCCCTAATCCCAACCCTAATGTAACCCTAACCACACCCGTAATACGAACATGCTCCTAACCCTAATCCCAACCCTAACCACACCCCTAACTTCACCACACCCCTAACCCTAATCACAAACATAACCCTAACCACACCCTTAACCCTGACACAGCCCTAACCCTAATCCAAACCGTAAATGTAATCCAAACCCTAACTTTAGCCCCAACCCTAACCCTAACTTTAGCCCCAACCCTAACCCTAACTTTAGCCCCTACCCTAACCCTATCTTTAGCCTCAACCCTAACCCTAACTTTAGCCCCAACCCTAACTGTAGCCCTAACCCTAACTTTAGCCTCAACCCTAACCCTAACCCTAATGGGAAAATGGAAATCCTTTTTTTTATTTTATTATTTTTCCCTAACTAAGGGGTGATGAAGGGTGGTTTGATTTACTATTTATAGTGTTTTTTAGCGGATTTTTATGATTGGCAGCTGTCACACACTAAAAGACGCTTTTTATTGCAAAAAATAGTTTTTGCTTCTCCACATTTTGAGAGCTATAATTTTTCTATATTTCGGTCCACAGAGTCATGTCAGGTCTTGTTTTTTGTGGGACGAGTTGATGTTTTTATTGGTACCTTTTTTGGGCAAGTAACATTTTTTGATCGCTTTTTATTCCGATTTTTGTGAGGCAGAATGACTTAGGCTACGTTCACATTCGCGTTGTGCGCCGCAGCGTCGGGCGCTGCAGCGTCGATGCATGCGTCATGCTCCCCTATATTTAACATGGGGACGCATGGACATGCGTTGTGTTGCGTTTTGTGACACATGCGTCTTTTTGGGCGCACGCGTCAGGGCGCAGAGGACGCAGGAAGTTGCATTTTTTTTGCGTCCAAAATCATACAAAAAAAGGACGCATGCGTCACAAAACAATGCGTCGCCGACGCAACACACAACAACGCAAATGTGAACGTAGCATTAAAACCAGCTATTCATGATTTTTTTTGGGGGGGGGCATTTATACCTTTCCACATTTGGTAAAATCGATAAAGCAATTTTATTCTTCAAGTCAGTATGATTACAGCGATACCACATTTATATCATTTTTTTATAGAATACAAACTATTTTATATAAAAAAATAATAATTTTTGCATCGCTTTATTCTGAAGACTATAACTTTTATATTTTTTCGATGATGACGCTGTGTCATGGCTCATTTTTTGTGGAACAAGATGACGTTTTCAGCGGTACAATGTTTATTTATATCTGTCTTTTTGATTGCGTGTTATTCTACTTTTTGTTCGGTGGTATGATAATAAAGCGTTGTTTTTTGCATCTATTTTTCCGATGTGCACTGAAGGGGTTAACTAGTGGGACAGTTTTATAGGTCGGGCCGTTACAGATGCGGCGATACTAAATATGTGTGCTTTTAGTTTTTTTTATCTAGATAAAGAAATTTATTTATTGGAAATATATATATCTATATATATATATATATATATATATATATATATATATATATTACTTTTTTGATTTGTCCCAGGGTGGGAAATCATGTTATAGTGTAGGATCGCTGATTTGACACTTTGCACAGCACTGTCAGATCAGCGATCTGACAGGCAGTGCTGCAGGCTTGCCGGCGCCTGCCCTCAGCAGGCGCTGGAAAGCCACCTCCCTGCAGGACCCAGAAGGAGCCCTGCAGCCATTTTGGATCCGGGGCTATCACATCGCATTGTTCCGAGACTCTCAAGGAAGCACGCAGGGAGCCCCCTCTCTACACGATGCTTCCCTATGCCGACGGAACGCTGCGATCATGTTTGATCGCAGTGTTCTGGGGGTTAATGTGCCGGGAGCGGTCCGTGGCCGCTCCTGGCACATAGTGCTGGATGTCAGCTGTAATAATCAGCTGACACCCGGCGGCGATCGGCCGCGCTCCCCCTATGAGCGCGGTTGATCGCCTATGACGTACTATCCCATCCCTGGGAATTAAGTCATAGGTCACCTGGACGGGATAGTACGTCATATGGCAGAAAGGGGTTAAATAGCTGGCCAGTAGGTAACTATTTTTACCAGCAAACTGGTGTCAATAACTTCACTAACACACTGCAACAAAATAAAATGTAGGCCAGAAATGGCTAAATTTTGAGCGCACTTATATGTGATCCCTGTGATGGACAAACCACAGTTTTAAATAGATGGATTTTTAGTGCTGCAATATGGAAAGGATATTTATGGAGCAGGAGCGCCTGATGAATACTCTCATCCGCACCTCCTGCTCTCACTGTTGTTAGCGGCAGTAGTTGTCGTATGATGGGATTTGTACTTCCATCCGCTCACACCAGTGACAGGAGGTAAACTTTATATGTCCAATCAAAGCTGATCATTCATACTGTCGTTTGATAGATTGAGAACTCAGGCTTTCTGACTGGTGGGGATGATTTCACCGCCGGTCAGAAGTGGTGTTTGCCGCGCTGTCATGCAGATGACAGCATGGCAAACACTGGCTGTTCGGGCCCCCCATTCAAGTGAATGGGGTCCAGGATTGGGTTCGAGTCCAGGTACTGTTCTGGTACCCGAATCCAACTTTTTGTAACTGTTCAGCAGAACCCACCGGACCCGAACATCCAGATGTCCGTCCATCTCTACTCAAAGAGTTCTATGGAGAACTGTTACTGTCGTTTCAAGAAAACTTACAGCAGAGTGTCTCTGTCTCCCTCCAGCTCTTCCTTTCTCATACACCTCACCCCGCCATAGAATTTTATAAGCACTAACCATCATCACCTTCCAAATACAGATTTTATGATATATATGACAGGGAAAGAACAGTCCAGGTAGAGAGAAAATCAAACGTTTCTGGTAAGATGTTAAAGGGAACCTGTCAGACTTATCAGCTCACTTAGCATGTTATCTGTTGTGAATACTGCTTTTGGGCTCCCTCCGGTGGTTGTAGGTGGTAATGCAGTTGTCCCTTGAGTTGCAGTCCTGGGCAAGTGTATCTGCTGATTGCAGTTCTGACTGGGGTATTTAGGCGTGCAGGATTCATTAGTCCTTGCCAGTTGTCCATTGTTTTTGGAGGTGTTGGTCCTTGCTTGGTTCCTCTGCCTTGCTACCAAATTCAGCAAAGATAAGTGTCTGGTTTTTGTTTCTTGGCACACATGCTGTGTGCTTAATATTTCAGTGCTATTCATTGTTTTTTTGTCCAGCTTAGATTGTGTTTGTATCTTCTCAGTCTCGCTGGATTCTCTGGAGTTGCAGATTTACATTCCATGTCTTTGGTTAGATTGTGGATCTTTTTGTATTATCTGCTGTGGATGTTTTTGAAGGGTTTTTATACTGACCGCTTAGTATTCTGTCCTATTTTTCCCTATTTAGCTAGAGTGGCCTCTTTTGCTGAACTCTGTTTTCCTGCCTGCGTGTGTCTTTCCTCTCCTACTCACAGTCAATATTTGTGGGGGGCTGTCTATCATTTGGGGTTCTGCTCTGAGGCAAGACAGTATTCCTATTTCTATCTATAGGGGTATTTAGTCCTCTGGCTGTGTCGAGGTGTCTAGGGTTTGTTAGGCACACCCCACGGCTACTTCTAGTTGCGGTGTTAGTTCAGGGTTTGCGGTCAGTACAGGTTCCACCTACTCCAGAGAAAGTTCCATGCGGCTCCAAAGTCACCAGATCATAACAGTTGTCACTTCCCTGTAGACATGATAACTGTTAACAATCTGCACACAGGACTAAGGTAGAAGGGGAAAAACTGACCCTGCACTATGACTAGGCTGGGAGCCTATGATGGAGTGGGCAACCCATTCCTTGCGAACAGACCCACCGACGATCCTAGGTTAATCTCAAGCGAAGACCTATTGATAAGGGGAAGGGGTACCTTAAAAGAACTAAGGACTGGGTACAAAAATGGGTCACCTCCTAGTAGAAAATACAGAGAAAGCTGCAGAAACCAATTGAAAACAGAAACTAAGGCTAGCAGAACCAAAGGTACCAGCACTGCTAAAATAACAAACACAGAAGACTAAGCAAAGCACCAAGCTAAACCTCAAGCAGATTAACAATGCTGTCCAGCAAGGACTGGGAGGCAGGTGCTGGTTAATAAAGATTGAAACAAACAACTGACCCAAGACATACCAGAGGAAAAAGACCCGCAGCCAGAACTCCACAAGAAAATGGCGGATAGTAACTAACTAAACAGTAGTGTTGAGCATTCCGATACCGCAAGTATCGGGTATTGGCCGATATTTGCGGTATTGGAATTCCGATACCGAGTTCCGATATTTTCCGTATATCGGATACCGGAATCGGAAGTTCCCAGAATTCAAACTGCCCAAATTCAGCCAATGAGGTCTGATTAGAAGTGTGGGCACATCTTGTTCTGCATGGTGGGCATGGAAGTACTGGCATGGCTGTGATTGGCTGCTGAAATAATGTCATGATGCACTATAAAAGTCGCTGCCGCCATTTAGGGCTAACTCTGCTGTGAATTCAGTTAGGGACAGGATGCTGTGTTCTGACTGAGGGCCAGTTTACAGATTTGCGATTTGCTTCATTGTGCTTTACCCAGGCTAATTTAGCAACTGCTGTGTGAGAACCTTGCTTTTGCCTGGCAGCGCTGTTCACAACTGTCTGCAAGGTCTCTGTGTGTGTGAGTGCACATCGCTCTGTAGTCTGTGTGCAGCCACAGCCGGTTGTATTCAGCTCAGGGTGCGTCACTGCCTCATACCGTTCTATCCATTGTCCTTTTTTGCTATTAGTGCAGCCTGCTGCACTTTTTTTCAAATATTTTCTATTAGTGGCTTTCCACCCGTATCCAGCTACATTGTGGAAAAACACTACATAGGATAACATAGAGGAGCTTTTTTTGGCCTTGCATCGCCATTTACTGCTGTCTGCATGGTCTCTGTGTGAGTGCACATCGCTCTGTAGTCTGTGTGCAGCAACAGCTGGTTGTATTCAGCTCAGGGTGCATGATCACTGCCTCATACCGTTCTATCCATTGTCCTTTTTTGCTATTAGTGCAGCCTGCTGCCCTTTTTTTTCAAATATTTCCTATTAGTGGCTTTCCACCCGTATCCAGCTACATTGTGGAAAAACACTACATAGGATAACATAGAGGAGCTTTTTTTGGCCTTGCAGCGCCATTTACAGCTGTCTGCATGGTCTCTGTGTGAGTGCATATCGCTCTGTAGTCTGTGTGCAGCCACAGCTGGTTGTATTCAGCTCAAGGTGCATCATCACTGCCTCATACTGTTCTATCCATTGTCCTTTTTGGCTATTAGTGCAGCCTGCTGCCCTTTTTTTTCAAACATTTCCTATTAGTGGCTTTCCACCTGTACCCAGCTACATTGTGGAAAAACACTTCATAGGATTTCATTGAGGAGCTTTTTTTGGCCTTGCAGAGCCGTTTACGGCTGTCTGCACAGTCTCTGTGTGAGTGCACATCGCTCTGTAGTCATTTCTGCAAAAAAAAAAAAAAAATAATAAATAATAAAGTTCTCCAAACACACCACTTTACAGTTGTGTAGGCCACATTAGCTCATATTAAAGTCTAGTCCACACTTTAGAAAAATAGTGTTTCTTATATCTGTTAGGAGCTGTTCAGGAATAAGCTCACTAAGCCCTTAGTACTTTCTGCTTATCTTTATCAGTCAACCAAGATGAAGAGGGCAGGAAGTAAGGCACGTGGGCGTGGGCGTGGGCGCGGAGCAGGGAGAGAATGTTGGGATTCTGTGCCTGCTGCGGGCACCGGTGACTCATCATCACCCAGTTTCAGCAGGGAACAGTCCGTTATGCGCAGCTTTGTAGGAGATCGCCTTACACCGCTGCTGCGTGAAGAACAAATTGAAGCCATTGTCGGATGGATGGCAGCTAATGCATCGACTTCAATTAGTGCCACATCCTCTCAGTCACAGAGCACTGGAGAGCACCCATCTGTCTCTTCACCACCTGCCAAATTGCCCAGGCAGTCAGAGAGCCCAGGACAGGAGCCATCTCTACTTCTGTTCTCTGAATCTCTTGGCTTGGAAACAGGGGGCCAGCCAAGCAGCATTGGAGAAATGGAAGAAGAGGCAGTGTGCAGTGATGCCCAACAGCTTTGTCTCTCTGACTCTGAAGAGGCGGGTGGGCCATTGCCTCCGGTCACCACACCGCAGTACGCATCTGATGATGAGACTCAGGTGCCACTTTCTGGTGCATACTGTGCTGCTGAGACTACCCAGGAGGAGCAGTTGGTGGATGAGGGTAGTGTAGATGATGAGGTCCTTGACCCATTTTGGTGTGAGGTACAGGAAGGTGGTGGGAGCAGCTCTGAGGAAGGGATTCCCCAAACGGGCCAAAGAGGGAGACGGAGGGGGAAGACTGCGGTTGCTGTAGCCTCCACTTCGGCACCCGTTAAGAGCATGCCTCTTCCAAAAGCCAAAACGGGCACTCCCAAGACTGGCAGTGCCTGGTCCTTTTTTGACACAGTTGCAGATGACATTTGCTTTGTCAAATGCAAGGTGTGTCATCAGAAAGTCAAAAGAGGGAAAAATGGCAGCAACATCAATACCACAAATATGTGGAAACATGTGCGGACCAAGCACGCGGTGGAGTTACAAAAACACACTGAAGACCTAGGCCAACCAACTGCGGCACCTACCACCTCTTCAGCTCATGTTGTTGCCTCTTCCTCCAGCTCACACACAGCTGGTTCGGCTTCCTCACAGGATTGCCATAGAAGAATCTCTGGCACTGTTGTCCAGAGACCCACAGTAATTCCACCAGCAGCACCATGTTCCCAGTCATCCTCACACTCCCAGCCCAGTCTACAGCCATCTGTAGCACAGGGATGGGAGAAAAGGCAGCCATTCTCAGCAAACCACCCCTGAGCACAGGCTCTGAATGCTGGCATTGCAAAACTACTGTCCCTTGAAATGCTGTCATTCAGGCTGGTGGAGACTGACAGCTTCCGTAACTTGATGGCATTGGCAGTCCCACAATACAATGTGCCCAGCTGCTTTTATTTCAGCAGGCAAGCCGTCCCTGCCCTGCACAAGCATGTGGAGGGACACATAAAACACGCGCTACTGAACGCCGTCAGTAGCAAGGTCCACCTCACCACCGATGCATGGACCAGTCACCATGGACATGGGTGATACCTTTCCCTCACTGCCCATTGGGTTAATGTTGTTGAGCCGGGTACAGATCGTGCGAGTGGCGCAGGCAGTGTTCTGCCAACTCCAAGGATTGCAGGAATCCAGTCTGTCCGCATTGACTCCTCCTCATACACAAGTTCCTCAGAATCATCGCTGCAGGACCCGTCACAGTCCACCTCCACATGGACCCGTGAACATTTACCTGTTACGACCGACATGAGCACAGCTGTGGCCAAACGTCAACAGGCCGTCTTGAAATTAATTTATTTGGGGAATCGAAGCCACACAGCGCAGGAGCTCTGGAATGCCATCAAGCAGGAGAGCGACGTGTGGTTTGTGCCAGCGAATCTCCAGCCAGGCATGGTAGAGTGTGACAATGGCCGAAATCTGGTGGCAGCTCAGGCCCTAGGCAACTTCACTCACATCCAATGTCTGGCACATGTGCTCAACTTGGTCATGCAGAGTTTTTTGAGGGACTATCCGGATCTTGATGCACTGCTGCACAAGGTCCGCCTAGAGTGTGCTCACTTGCGGCGTTCCAGCATGGCAAGATCACACATTGCAGCTCTGCAGCGCCGATTCTGCCTTCCCGAACATCACATCATATGTGACCTACCCACCAGGTGGAATTCCACGTTACATATGTTGGAGCGGTTGTGTGAGCAGCAGCCAGCAGTAATGGAGTACCAGCTGCATCAGGCGCAAAGAAGTCGCACTCTGCGCCGTTCAGACTTCACAACCACTGAGTGGGCCACTATGAAGGACATCTGCCAGGTTTTGCGTTCCTTCGATGATTCCACGCGGATGGTGAGTAGTGTTGAGCATTCCGATACCGCAAGTATCGGGTATCGGCCGATATTCGCTGTATCGGAATTCCGATACCGAGCTCCGATATTTTTGTGATATCGGAAATCGGAATCGGAAGTTCCCAGTGTATGGTTCCCAGGGTCTGGAGGAGAGGAAACTCTCCTCCAGGCCCTGGGATCCATATTCATGTGTAAAATAAAGAATAAAAATAAAAAATAGGGATATACTCACCCTCTGACGCGCCCTGGTTGTAACCGCTGCAACTGGCAGCCTCCGTTCCTAAGAATGAGCAAGTGAAGGACCTGCGATGACGTTGTGGCTTGTGATTGGTCGCGTGAGCGGTCACATGAGCGGTCACGTGACCAATCACAAGCCGCGACGTCATCGAAGGTCCTAAACTCCTCATTCTTAGGAACGGAGGCTGCCGGTTACATCGGTAAGGTCCAGGGGCCGCCGGAGGGGTGATATTTTTTATTTTAATTCTTTATTTTTTACATGAATATGGATCCCAGGGCCTGAAGGAGAGTTTCCTCTCCTTCAGACCCTGGGAACCATCCAGGATACCTTCCGATACTTGTGTCCCATTGACTTGCATTGGTATCGGGTATCGGTATCGGCGATATCCGATATTTTTTGTAATTTCGGCCGATACCATCCGATACCGATAACTTTGAGTATCGGAAGGTATCGCTCAACACTAATGGCGAGTGCAGATGATGCACTAGTCACCATGACTATCCCCCTTATCTGCCTGCCTCAACAAACACTGCAAGCGCTAAGGGATGATGTTGTGGAAGAGGTGGAGGATGAGGAGTCACCAATTCCATCAGCTTCTGGACAGTCAGCGCTACATGGTTCCTCACAAAGATCTAGGCAGGGGACAGTTTGTGAGGAGGATGAGGAGTCAATGGAGGAGGAAAACATCGGTCCAGAGGAGGGAGTTGCACAATTCTCCAGTAGTCAGTGTGTAGAGCGAGGGTGGGGTGATGCAGAGCAGGCAGAGATCATGCCTCAAGCAGGGGACAGCGTTTCTTGGCCAGTTGGCAGTCTGCAGCACATGGCTGATTACATGCTGCAGTGCCTGAGAAACGACCGCCGCATCGCCCACATTCTCAACACGGCTGATTATTGGGTGTACACTCTCCTAGATCCTCGCTACCGGGACAACTTACAAAGCCTCATAACACCGTTGAACCGGGAGCGTAAAATGCAAGAGTACCAAGATACACTGGTGAATTCCATCATCTTCTCCAGTCCAAGTGAGAGCAGTGCTGCTAGTGCTTTACAAAGCAGCTCAGTGCGTCGAGGCAGTGGAGGAAGCTCTGCACAAAGAGGGAGCAGAATCAGTGCCTCAGCACAAGGCAAGACCAGTATGGCCCAACTGTGGCACAGTTTTGTGTGCCTGCCACACATGTCTACACCATCACAGTAGGCTCCAGTCAGCAGGAGGCAACGTTTCCGTCAGATGGTGACAGACTACATGTCTTGCCCTCTTACTGTACTCCCAGACAGCTCTTCCCCCTTCAAATTTTGGATCTCTAAGCTGGATACATGGCCAGAGCTAAGCCAGTATGCATTGGAGGTGCTGGCTTGCCCTGCTGCTAGTGTATTATCGGAACGCGTCTTTAGTGCCGCAGGTGGTGTACTAACAGCACGTCGCATGTGACTATCCTCCGATAACGTTGACCGGCTTACTTTTCTTAAAATGAACAAGGCCTGGATCTTGCAGGAATTTGCCACTCCTCTTCCAGATTAAATAATTGGTTGGCTACAGTATCCAGGTCTCCTGTTGCATTCATGTTTCTACCACCTGAACTGTAATCCCTGGGCTCCAACCACGCCAGTTGATGCTCAGAAGTGCAGGCTGCACAGTCAAAACACATGACCCAGTGTTATTGGGTTTCAGTAACGTCAGCTGATCCCCAGCAGTGTAGCCGGCAATGTGTCCTGCGACCGCCACGCTGACACAACTACTGAAATTTAAGGGAACCTGTCCCCCCCAGGCGATTGTTACTGAAAGAGCCACATTGTACAGCAGTAATGCTGCACAAGGAAAAGGTAGCTCTTTTAGTTTAGCTCCTTGCACACGCAGAACTTAACACTTATAAAATGTGTCCCCTCACACCGTGAGACCGTCCTGGAGGTGGGACTTTCCTTCGTAATGGGACACAGCACAGCCGTCATTCCTACCCCCTTGGTGCCGTGCGCTGCCTCCTCAGCGTTGTTTGAATCTGTCCCGTAGCCAGAGCTGTTATGTTATCCCTTGGCCATGCGCACTTACCGCTGCCCGTCTTCTGATATAATTTGTTGTCAGGCTGCCTGTGCCTGTGCGGATGTGCTGCCTGAGATTCCGCCTCGCAGTCTCTTCTGCTTTAATCACACTGCGGGCCTGGGATCCATGGGCATGCGCAGTGCATATCTTCACCTCAGGCTCTCACTCATCTTCCTCCACCTTCTTCAGACTGTGCGCCGTCAGCTGATCCCTAATAGCATGCCACGGCCGTGATGCCGCACAGTTTGAAGAAGCCGGAAGGAGGGGAGTGAGAGGCGAAGGTATGCACTGCGCATGCCCATGGATCCCAGGCCTGCAGTGTGATTAAATCAGAAGAGACTGCGAGGTGGAATCTCGGGCAGTGCGTCCGCACAGGCGCAGCCAGCCTGACACCAAATGATGTCAGAAGACGGGCAGCGCTATGAGCGCATGACCAAGGGATAACATAACAGCGCAGGCTCCGGGACAGATGTAAACAACGCTGAGGAGGAGGCGCACTGCACCAAGGGGGTAGGAATGACGGCTGTGCTGCATCCCATTACGAAGGAAAGTCCCATCTCCGGGATGGTCTCACGGTATCAGGGGACATATTTTATAAGTGTTTAGTTCTGCGTTTGCAAGGAGCATAATTAAAAGAGCCACCTTTTCCTTTTGCATACTTAGTGCTGCACAAGATGGCTCTTTCAGCTACAAACGCCTTGGGGGGGTTATAGGTTCCCTTTCAACTTCCTCCAATCAGGCTTCGGCCTATACTCTGTTCCTCCACTCCTCCTTGATTCCCTGGGCTCCAACACTGCCAGTTGCTGCCCGGATGTGCTGTCTGCACAGTCAACAGTTGTTCCTCTGTTATTGGGGTTCAGTAATGCCAGCTGCTCCCCTGCTGTGTTGCGGCAATACCTCCAGCCTGCTTCTCCTGCTGTTCCTGGGCTCCAACACTGCCAGTTGCTGCCCGGAAGTGCTGTCTGCACAGTCAACAGTTGCTCCTCTGTTATTGGGGTTCAGTAACGCCAGCTGCTCCCCTGCTGTGTTGCGGCATTACCTCCAGCCTGCTCCTCCTGCTGTCCCTGGGCTCCAACACCGCCAGTGGCTGCCCGGAAGTGCTGTCTGCACAGTCAACAGTTGCTCCTCTGTTATTGGGGTTCAGTAACGCCAGATGCTCCCCTGCTGTGTTGCGGCAATACCTCCAGCCTGCTCCTCCTGCTGTCCCTGGGCTTCAACACCGCCAGTTGCTGCCCGGAAGTGCTGTCTGCACAGTCAACAGCTCCTCTGTTATTGGGGTTCAGCAATGCCAGCTGCTCCCCTGCTGTGTTGCGGCAATGTGTCCTGCGACCTCCACAGTGACACAACTACTGAAATTATAGGGAACCTGTCCCCCCCAGGCGTTTGTTGAAAGACTCACCTTGTGCAGCAGTAATGCTGCACACGGAAAAAGTGCCTCTTTTCTTTGTGCTCCTTGCACACGCTGAATTTAACACTTATATAATGTGTCCCCTCACACCGTGAGACCGTCCCCGAGGTGGGACTTTCCTTCATAATGGGACGCAGCACAGCTGTCATTCCTACCCCCTTGGCACCGTGGGCTGCCTCCTCAGGGTTGTTTGAATCTGTCCCATAGCCTGCGCTGTTATGTTATCCCATGGCCATGCGCATTTAGCGCCGCCCGTCTTCTGATATCATTTTTTTGTCAGGCTGCCTGCGCCTGTGCGGACGCGCTGCCCGAGATTCCGCCTCGCAGTCTCTTCTGCTTAAATCACACTGCAGGCCTGGGATCCATGGGCATGCGCAGTGCATATCTTCACCTCAGGCTCTCACTCATCTCCCTCCGCCTTCTTCAGACTGTGCGCCGTCAGCTGATCCCTAATAGCATGCCGCGACCATGACGCCACACACACTGAAGAAGCCGGAAGGAGGGCAGTGAGAGGCGAAGATATGCACTGCGCATGCCCATGGATCACAGGCCCGCAGTGTGATTACATTAGATGACACTGTGAGGTGGGATCTCAGGCAGCGCGGCCGCACAGGCGCAGCCAGCCTGACACCAAATGACGGGCAGCGCTAACTGCGCATGGCCAAGGGATAACATAACAGCGCAGGCTCCAGGACAGAATCAAACAACGCTTAGGAGGTGGCGCACGTCGCCAAGGGGGGAGGAATGACGGCTGTGCTGCGTCCCATTACAAAGGAAAGTCCCACCTCCAGGACGGTCTCACGGTGTGAGGGGACACATTACATAAGTGTCTAGTTTTGCGTATGCAAGGAACATAATAAAAAGAGCCACCTTTTCCTTTTGCAGCATTAGTGCTGTACAATATGGATCTTTCAGCTACAAATGCCTGGGGGGTTAAAGGTTCCCTTTCAACTTGCTCCAATTAGGCCTCGGCCTACACTCTGCTCCTCCTTGATTCCCTGGGCTCTAACACCACCAGTTGGTGCTCGGAAGTGCTGGCTGCACAGAGAGAAACACTCGCCACTGTGTCAGTGGGGTTCAGTAACGTCAGCTGTCCCCTGCTGTGTAGCCAACAACATGTCCTGCAAATGCCACGCAGACACAACAGACACTAAGCTGCCTCCAGTGCAGGCTTCGGCCTACACTCTGCTCCTCTGCTCCTCCTGCTGACCCTGGGCTCTAACACCGCCAGTTGGTGCCCGGAAGTGCTAGCTGCACAGAGAAAAACACACCCGCCACTGTGTCAGTGGGGTTCAGTAACGCCAGCTGTTCCCCTGCTGTGTAGCCATCAATGTGTCCTGCAAATGCCACGCAGACACACCAGATATTAAACTGCCTCCAGTGCAGGCTTCGGCATACACCCTGCTCCTCTGTTCCTCCTGCTGACCCTGGGCTCTAGCACCACCAGTTGGTGCTCGGAAGTGCTGGCTGCACAGAGAAAAACACCTGCCACTGTGTCAGTGAGGTTCAGTAACACCAGCTGTTCCCCTGCTGTGTAGCCGGCAACGTGTCCTGCAAACGCCATGCAGACACAACAGATATTAAACTGCCTCCAGCGCAGGCTTCGGCCTACAATCTGCTCCTCCTGCTGACCCTGGGCTCTAACACCACCAGTTGGTGCTCGGAAGTGCTGGCTGCACAGAGAAAAACACCTGCCACTGTGTCAGTAGGGTTCAGTAATGCCAGCTGTTCCCCTGTTGTGTAGCTGGCAACATGTCCTGCAAACGCCACGCAGACACAATAGACAATAAGCTGCCTCCAGTGCAGGCTTCGGCCTACACTCTGCTCCTCCTGCGGACCCTGGGCTCTAACACCGCCAGTTGGTGCTCAGAAGTGCAGTCTGCACAGAGAAAAACACCCGCCACTGTGTCAGTGGGATTCAGTAACGCCAGCTGTTCCCCTGCTGTGTAGCCGGCAACGTGTCCTGCAAACGCCACACAGACACAAGAGATATTAAACTGCCTCCAGTGCAGGCTTCGGCCTACACTCTGCTCCTCTGCTCCTCCTTGATTCCCTGGGCTCTAACACCGCCAGTTGGTGCTCAGAAGTGCTGGCTGCACAGAGAAAAACACCCGCCACTGTGTCAGTGGGGTTCAGTAATGTCAGCTGTTCCCCTGCTGTGTAGCCGGCAATGTGTCATGCAAACGCCACGCAGACACAACAGACAATACATCTCCTCCAGTGCAGGCTTCGGCCTACACTCTGCTCTTCTGCTGACCCTGGGCTCTAACACAGCCAGTTGGTGCTCGGAAGTGCTGGCTGCACAGAGAAAAACACTCACCACTGTGTCAGTGGGGTTCAGTAACGTCAGCTGTTCCCCTGCTGTGTAGCCGGCAACGTGTCCGGCAAACGCCATGCAGACACAACAGATATTAAACTGCCTCCAGTGCAGGCTTCGGCCTACACTCTGCTCCTCCTGCTGACCCTGGGCTCTAACACCGCCAGTTGGTGCTCAGAAGTGCTGGCTGCACAGGGAAAAACTCCCGCCACTGTGTCAGTGGGGTTCAGTGATGCCAGTTGTTCCCCTGCTGTGTAGCCGGCAACGTGTCCTGCAAACGCCATGCAGACACAACAGATATTAAACTGCCTCCAGCGCAGGCTTCGGCCTACACTCTGCTCCTCTGCTCCTCCTTGATTCCCTGGGCTCTAACACCGCCAATTGGTGCTCGGAAGTGCTGGCTGCACAGAGAAAAACACTCGCCAGTGTGACAGTGGGGTTCAGTAATGCCAGCTGTTCCCCTGCTGTGTAGCCGGCAATGTGTCCTGCAAATGCCACGCACACACAACAGACACTAAGCTGCCTCCAGTGCGGTTTTCGGCCTACACTCTGCTCCCCCTGCTGACCCTTGGCTCCAACAACGCTAGTCGGGGCTCTAGGAAGACAATCTTGAAAGGTCCCCCTGGTTCTCGGCAGTGTCTTTTGCTCTTGTACCTTCTGCTCCCCATCCTGGTTCCAGTACCGTCAGCTGGTTCCAGGCAGACCCTTTGGCTTAGGTGCCTCCTTCTGGGTATCTGAGTTCCACCAATGTTAGGTGGTCCTTGGTAGTGCTCTCTGGCATGGGTACCTCCTGCTTGGTAACCGGGTTTCAGTAACGTCAGCTGTTCCTCGGTAGTTCCATTGGCTCTTGTACCTTCGGCTACCCATCCGGGTTCCAGTACTGTCAGCTGGTTCTCAGCAGTGTCTTTTGCTCTTGTACCTTCTGCTCCCCATCCTGGTTCCAGTAACATCAGCTGGTTCCGGGCAGAGCCTTTGGCTTAGGTGCCTCCTTCTGGGTATCCGAGTTCCACCAACTTCAGGTTGTCCTTGGTAGTGCTTTCTGGCACGGGTACCTCCTGCTTAGTAACCAGGATCCAGTAACATCAGCTGGTCCTCGGTAGTTTCATTGGCTCTTGTACCAGCGGCTACCCATCCGGGTTCCAGTACCGTCAGCTGGTTCTCGGCAGTGTCTTTTGCTCTTGTACCTTCTGCTCCCACCCTGGTTCCAGTACCATCAGCTGGTTCCGGGCAGAGCCTTTGGCTTAGGGGCCTCCTTCTGGGTATCCGAGTTCCACCAACGTCAGGTGGTCCTTGGTAGTGCTTTCTGGCATGGGTACATCCTGCTTAGTAACCGGGTTCCAGTAACGTCAGCTGCTCCTTGGTAGATCCATTGGCTCTTGGACCTTCAGGTAGCCATCCGAGTTCCAGTTCCATCAGCTGGTTCTCGGCATTTTCTCCGCCTTCTTGTACCTTCTGCTACATTTTTAAGTTCAAGACCCTAAAGACGACGACCCGGAAAACCGAGAAGCAGAAGAACAAGAGGCTGCAGAACAAAGAGCAGAAGAACATTAAGCACTAGACTGTGGCCCGATTCTAACGCATCGGGTATTCTAGAATATGCATGTCCCCGTAGTATATGGACAATGGACAATGATGATTCCAGAATTCGCGGCAGACTGTGCCCGTCGCTGATTGGTCGAGGCAACCTTTATGACATCATCGTCGCCATGGCAACCATTATGACATGTACATCGATACTGTGCCCGTCGCTGATTGGTCGAGGCGAATTCGCGGCAGACTGTGCCCGTCGCTGATTGGTCGAGGCAACCTTTATGACATCATCATCGACATGCTGTGCCCATCGCTGGCGGCCTCGACCAATCAGAGACGTGGGATTTCCAGGACAGACAGACAGACAGACAGACGGAAAAATCCTTAGACAATTATATATATAGATAAGACTAAACATCAGAGCAAAAGATATTATCTAAATTATAAGCAGAAGAAGAATAAACAGTGTATGGGGGTGAGTCCGTTCCTCCTCGTGGTGCCCCTGGAAAAAGCCTGCTACTGCAGGCCTAGCTGAACCAGGACAAATCCTGTTGTAACTCTTTTGTGACAGGCAGAACAGAAGGTGTAATCTTCAAACTGCTATAGATAACAACTACAGGAATGCCTGTCACAAATAAGAATATGATGAAGAAGTAGAATATGAAGAAGAATAATAGTTTAATAAAAAGAATATGAAGAATGTAACAAAAAAAATAATAGGTAGAAGATGAAGAAGAAGATGAATAAGGTGAAGAAGAAGTTGATGTCAAAGATGCTGCTGCTCAGGATGATGAAGAAGAAAGTGTCGGAGAAGTAAAAAAGAACGTGAAGGGCATGGAAGTAGTGAAACATCAATATCTGACAAAATACATTTTTTTTAACATAGTCAATATCTTTGTAACTCCGAACGTCTTAAAAAAAAAAAATAAAATTCCTACTATTCTATTTGACCTCTATGCCTTTAATGTCTCCGCCACCTCCCCCAATACATCCTACATTATTCTTAGTTGTTTTCCTTCATGTAGAATGAACCTACAAGGAAAGAAAGGGTTTATTTTAATTCCGATATTTTGGTCCCATTGACTTGCATTGGTATCGGGTATCGGTATCGGCGGTAGCCGATATTTTTGTAATATCGGCCGATCCAATCCGATACCGATACTTTCCGATATCGGAAGGTATCGCTCAACACAACTAAACAGATTCTAACAATAACATGCTTACAAGCACCCACATCATTGCCATTGCTTTACATACCTCGCCCATGCATGCAGCTCTTTCTCTTTCTCACTGCATTGATCCTCTGAAGTCTGGTGCCAGCTTTAGAGAGGCGCACTTCACATGATTGGAAATTTTCTGCACTTCCAATCATGCACAGTGCACATCTCTGAAGCCAGGACTCATACACCCGGCTTCGTAGGATCAATGCAGTGAGGAAAAGCAGCTGCGCGCATATGCAAAGTATGTATAGCACTGGTGATGATGCTGATGCTTGTAAGCCATGTTATAGCACTCACAGGGGTGTGATAACATGCATAGTGAGCCGACTAGTCTGACAGGTTCCCTTTAACATCTTACAAAAGGCACTTGCTTCTACCTGGACTGATCTTTCCCTCTCATATGTCGTAAAATCTGTATTTGATAATGCCACATTGACTAGTCAAAGGCCTTGTTTACATATCAGAAACTGTCTTTAGAAATATATTTTATAAAGATCTTTTTATGTGTGTGATATAACAAAGGGACTATTAGGCAGAGTATTTACATATGTAGACACAACTACTTCTGGTTCTGGGGGCACGGGGTACCTTACAGGGTCCCTTTAATGCTCACCATTTGAGGTGGATCCTCTAAGCCTATGGTCCAGGTTGGCGCATGAACCCCGGTGTTGATGCATGAAGCAAGAAGGCAAGTGGGCAGCGAGAACTGTAAAAGCTCACCAGGAATCTCAGGATCAGCACAATGGATGAAGTGGAATCCAGTAGGGATGAAATCAACAACAGACACTGAACACAAACAGCCAGATGGTGGATCACACCTATCATAGGACTAGGAATCCATGTCTCTCAAGACACAGGTGTGTTTATCAATGAGCCTTAAATAGGTTTAGGTAGATGATAAAATTGATCCCCGACAGGCAACTTGCAAAACCCATTGTGGAGCACAACAGAAAGCAGCAGACTCAGGGGAAGGAAATGGACATGAAGACTGGCATACCTGGGACAGGTATGTAATATATGATATATTACAAATTTTCATGTGTACTATTGATTTACAAAATAAAAATTATTACTGTAACTCTTTTGTTTCCTGTACTCTGTAACAGCCCAAGTTACCATGTGCCATTTATAATACTACAAAATTTAATCTTTTAAAATACACTAATGACAGCCAAACAAGCCATATAGCTCCACAACTAGACAAAGTTTTCCTGCAGTCCTATATAAAATAAAACTAAATTGTGTTTTCAACATGAATTACTGTATTTTGCGGTTTATAAGATGCGCCGGATTATAAGTGTGATGCCCCAGGGTCCTGGTCATCACAGTGGCATTGCTTTCCCCACAGGGAGAGTGATGTAATTCTTGGAAGTGATGAAATATATCTTTCACCAGGTAATCACATACACACAACACATTCATACTTCAGGACAGAAGGGGTGTGCTAAGCCTTGTTTTAGAGTGAACTGCCATATAAATACATTCTGGTCTGGAGGGTAGGGGAGTTCAGTTAGACTGTCAGAGGACAGAGGAGAGTGCAGACGGACATAGAGTGTCAGAAGCTCTGAAGGGGCCATGTAGCCAGAGTTGCCACAGCTCCTGGAGAAAGAGAATTAAGAAGGAAAGGGTAGCTTGTGGAAAGGGTTCAGGAGAGAGAAGGCGCAGGAGAGTGACACCAGGCGAGCAGAGCAGTGAATTGGCTACCTCCCTGGCTAGCGCAGATTCCGGTAGCCGTAAGACTGTGTTGGACTCTAAGAGACATAGCTGAAACTGGCAGGACAGCGGAACTTCATGTTACCGGTCCGTCTTTACACCCAGGAGGCACAGTGATGTTTATAGGGCCCGGTTTGTGATAGCAAAACTGTAAAATGGTCTGCTTCACCTGTCATATGGCTTGTGTCCTAACCTATATGGGGACAGAGAGGAACTATGAAGACCTTATCAGAAGCCATAGGCAGTAAGGGACTACAACACCACTGCGCTTTGAGGAAGACTTTCATCTCCACCTGGTAAAGGGGACTCTGTATTCCCTTCCAAGCAGGCCGGACCCTGCCTGTACCTGTTATCTGGTGCCCTGGACTGCGGTTGCCTGAAGCTTCAGTAAACCAGGTAAAGAGACTGCAAACCTGTGTGTTGTGAATTCCGTTCTTGGGCTCCCTCCTGTGGTTGTGAATGGTACTTTTGGGAGTTCTGCCCTTGGGCTCCCTCTGGTAGTTTTGAGTGGAACCGCTGCACCTTGAGTTCTGCTGTGCAGCTGCATCCACTTATCGTTTCTCCTGGCCTTGCTATTTAACCTTGCTCTGGTCTTCAGTTCATGCCCGCTGTCAATGTTTTCTGGGTTGGATTCAGATCTCTCCCTGGATTTCTCTGGTGGCTTGCCCATTTCAGCAAAAGATAAGTTCTTGCTGGTTCTTGTTGTCCATTTGTTTTGGACTTACTGCCCAGCTCATGTTATGTTCTTTTTGTCCAGCTTGTCATTATGATATATTCAGGCTAGCTGGAAGCTCTGGGGCAGCAGATTTGCCCCTCCACACCGTGAGTCGGTGTGGAGGTCATATTTTGTAAACTCTGCGTGGATTTTTAGTTTTTTAATACTGACCGCACAGTGACCTTTCCTATTTCTGTCTATCTAGATTAGAATTGGCCTCCTTTGCTAAAATCTGTTTTCATTTCTGTGTGTGTCATTTACCTCTCTACTCACAGTCAATATATGTGGGGGGCTATCTTTCCTTTTGGGAATTTCTCTGAGGCGAGATAGTTTTCTGTTTCCATCTTTAGGGGTAGTAGGGAGTGACAGGAACGTCCCACGGCTACTTCTAGTGTTGGTGTTAGGATTAGGGATTGCGGTCAGTAAAGTTACCACCTCCTCAGAGCTTGTCCCATGTTTCAGTTTAACCACCAGGTCATATCAGTGTTGCTCCTTAACCACCAGGTCATAACAGTACAGCGGGCCAATAATGTGTTGAATGCATCTCAAAAGAGGGAAAAGAAAGTTCTGAGCCATTTTTTTTTCTTTGCAGCCTGTTTTGTCTTTTTTTCCCCTTAATCTCTGGGTGGTTCAGGACTCTGGTGCTGACATGGATGTTCAGGGTTTGTCCTCACGTGTGGATCAACTCGCTGCAAGGGTACAGAGTATCCAAGATTATGTTGTTCAGACTCCAGTTTTAGAGCCTAGAATTCCTATTCCTGATTTGTTTTTTGGGGATAGATCTAAATTTTTGAACTGTAAAAGTAACTGCAGATTATTTTTTGCTCTGAGACCTCGTTCCTCTAGTGACCCCATTCAGCAGGTGAAAATTGTTATTTCTCTGCTGCGTGGCGACCCGCAGGACTGGGCATTCTCCCTGGAGCCAGGAAATCCTGTATTACTCAATGTAGATGCATTTTTTCAAGCACTCGGATTGCTGTATGACGAACCTAATTCTGTGGATCAGGCAGAAAAACTTTGCTGGCTCTGTGTCAGGGTCAGGAAGCAGCAGAAATATACTACCAGAAGTTTAGAAAGTGGTCTGTGCTCACAAAATGGAATGAGTATGCCCTGGCAGCGATTTTCAGAAAGGGTCTTTCTGAGGCCCTTAAAGATGTTATGGTGGGGTTCCCCACGCCTGCTGGTTTGAACGAATCAATGTCTTTGGCCATTCAGATTGATCGGCGCCTGCGTGAGCGCAAGGTGGTGCACCATATGGCGGTGTCTTCTGGGCTGAGTCCTGAGCCTATGCAATGTGATACGATTTTGACTAGAGCAGAACGGCAGGAATTTAGACGTCAGAAGGGGCTGTGGTTTTACTGTGGTAACTCTACTCATACTATTTCTGATTGTCCGAAGCGTACTAAGAGAGTCACTAGGTCTGTTACCATTAGTACTGTACAGCCCAAATTTCTCTTGTCTGTTACCCTGATTTGCTCATTGTCATCTTTTTCTGTTATGGCATTTGTGGATTCTGGCGCTGCCCTGAACTTAATCGACTTAGAATTTGCCAAACGCTGTGGGTTTTCCTTGGCGCATTTGAAGAGCCATATTCCCTTAAGGGGGATTGATGCTACGCCATTGGCCAAGAATAAACCTCAGTACTGGACACAGTTGACCATGTACATGGCTCCAGCACATCAAGAAAATATTCACTTTTTGGTGTTGCATAATTTGCATGATGTTGTTGTGCTGGGTTTTCCATGGTTACAGATACATAATCCAGTGCTGGATTGGAAATCTAAGTCTGTGACTAGTTGGGGTTGTCAGGGGATACATAGTGATGTTCCTTTGATGTCAATTTCCTCCTCCCCTTCTTCTGAAGTTCCTGAGTTTTTGTCGGATTTCCAGGATATATTTGATGAGCCCAAGTCCAGTTCCCTACCTCCTCATAGGGACTGTGATTGTGCTATTGATTTGATTCCTCGTTGTAAGTTCCCTAAGGGCCGACTTTTCAATCTGTCTGTGCCAGAGCATGCCGCTATGCGGAGTTATATAACGGAGTCTTTGGAGAAGGGGCATATTTGCCCGTCTTCGTCACCGTTGGGAGCGGGGTTCTTTTTTGTTGCCAAGAAGGATGGCTCCTTGAGGCCCTGTATAGATTATCGCCTTCTCAATAAGATCACGGTCAAATTCCAGTACCCTTTGCCTTTGCTGTCTGATTTTTTTGCTCGGATTAAGGGGGCTAGTTGGTTTACCAAGATTGACCTTCGAGGGGCGTATAATCTTATTCGTATTAAACAGGGTGATGAATGGAAAACAGCATTTAATACGCCCGAAGGCCATTTTGAGTATCTTGTGATGCCATTCGGGCTCTCTAATGCTCCATCTGTGTTTCAGTCCTTTATGCATGATATCTTCTGGAGTTATCTGGATAAATTCATGATTGTATATTTGGATGATATTTTGTTTTTTTCCGATGATTGGGAGTCTCATGTGAAGCAGGTCAGGATGGTATTTCAGGTCCTTCGTGCTAAAGCGTTGTTTGTGAAGGGGTCTAAGTGCCTCTTTGGAGTTCAGAAGGTTTCTTTTTTGGGTTTCATTTTTTCTCCTTCGGCTATTGAAATGGACCCTGTTAAAGTCCAGGCCATTCATGATTGGACTCAACCCACATCTGTGAAGAGCCTTCAGAAATTTTTGGGCTTTGCTAATTTTTATCGCCGCTTCATTGCTAATTTTTCCAGTGTGGTTAAACCTTTGACCGATTTGACGAAGAAAGGCGCTGATGTGATGAATTGGTCCTCTGCGGCTGTTGAGGCCTTTCAGGAGCTTAAACGTCGTTTTACTTCTGCTCCTGTGTTGCATCAGCCAGATGTTTCTCTCCCTTTTCAGGTTGAGGTTGACGCTTCTGAGATTGGGGCAGGGGCCGTTTTGTCTCAGAGAAGTTCTGATGGCTCTTCGATGAAACCGTGTGCTTTCTTCTCCAGAAAGTTTTCGCCTGCTGAGCGTAATTATGATGTCGGCAATCGGGAGTTGTTGGCTATGAAGTGGGCATTTGAGGAGTGGCGACATTGGCTTGAGGGAGCCAAGCATCGCGTGGTGGTCTTGACTGATCATAAGAATCTGATTTACCTCGAGTCAGCCAAGCGGTTGAATCCTAGACAGGCTCGATGGTCTTTGTTTTTCTCCCGTTTTGATTTTGTGGTCTCGTACCTTCCGGGATCTAAGAATGTGAAGGCTGATGCCCTTTCTAGGAGTTTTTTGCCTGATTCTCCGGGAGTCCTTGAGCCGGCTGGTATTCTCAAGGAGGGTGTGATTCTTTCTGCCATCTCCCCTGATTTCCTGCGGGTGCTTCAGGAGTTTCAGGCTGATAAACCTGACCGCTGTCCAGAGGGGAAATTGTTTGTTCCTGATAGATGGACTAGCAAGGTAATTTCTGAGGTTCATTGTTCGGTATTGGCTGGTCATCCTGGGATTTTTGGTACTAGAGATTTGGTTGCTAGGTCCTTTTGGTGGCCTTCCTTGACGTGGGATGTGCATTCTTTTGTGCAGTCCTGTGGGACTTGTGCCCGGGCCAAGCCTTGTTGTTCTCGTGCCAGTGGGTTGCTTTTGCCTTTGCCTATCCCTGAGAGGCCTTGGACGCATATTTCCATGGATTTTATTTCTGATCTTCCTGTTTCTCAGAAGATGTCTGTCATCTGGGTGGTTTGTGATCGGTTTTCTAAGATGGTTCATTTGGTACCTTTGCCTAAGTTGCCTTCCTCCTCTGATTTGGTTCCATTATTTTTTCAGCATGTGGTTCGTTTGCATGGCATTCCGGAGAATATTGTGTCTGACAGAGGTTCCCAGTTTGTTTCTAGATTTTGGCGATCCTTTTGTGCTAGAATGGGCATTGCTTTGTCTTTTTCTTCAGCATTTCATCCTCAGACAAATGGCCAAACGGAGCGAACCAAGACCTTGGAAACCTATTTGAGATGCTTTGTGTCTGCTGATCAGGATGATTGGGTGACCTTTTTGCCGTTGGCCGAGTTTGCCCTTAATAATCGGGCTAGTTCGGCTACTTTGGTTTTGCCTTTCTTTTGTAACTTTGGTTTTCATCCTCGTTTTTCTTCAGGGCAGGTTGAGCCTTCTGACTGTCCTGGTGTGGATTCTGTGGTGGACAGGTTGCAGCAGATTTGGACTCATGTGGTGGACAATTTAACGATGTCTCAGGAAAAGGCTCAACGTTTTGCTAACCGTCGTCGGTGTGTTGGGCCCCGGCTTCGTGTTGGGGATTTGGTCTCGTTGTCTTCTCGTCATGTGCCTATGAATGTTTCTTCCCCTAAGTTCAAGCCTTGCTTTATTGGGCCTTATAAGATTTCTGAAATTATCAATCCGGTGTCTTTTTGTTTGGCCCTTCCAGCTTCTTTTTCCATTCATAATGTTTTCCATAGATCTTTGTTGCGGAGATATGTGGCGCCAATGGTTCCCTCCATTGATCCTCCTGCTCCGGTGTTGGTTGAGGGGGAGTTGGAGTATGTGGTGGAGAAGATTTTGGATTCTCGTTTTTCAAGGCGGAAGCTTCAGTATCTGGTTAAGTGGAAGGGTTATGGCCAGGAGGATAATTTAAGACAGGGATCGTCGGACGGTGTGCTGCCTACCTGGCGCTCGAGTCCGACACATCGCTGATCGGGTGGACAGATTACTGGGAGGGGCTGGTGAGGACCCAGCGGTCATGGTGCACATTGGCACAAATGACAAAGTTAGAGGTAGGTGGAAGGTCCTTAAAGATGATTTCAGGGAATTAGGCTGCAAGCTGAAAGCAAGGACCTCCAACGTGGTATTTTCCGAAATACTGCCTGTACCACGTGCCACGCCAGAGAGGCAACGGGAGATTAGGGAGGTTAATAAGTGGCTCAAGAATTGGTGTAGGAAGGAGGGGTTTGGGTTCCTGCAGAACTGGGCCGACTTCTCAGTTGGCTACAGGCTCTATGCTAGGGACGGGCTGCACCTCAATGGGGAAGGTGCGGCTGTGCTGGGGGAGAAAATGGTTAGAAGGTTGGAGGAGTGTTTAAACTAGAGATTGGGGGGGAGGGTATTCATTTTATAGGAGGGGAAAATAGTGCAGATAGAGACCTGGGCACAAATAAGGAAGTTGGGGGTGGCGGTGGCATGGGGGGTGGGGTTAGAACAGTTAATAATTTAAGAAAGAATAGAGGTACAGAGAGTAACATCAAGTGCATGTATACTAATGCCAGAAGCCTCGCCAACAAAATGGACGAATTAGAACTAATGTTGTTGGAGCATAATTATGACATGGTGGGGATATCTGAGACGTGGCTGGATGAGAGCCATGACTGGGCTGTTAACTTGCAGGGCTATAGCCTGTTCAGAAATGACCGTACAGATAAGCGAGGGGGTGGGGTGTGTCTATATGTAAAATCTTCCTTAAAACCCATCCTGCGTGATAATATAGGTGAATTTAATGAAAATGTAGAGTCCCTGTGGGTGGAGATAAGGGGAGGGGGAAAAAATAATAAATTACTGATAGGGGTTTGTTATAAATCTCCAAAACTAATGGAAGCAATGGAGAATATCCTCGTAAAGCAAATAGATGAAGCTGCGACTCAAGGAGAAGTCATTATTATGGGGGACTTCAACTACCCTGAAATAGATTGGGGAACAGAAACCTGCAGTTCCAGTAAAGGTAATCGATTTTTGACAACTATGAGAGACAATTACCTTTCACAACTGGTTCAGGACCCAACAAGGAGGGGGGCACTGCTAGACCTAATATTAACCAACAGGCCAGACCGCATATCAAATATAAGGGTTGGGGGTCACTTGGGGAATAGTGATCACAAAATAATAAGTTTTCATGTAACCTTTAATAAGATGGGTAGTAGGGGGGTGACAAGGACACTAAACTTCAGGAGGGCAAATTTCCAACGGATGAGAGAGGATCTTGGTGCAATTAACTGGGACGATATCCTGAGACACAAAAATACACAAAGAAAATAGGAGACATTTATTAGCATCCTGGATAGGACCTGTGCACAGTATATACCGTATGGGAATAAACATACTAGAAATAGGAGGAAACCAATATGGCTAAATAGAGCTGTAAGGGGCGCAATAAGGGACAAAAAGAAAGCATTTAGAGAATTAAAGGAAGTAGGTAGTGAGGAGGCATTAAATAAATACAGAAAATTAAATAAATTCTGTAAAAAGCAAATCAAGGCAGCAAAGATTGAGACAGAGAGACTCATTGCCAGAGAGAGTAAAAATAATCCCAAAATATTCTTTAACTATATAAATAGTAAGAAACTAAAAAATGACAGTGTTGGCCCCCTTAAAAATAGTCTGGGTGAAATGGTGGATGAGGATGAGGAAAAAGCCAATATGCTAAATGACTTTTTTTCATCAGTATTTACAAAAGAAAATCCCATGGCAGCCAATATGACTAGTGATAAAAATTCCCCATTAAATGTCACCTGCTTAACCCAGCAGGAAGTACAGCGGCGGCTAAAAATAACTAAAATTGACAAATCTCCGGGCCCGGATGGGATACATCCCCGAGTACTGCAGGAACTAAGTACAGTCATTGATAGACCATTATTTTTAATCTTTAAAGACTCCATAATAACAGGGTCTGTACCACAGGACTGGCGTATAGCAAATGTGGTGCCAATATTCAAAAAAGGGGCAAAAACTGAACTCGGTAATTATAGGCCAGTAAGCTTAACCTCTACTGTGGGTAAAATCCTGGAGGGCATTCTAAGGGATGCTATGCTGGAGTATCTGAAGAGGAATAACCTCATGACCCAGTATCAGCACGGGTTTACTAGGGACCGTTCATGTCAGACTAATTTGATCAGCTTCTATGAAGAGGTAAGTTCCAGACTGGACCAAGGGAACCCAGTGGACGTAGTATATATGGACTTTTCCAAAGCTTTTGATACGGTGCCACACAAAAGGTTGTTACATAAAATGAGAGTAATGGGGATAGGGGAAAATATGTGTAAGTGGGTTGAGAGCTGGCTCAGGGATAGGAAACAAAGGGTGGTTATTAATGGAGCACACTCGGACTGGGTCACGGTTAGCAGTGGGGTACCACAGGGGTCAGTATTGGGCCCTCTTCTTTTTAACATATTTATTAATGACCTTGTAGGGGGCATTCAGAGTAGAATTTCAATATTTGCAGATGACACTAAACTCTGCAGGGTAATCAATACAGGGGAGGACAATTTTATATTACAGGATGATTTATGTAAACTAGAAGCTTGGGCTGATAAATGGCAAATGAGCTTTAATGGGGATAAATGTAAGGTCATGCACTTGGGTAGAAGTAATAAGATGTATAACTATGTGCTTAATTCTAAAACTTTGGGCAAAACCGTCAATGAAAAAGACCTGGGTGTATGGGTGGATGACAAACTCATATTCAGTGGCCAGTGTCAGGCAGCTGCTACAAAGGCAAATAAAATAATGGGATGTATTAAAAGAGGCATAGATGCTCATGAGGAGAACATAATTTTACCTCTATACAAGTCACTAGTTCGACCACACTTAGAATACTGTGCACAGTTCTGGTCTCCGGTGTATAAGAAAGACATAGCTGAACTGGAGCGGGTGCAGAGAAGAGCGACCAAGGTTATTAGAGGACTGGGGGGTCTGCCATACCAAGATAGGTTATTACACTTGGGGCTATTTAGTTTGGAAAAACGAAGACTAAGGGGTGATCTTATTTTAATGTATAAATATATGAGGGGACAGTACAAAGACCTTTCTGATGATCTTTTTAATCATAGACCTGAGACAGGGACAAGGGGGCATCCTCTACGTCTGGAGGAAAGAAGGTTTAAGCATAATAACAGACGCGGATTCTTTACTGTAAGAGCAGTGAGACTATGGAACTCTCTGCCGTATGATGTTGTAATGAGTGACTCATTGCTTCAATTTAAGAGGGGACTGGATACCTTTCTGGAAAAGTATAATATTACAGGGTATATATATTAGATTCCTTGATAAGGCGTTGATCCAGGGAACTAGTCTGATTGCCGTATGTGGAGTCGAGAAGGAATTTTTTTCCCCATGGTGGAGTTACTCTTTGCCACATGGGGTTTTTTTGCCTTCCCCTGGATCAACATGTTAGGGCATGTTAGGTTAGGCTATGGGTTGAACTAGATGGACTTACAGTCTTCCTTCAACCTTAATAACTATGTAACTATGTAACTATGTAATTCTTGGGTTGTTGCCTCCGATGTCCATGCTGCCGAATTGGTTCGTGCTTTTCACTTGGCTCGTCCTGATCGGCCTGGGGGCTCTGGTGAGGGTTCGGTGACCCCTCCTCAAGGGGGGGTACTGTTGTGAATTCCATTCTTGGGCTCCCTCATGTGGTTGTAAATGGTACTTTTGGGAGTTCTGCCCTTGGGCTCCCTCTGGTGGTTTTGAGTGGAACCGCTGCACCTTGAGTTCTGCTGTGCAGCTGCATCCACTTATCGTTTCTCCTGGCCTTGCTATTTAACCTTGCTCTGGTCTTCAGTTCATGCCCGCTGTCAATGTTTTCTGGGTTGGATTCAGATCTCTCCCTGGATTTCTCTGGTGGCTTGCCCATTTCAGCAAAAGATAAGTTCTTGCTGGTTCTTGTTGTCCATTTGTTTTGGACTTACTGCTCAGCTCATGTTATGTTTTTTTTGTCCAGCTTGTCATTGTGATATATTCAGGCTAGCTGGAAGCTCTGGGGCAGCAGATTTGCCCCTCCACACCGTGAGTCGGTGTGGAGGTCATATTTTGTAAACTCTGCGTGGATTTTTAGTTTTTTAATACTGACCGCACAGTGACCTATCCTATTTCTGTCTATCTAGATTAGAATTGGCCTCCTTTGCTAAAATCTGTTTTCATTTCTGTGTATGTCATTTACCTCTCTACTCACAGTCAATATATGTGGGGGCTATCTTTCCTTTTGGGAATTTCTCTGAGGCGAGATAGTTTTCTGTTTCCATCTTTAGGGGTAGTAAGATCTCCAGCTATGACGAGGCATCTAGGGAGTGACAGGAACGTCCCACGGCTACTTCTAGTGTTGGTGTTAGGATTAGGGATTGCGGTCAGTAAAGTTACCACCTCCTCAGAGCTTGTCCCATGTTTCAGTTTAACCACCAGGTCATATCAGTGTTGCTCCTTAACCACCAGGTCATAACACCTGTGTCCTCCGTTTCTTACCGCACCACTCACCATCTCCACCTATACACCAAGAGCCCTGGGGACCTACTTCACCTGTGGGAAGTTATACCCTCTAGCTGCCATAACATCACCCCAGAGGACCCCTTTAAGCAATGTTGGTCCCTACTAGTGTTGAGCATTCCGATACCGCAAGTATCGGGTATCGGCCGATACTTGCGTTATCGGAATTCTGATACCGAGTGCCGATACTTTTGTGGTATCGGGAATCAGAATCGGATCCATATTAATGTGTAAAATAAAGAATTAAAATAAAAAATATGGATATACTCACCTCTCCGGCGGCCCCTGGAACTTACCGATGTAACCGGGAGCCTCCGTTCCTAAGAATGAGCGCGTTAAGGGCCTTCGATGACGTCGCGGCTTCTGATTGGTCACGTGACCACGCATGTGACCGCTCATGCGACCAATCATAAGCCGCAATGTCAGCCACGACGTCATCGAAGGTCCTAACTCCTCATTCTTAGGAACGGAGGCTGCCGGTTACAGCGGTAAGGTCCAGGGGCCACCGGAGAGGTGAGTATATATGTCATACCCATATACTCACCTCTCCGGTGGCCCCTGGACCTTACCGCTGTAACCGGCAGCCTCCGTTCCTAAGAATGAGGAATTTAGGACCTTCGATGACGTCGCGACTGACGTCGCGGCTTGTGATTGGTCGCGTGAGCGGTCACATGAGCGGTCACGCTACCAATCAGAAGCCGCGACGTCGTCGAAGGCCCTTAACTCGCTCATTCTTAGGAACGGAGGCTGCCGGTTACAACCAGGGCGTGTCAGAGGGTGAGTATATCCCTATTTTTTATTTTTATTCTTTATTTTACACATGAATATGGATCCCAGGGCCTGAAGGAGAGTTTCCTCTCCTTCAGACCCTGGGAACCATGCAGGATACCTTCCGATACTTGTGTCCCATTGACTTGTATTGGTATCGGATATCGGTATCGGCGATATCTTATATTTTTCGGGTATCGGCTGATACTATCCGATACCAATACTTTTAAGTATCGGACGGTATCGCTCAACACTAGTCCCTACTGATCGAATACCACAGTTGGCATCATGAACATAAACTTTATTCAATTCCCTTTTACATGGGCTCCCAGGGCCACGGACCGGGTTGCCACCGTGACACATCCCCTTAAGTAAAAATAGAAAAAAAAATTGTTTTAATAAAATGGTGGTGCTTCTTACAATCCATGCATCTTTTTGCTTACCGGGGGTGGTGGCTATGGTGAAGCAGAGTCCCTGGGTCGCTGCTGGCCGAGGCAGGAGTGGGGCGATGCTCCGGACCCAAGACTGGGAGAAAGCGGTGTTCAGATGTGCGATGCTGCTGGTGTTTTTGGTGGTGCAGGAACTCTGCTGACATTTTTGTAAGCCAGGAGCCCCCGTACTTCCATGGTTTACTTTGCGGTGGACTCCGGTAAAATGGCTGCTTAGGGAGGTGCATGCGCAGATGGAGAACTTGGGGCTGAGATCTCATGTCCCGAGATCTTGGTGCCAAGATCTCTATCTGTGCATGCGCTGCGATTTTCCCGCAATGTAAAACATGGAGATGCGGGGGTCCCGGGCTTTCAGAAAATGTCGGCGGGGCCCCAGTGGACCGAACACCCACTGTTTTGCACCTCCAAACATCCCCTCATCCCAGCTTGCAGCAACACGCCACTTTTGCCTCCTTCAACAGTGACCCTGGGACCCTGCTCCACTGCGGCTGATATACAGTAGGTATATTTGAATTGTAAGACTCACACTCATTTTACCCCTACATTTTTGGGAAAAAAGTGTCTTATAATCTGAAAAATATGGTATGCCAGATGACAAGCTCAGCTCTGCCACACATGTAACAATACTTATTTTAGTACCTCTCGTTGTTTCACCAAGAACGAGTCTATAAGATTCCTCTGGTCATTTACATCCAGTTGTTCCCTGTTGATGGTGAAGGTTTCTTGAAGGAATGCGTGGATTTCATTTTCATTCCTCTGCACCTTTTCTGACACACTTGTAAACCAGCGCATCACAGATGGATATGTGTTATAAAGCTGCACAGAAAAAAATAGATGACCATTGTATTTCTACTTCGAACCAGGTATACTCCTAAAACTGTTATCCAAAATACTAAGGTTCCACTTATACACAAGATAGTTGCAATTGGTTTTTTTTCACTTGGAAAAGACACTAGTCCAGCTATGAAACTCATTGTGGAAATAAAATCCCTTAACTCATCTTGGTAATAAGGATTCTTCATTACAGTAGCGCAGCCTGATGACAAGTTATCTTCCAAATTGGTCAACTAACTGTGAATCACCTCCTGATGTGCAGGAGTCATGCACATGGTCACTTGAGTCCAGTACTGAGGCTTATTCTTGGCCAATGGCGTAGCATCAATTCCCTTTAGTGGGATAGGAAATTGCAAAGGCTCCAAGATAAAACCACAGCGCCTGGCAAATGACAAATCCATCAAATTCAGGGCAGCACCTGGATCCACAAAAGCCATAACTGAGTAAGATGACAGAGAGCAAATCAAAGTAACAGACAAAATGAATTTAGGCTGTACAGTACCAATGGTGACAGATTTAGCGAACCTTTTTGTGCGCTTAGGACAATTTGAGATAACATGAGCAGAATCACCACAATAAAAGCACAACCCATTCTGACGTCTGTGATTTTGCCATTCAATTCTGGTCAGAATCCTGTCACATTGCATAGACTCAGGCTTCTGCTCAGAAAATACCGCCAGATGGTGCACAGGTTTGCGCTCCCGCAAACGCCGATCAATCTGAATGGCCAAAGACATTGACTCATTCAGACCCGCAGGCGTGGGGAACCCCACCATAACATCCTTAAGGGCTTCAGAAAGACCCTTTCTGAAAATCGCTGCCAGGGCACACTCATTCCATTGAGTAAGCACAGACCATTTCCTAAACTTCTGACAGTAAACCTCTGCTTCATCTTGACCCTGAGAGAGAGCCAGCAAAACCTTTTCTGCCTGGTCTACTAGATTAGGTTCCTCATAAAGCAACCCAAGCGCCAGAAAAAAATGCATCTACATTTAGCAATGCAGGATCTCCTGGCGCCAGGGAAAATGCCCAATCTTGAGGGTCACCACGTAACAAAGAAATAATAATTTTAACTTGCTGAACAGGGTCACCAGAGGAACGAGGTCTCAGAGAAAGGAATAATTTACAATTATTTTTAAAGTTCAAAAACCTAGATCTATCTCCAGAGAACAACTCAGGAATTGGTATTTTAGGCTCTGACATAGGACTGTGAACTACATAATCCTGAATACTTTGTACCCTTGCAGTGAGATGATCCACACTAGAGGACAGACTCTGAATGTCCATATCTGCAGCTGAATTCTGAACCACCCAGAGATTAAGGGGAGGAGAGAGGCTAGACACACTGCAGAGGAACAAAAAAGGACTCAGGACTTCTCTTATCCCTCTTTTGCGATGCATTACCAGTTTACGGGCCTGCTGTACTGTTATGATCCTGGTGGTAAGGATCACAAGACTGACCTGATAGGTAAACCAAATATTAGGACTAGCTCTGGGGATTTGGGAACTTTACTGACCGCAACCCTGATCCTATCAACACACACTATAGGCAGCCATGGAACGTTCCTAAAAGCCTAGACATCTCTTCACAGCCTGAGAAACTAGCTACCCCTAGAGAGAAAGCAAAGCCTCACTTGCCTCAGAGAAAACCCCCCAAAGTTTAGACAGCCCCCCACAAATAATAACGGTGAGTTAAGGGGAAAACACAAACGTAGAAATGAAAACAGGTTTTAGCAAATGAGGCCCGCTAACACTAAATAGTCAGAAGATAGCAAGGGATCTGTGCGGTCAGGATAAAATACTATCAAAAAATATCCACGCAGAGAATGCAAGAACCCCCACACCAACTAACGATGTGAGGGGAGCAACTCTGCACCCCAGAGCTTCCAGCAAGTGAGAAAATCACATATAAGCAAGCTGGACTAAACTCATCATATACTGAGAAATATTTTCAATGAGCAAACATGAACTAGCAAGACTTAGCTTCTCCAGGAGGAGCCGGTCAAAAGGGACGTCCAAGAGAGATCAGAACCAGTACTGAATACAATGACAGCAGGCAACAAGTAAAGGTCCAGGTGGAGTTAAATAAGAGGCCAGAATAGCAGGAAATGAGGCAGCTGAGCCCAGCTACAGACCAGCCGCATCACCAAACTCCACCAGAGGGAGCCCAAGAACAGAACTCACACAGTACCACTCATGACCACAAGAGGGAGCCCGAGAACGGAATTCACAACAGGTTGGCCCTCTCAACCAACCCATTCGTATTGGGATGATAGGCCGAAGAGAGATTCAACTCAATGCTGAGTAGATGACAAAGCTCTCTCCAGAATCGAGACGCAAACTGGGGACCCCGGTCACTGAAAATTTTTGTCCGGCATACCGTGTAGGCAAAAGATATGCTTGACGAACAACGCTGCCAGAGCCCGTGCAGAAGATAGCCGTGGAGGAGGCACCAAGTGCACCATTTTGGAAAAATGGTCTCTGATCACCCAGATAATGGTGCAGCTATGAGACTTGGGTAAGCCCACCACAAAATCCATCCTGACCATCTCCCAGGGCCTGTCTGACACCGGCAGGGGGTTAATCAACCCAGCTGGCCGTTGCCAAGGAGACTTGTTCTTGGCGCAAGAGTCACAGGCCCGAACATAGTCTGCGACGTCACGAGCCATATGCGGCCACCAGTATGTCCTCGCCAGTAGCTCAGTTGCCCTTTTGGACCCAAAATGTCCACCCACCCTGGACGAATGAGACCAAAAGAGAACCTCCGGTCGCAGATTAGAAGGCATGAAAGTCTTGCCCGGGAGCACAGACTCTAGTGACACAGGAGCCACGGTTCTCAGGCTCTCAGATGGGCGCTACTCGTTATGAATACCCGAGTATTAGGACCTACTCATTACGAGCATAGTGAGTCAGAATATTTCACTACTTGCTCATCCCTAATCTGTGCCAATAAGTGTGTTTTGCTGACTTTTACATGACTTTTCAAAGGCAGAATTAAATAAGACCCACTCAATTATATAAAATTTGATAGGCCATTATTACTAAAGTTTAGCAATTTTTTCAAAATTTTGTTCCGATTACGATTGTTTTTGCAATGTTCGCCGATCACAGTCAAACGTCATTGGAGTCAAACGGGGTAGAAATGAATGAATATATTTGGAACTGAGCATCAAACATATTCTGCATGAATAGGGTAAGAATATGGCACAAATATGGCAAAATCAGTTTCGGCGACCGACTCTGAACATATTCGCTCAACTCTAGTAATTACCATAAAATATCAAGATCAGACAATTTAGAAAATTGCTTGAAACTTGAAGGTATCGTCAAGTGCACTAATGAAAACCATAAATTTGTATCATGGTGATAACCCTAGGAAAGGAAGACAAATAATTAGTTTTGTTGCAGAGGATAAGTTCATCAGAGTTACCAGTCACTGAAACTGCAAAATGATTGCTCCTCAAATAACATTAACATCAACTGTCCAGATTAGGTTTATGCATTGCAAACAAGAAGAGCAGACTTGTTTGTGAAGAATAAAAGGTGATGCTTTAAGAAATTTTAAGGTCAATGTCAATTCTGTTTTGGCTTGTTTCTTTACTTATTTTTTTCCAAATTTATTTGTTACTTTGCTGCCATCAGTCTGAATTTATAGTTTGTACATACCAATGCAAACAAGGAAAAACATTAAGAAAAAAAAAGGTTGTTGATTCCAGCTTCTTAAAAACTTGAAAGTCTTTATTAGTGCATTCCAATATAAAATATCACAAGTCCTTACTTCTAGGTGGATGCAGATAGAGAGTATAGACAACGCGTTTCGATCTAACTGATCTTACTCATGTCTAGTCACTTGTGTATGAGTGATACTATTAAAATACTATGTGACCTATCCTGATAGGATTTAAGGTCACATAATCTCAAGAGCAGAAGGTCCTAATGCCTTATCGCTGTACAATTCTAATATATATAGTAAATTATGTTAAAACCAACTTATAATAAACTAATTAACAATAGTGATAAAGAATTTCATTTTTCTTGTTAAGTCCTAGAGGGGATCTGGTTTGCAAATTGTAAATCCAGTACGCCTCTCTTGTCAAGAGGCGTCTCTTAGTATCTCCTCCCCGACTAGAACATTTCACTTTCTCTATACCCTGAATACTCATAGCTGCGGTATTACCATTATGACAGGTGGCAAAATGCTTAGCTACCATAGATACATTTCTATTGCAACTACTATAATTATTAATATCTCTGATATGCTCTGATATTCTTAATTTGAGTTTTCTCGTAGTACATCCCACATATGCAACTCCACATTCTGAACAATTTATTTTATAAACCACGTTTTTTGAATGACAGTTTATGCAATCTTTAATTTTATAATTTTTAGAATTGTTAAAATTAGTAAATGTTTTACTCTGTTGACTAAATGCGCATGTACTACACGCAGTTGAGCCACATTTAAAGAATCCCTTACATTCCAATCATGTGTTAGTTCTAGCTTTTGATATATACTGACTAGGGGAAATTTTATCACCAATCATAGGGGCTTTTCTAGCTACTACATTAATACCATCTTTAAGTATATTAGACAGCATATCATCCTGTTCCAAAATAGGTAAGCGTTTATATATAATGGATTTAATTTCCTTGAAATGGGTACTGTATTGTAGACATACATATGTTTTTTTCTGTACATCCTTTTCTTTTTTTTCTTTCTCACCTGCCTCCGTTTTTTTACCAGATATTAAGAGTTTTTCCCTATCTTTTCTATCCACTATATTACGGGCTCTTTTCAGCCACCAATTTGGATACTTACTGTCACGGTTTGTCTGGTTCGGTGCTTTTAGGGTTAACTCCTGTAGCCTCACATTGGTCCTGGGTGGACTTTATATAGCCTCCTTCTGGGAGGTTCCTTTGTCAGTTATACTTCCGCCCTTGGCTAAGTGTGTTGACCCCTGAGTGTGCTTTGTGCTGTGTGCTGGTTTGTTTGATCTCTTGGCTTTCTGACTCGGTCTGCTCTCTGGATATTGTTTATTGGATTCCCTATTTGTACCTTCTCTGTCCGTTCGTTATTGACCTCGGCTTGGCCCCTACTATCCTTTCTGTCTAGTCCCTTGGTACTGTAACGCTATCTGTTATGACCCCAGTGGACAGGGTCTCAGAGGAACGTGTAAGTCTGCGAGATTCAAAAATCCAGCTCATAGGGCTGTGGTAACTGGGTTGACCAAATAGCTACTCCTAACGCCAACACTAGAAGTAGCCGGGGATCATGCCTACGGATCGCTAGATGACTCGCGCCAGCCGGAGAATCTAACTACCCCTAGGAGAAGAAAACAAAGACCTCTCTTGCCTCCAGAGAAAGGGACCCCAAAGCAAGATACAAGCCCCCCACAAATAATAACGGTGAGGTAAGAGGAAATGACAAACACAGAAATGAACCAGGTTCAGCAAAGAGAGGCCAGCTTACTAATAGCAGAATATAGCAAGATAACTTATCTGGTCAACAAAAACCCTATAAAAATCCACGCTGGAGATTCAAGAACCCCCGAACCGTCTAACGGTCCGGGGGGAGAACACCAGCCCCCTAGAGCTTCCAGCAAAGGTCAGGATACAGATTGGAACAAGCTGGACAAAAATACCAAACAAAACAAAAGCAAAAAGCACGGAAGCAGACTTAGCTTGAAATACAGGAACCAGGATCATAGGACAAGAGCACAACAGATTAGCTCTGATTTCAACGATGCCAGGCATTGAACTGAAGGTCCAGGGAGCTTATATAGCAACGCCCCTGAACTAACGGCCCAGGTGAGGATATAGGAAAAGACAGAAGCTCCAGAGTCAAATCACTAATGACCACTAGAGGGAGCAAAAAGCAAAATCACAACAGCTATCCTGTGCTCTGACCCTGGCCTGATCTGTTTTTGTCTCTATCTTTGCCCCTTGGTAGCTTTGTTTGTTAGTTGCCTTTCTAGGAGTTTTCCTTCAGCTTCTAGTTCTCTGGAGCTTAGGCCACGCCCACTTGCAGTCAGGTGATTCAGGTCCTCTCAGGCCTGAAGCCAGTCTTGCTTGCTCTGCATTTCTGGGAGTCTGCGGCTCTCTCCAGATCCTGTCTTTCCAGGAATTAGTATCGGTGAGTGTCGCTCATATTTCCCATTCTGACACTTACGTTTATTTAATCGTGCCTCCAAATTCTCATATTCCTTTTCTCTTTTGTCTATTTTACTACAATTTCTCTTTATTCTTGTAAATTCGCCTACCGGGATGGATTTTATTGTATGAGCTGGACGGCCATTATCAGCATGTAGAATAGTATTCCCACTAATGGGTTTAATATACGTTCTACTGCTGATTGACCCATCATTTTCACCCCCCAGTTCTAAGTCAAGAAATGATATGTGGTTTCTGTGAAATCTATAGGTGAACTTAATTCCCAGATCATTACAATTCAGATATTCGACAAAGTCCGGTATGGCAGACACATCGCCCCCCCAAAATAATGAGGGTGTCATCGATGTATCTGCCATACCACACGAGATCAGCCAAAAAAGGATTATTAACTGTGTAGAGAAAAAAACTCCCAAAACGCCATAGTAAGATTTGCCAGTGATGGGGAGTACTTAGCTCCCATCGGTACTCCAGTCTTTTGTCTATACACACTGTCATTGAAAGAGAAAATGTTATGCTTCAGAAGAAAAAGTCACTTGTAATATGTAGTCCACCAAATCCTGTGAATATAACCCACTATTTTTCAAATGATATTCCAACGCTTTCATAGCTACATTGTGTGGAATGCTCGTATCCAAAGAGACTACATCGCAGCAAAGCCACGAAAAATTCCCTTGCCAAGTTTTAAAAAGAAATATTTCCAATATCTCCTTTGAGTCCTTTATATAACCTGGCATTTTTTTAACCAAAGTGAGTCCAACCATTCTCCCATATGTTCAGTCATAGAACCCACCCCTGACACAATGGGTCTAAAGGGCAGTATACCTGTGCCCTTATGAATTTTAGGAAGTCCATATAATATTGGTAATCTGTGAGATGATACATACATATAGTCTGCTTGCTTTTTGTTGATTACACCCAAATCAAGACCTTCTTCAAGTATAACACTTATTTTTGAGTTATATTCACTCGTAGGATTACTCCTTAATTTCTCGTACGTATCCGCATCTAAAAGATGTTCTTTGTTGTGAATTCTCCTCTTGGGCTCCCTCCGGTGGTTATAAGTGGTAACGCTGCTGTCTTTGTATCGCAGCATTCATCAGGTGTGTCCACTTTTTGCAATTCTGACTGGGCTATTTAGTCTTGCTTGACCCTTTGGTCAGTGCCAGTTGCCCATTGTTCCTGGAGGATTCACATCCCTGCCTGGTCTCTCCTGCTTTGCTGTCCATATCAACAAAGATAAGTTCTGACTTGTTTTTGCAGTCCACATGCTGTGGGCCTTATATAGTTCAGTGCTTTTCCATGTTTTGTCTTGTCCAGCTTTGTCTGTGTAAGGATTTATTCAGCCAAGCTGGTATCTCTGGAGATGCAGATATACCCTCCATATCTTTAGTTAGAGGTGGAGATTTTGTATTTTCTGTGGTGGATATTTTCTAGTGTTTTAATACTGACCGCATAGTACTCTGTCCTATCCTTTCTATTTTAGCTAGAGTGGCCTCCTTTGCTAAATCCTGATTTCAGTCTGCGTATGTTATTTCCCTCTCCTCTCACAGTCATTATTCGTGGGGGGCGTCTATCCTTTGGGGAATTTTCTCGGAGGCAAGATAGTTTTCCGTTTCTATCTCTAGGGGTATTTAGTCCTCCAGCTGTGTCGAGGTGTCTAGGGAGTGTTAGGTACATCCCACGGCTACTTCTAGTTGCGGTGTTAAGTTCAGGGTCTGCGGTCAGTAAAGGTACCACCTTCTCCAGAGTACGTCTCATGCTGCTCCTAGGCCACCAGATCATAACAGTAAAACATGCCGACAATGTGTTAAACGCATCTCAGAAGAAGGGAAGAAAAGTGCTGAGCCATTTTTTTTTCTGTAGTCTGTTGTGTCTTTCCTTCCCTCTTTTCCTCTGGGTGGCTCAGGAGTTTGGCGCTGGCATGGATGTTCAGGGATTGGCTTCTCGGGTGGACCAACTTGCTGCTAGAGTACAGGGTATTTCCAATTATATCGTTCAGACTCCGGTTTTAGAGCCTAGAATTCCAACTCTTGATTTGTTTTTTGGGGACAGGTCCAAATTTTTGAGCTTTAAAAATAACTGTAAACTGTTTTTGCTCTGAAACCCCGTTCATCTGGTGATCCCATCCAGCAGGTTAAAATTGTCATCTCCCTGCTGCGTGGTGATCCTCAGGATTGGGCATTTTCCCTGGATTCTGGGAATCCGGCTTTGCTTAATGTAGACACCTTTTTTCAGGCGCTAGGGCTATTGTATGATGAACCTAATTCAGTGGATCATGCAGAGAAGACCTTGTTGGCCCTGTGTCAGGGTCAAGAAGTGGCAGAATCATATTGCCAGAAATTTAGAAAATGGTCTGTGCTGACTAAATGGAATGAGGATGCCTTGGCGGCAATTTTCAGAAAGGGTCTTTCTGAATCCGTTAAAGATGTTATGGTGGGGTTCCCCACGCCTGCTGGTCTGAATGATTTTATGTCTCTGGCCATTCAGATTGATCGGCGCTTGCGCGAGCGCAGAGTTGTGCACACTATGGTGTTGTCCTCCGAGCGGAGTCCTGAGCCTATGCAGTGTAATAGGATTTTGTCTAGAGCTGAACGACAGGGATTCAGACGTCAGAATAGGTTGTGTTTTTACTGCGGCGATTTTGCTCATGTTATTTCTGATTGCCCTAAGCGTATAAAGAGAATCGCTAGTTCCGTTACCATCAGTACCGTACAACCTAAATTTCTGTTATCTGTGACCCTGATCTGGTCATTATCGTCATTTTTTTGTCATGGCATTTGTGGATCCAGGCGTCGCTTTGAACTTGATGGACTTAGAATTTGCCAGACGTTGTGGTTTTCCCTTGCAGCCTTTGCAGAACCCTATTCCTTTGAGGGGCATTGATGCTACACCGTTGGCTAAGAATAAACCTCAGTTTTGGACACAGCTGACCATGTGTATGGCACCAGCCCATCAGGAAAATTGTCGTTTTCTGGTGTTGCATAATTTGCATGATGCTATTGTGCTGGGTTTTCCATGGTTACAGGTACATAATCCGGTGTTAGATTGGAAATCTATGTCTGTGACTAGTTGGGGTTGTCAGGGGGTTCATGAGCACATTCCTTTGATGTCAATTTCCTCTTCCCCCTCTTCTGAAATTCCTGAGTTTTTGTCAGATTTCCAGGATGTATTCGATGAGCCCAAATCCAGTTCCCCTCCACCGCATAGGGACTGTGATTGTGCTATTGATTTGATTCCAGGCTGTAAGTTCCCTAAGGGCCGACTTTTCAACCTGTCTGTGCCAGTACATGCCGCCATGCGGAGTTATGTTAAGGAGTCTTTGGAGAAGGGGCATATTCGGCCATCTTCTTCACCATTGGGAGCAGGTTTTTTTTTGTTGCCAAGAAGGATGGCTCCTTGAGACCCTGTATTGATTATCGCCTCTTGAATAAGATCACGGTCAAATTTCAATACCCTTTGCCTTTGCTTTCTGATTTGTTTGCTAGGATTAAGGGGGCTAGTTGGTTTACTAAGATTGACCTTTGAGGGGCATATAATCTTGTTCGTATTAAGCAGGGTGACGAATGGAAAACTGCGTTTAATACGCCCGAAGGCCATTTTGAATACCTTGTGATGCCATTCGGGCTCTCTAATGCTCCATCTGTATTTCAGTCCTTCATGCATGATATCTTTCGAAATTATCTTGATAAATTCATGATTGTATATTTGGATGATATTTTGATTTTTTCTGATGATTGGGAGTCTCATGTGAAACAGGTCAGGATGGTATTTCAGATCCTTCGTGATAATGCTTTATTTGTGAAGGGGTCTAAGTGCCTCTTTGGAGTGCAGAAGGTTTCTTTTTTGGGCTTCATTTTTTCTCCCTCATCTATAGAAATGGATCCGGTTAAGGTTCAGGCCATTCATGATTGGATTCAGCCCACATCCGTGAAGAGCCTTCAGAAATTTTTGGGCTTTGCTAATTTTTATCGCCGTTTCATTGCCAACTTCTCCAGTGTGGTTAAACCCCTGACCGATTTGACGAAGAAGGGCGCTGATGTGACGAATTGGTCCTCTGCGGCTGTTTCTGCCTTTCAGGAGCTTAAACACCGATTTACTTCTGCCCCTGTGTTGCGTCAGCTGGATGTTTCTCTTCCATTTCAGGTTGAGGTTGACGCTTCTTAGATTGGGGCAGGGGCCGTTTTGTCTCAGAGGAATTCTGATGGTTCCTTGATGAAACCGTGTGTCTTCTTTTCTCGAAAGTTTTCGCCTGCGGAATGCAATTATGATGTCGGCAATCGAAAGTTGTTGGCTATGAAGTGGGCATTTGAGGAGTGGCGACATTGGCTTGAGGGGGCCAAGCACCGTATTGTGGTCTTGACTGATCATAAGAATCTGATTTACCTCGAGTCTGCCAAACGGCTGAATCCTAGACAGGCTCGATGGTCCCTGTTTTTCTCCCGTTTTGATTTTGTGGTCTCGTATCTTCTGGGTTCTAAGAATGTTAAGGCTGATGCCCTCTCTAGGAGCTTTTTGCCTGATTCTCCTGGGGTCCTTGAGCCGGTTGGCATTCTGAAGGAAGGGGTGATTCTTTCTGCCATCTCCCCTGATTTGCGACGGGTTCTTCAGGAATTTCAGGCTGATAAACCTGACCACTGTCCAGTGGGGAAACTGTTTGTTCCTGATAGATGGACCAGTAAAGTAATTTCTGAGGTTCATTGTTCTGTGTTGGCTGGTCATCCTGGGATTTTTGGTACCAGAGATTTGGTTGGTAGGTCCTTTTGGTGGCCTTCTTTGTCACGGGATGTGCGTTCTTTTGTGCAGTCCTGTGGGACTTGTGCGCGGGCCAAGCCTTGCTGTTCCCGCGCTAGTAGGTTGCTTTTGCCTTTGCCGGTCCCTGAGAGGCCTTGGACGCATATTTCTATGAATTTTATTTCAGATCTTCCGGTTTCCCAGAGGATGTCGGTTATCTGGGTGGTTTGTGACCGGTTTTCTAAGATGGTTCATTTGGTACCTTTGCCTAAATTGCCTTCCTCTTCTGATTTGGTTCCGTTGTTTTTTCAGCTTGTGGTTCGTTTGCATGGCATTCCGGAGAATATTGTGTCCGATAGAGGTTCCCAGTTTGTTTCTAGGTTTTGTCGGGCCTTTTGTGCTAAGCTGTTCGTTGATTTGTCTTTTTCTTCTGCATTTTATCCTCAGACAAATGGCCAAACCGAGCAAACTAATCAGACTTTGGAAACTTATTTGAGATGCTTTGTGTCTGCTGATCAGGATGATTGAGTGGCTTTCTTGCCATTGGCCGAGTTTGCCCTTAATAATCGGGCTAGTTCTGCTAACTTGGTTTCGCCCTTCTTTTGTAATTTTGGTTTTGATCCTCGTTTTTCTTCAGGGCAGGATGAGCCTTCTGATTGTCCTGGTGTGGATTCTGTGGTTGACAGGTTGCAGCAAATTTGGGCTCATGTGGTGGACAATTTGGTGTTGTCTCAGGAGGAGGCTCAGCATTTTGCTAATCGTCGTCGGTGTGTTGGTTCCCGGCTTCGGGTTGGGGATTTGGTCTGGTTGTCTTCCCGTCATGTTCCTATGAAGGTTTCTTCCCCTAAGTTCAAGCCTCAGTTTATTGGTCCTTATAGGATTTCTGAGATTATCAATCCAGTGTCTTTTTGTTTGGCCCTTCCAGCCTCTTTTTCCATCCATAATGTTTCCCATAGATCTTTGTTGCGGAAATATGTGGTGCCCGTTGTTCCCTCTGTTGATCCTCCTGCCCCGGTGTTGGTTGATAGGGAGTTGGAGTATGTTGTTGAGAAGATTTTGGATTCTCGTTTTTTGAGGCGGAAGCTTCAGTATCTTGTCAAATGGAAGGGTTATGGCCAGGAGGATAATTCTTGGGTTGTTGCCTCCGATGTTCATGCTGACGATTTGGTTCGTGCCTTTCATTTGGCTTATCCTGATCAGCCTGGGGGCTCTGGTGAGGGTTCGGTGACCCCTCCTCAAGGGGGGGTACTGTTGTGAATTCTGCTCTTGGGCTCCCTCCGGTGGTTATAAGTGGTAGCGCTGCTGTCTTTGTATCGCAGCATTCATCAGGTGTGTCCACTTTTTGCAATTCTGACTGGGCTATTTAGTCTTGCTTGACCCTTTGGTCAGTGCCAGTTGCCCATTGTTCCTGGAGGATTCACATCCCTGCCTGGTCTCTCCTGCTTTGCTGTCCATATCAACAAAGATAAGTTCTGGCTTGTTTTTGCAGTCCACATGCTGTGGGCCTTATATAGTTCAGTGCTTTTCCATGGTTTGTCTTGTCCAGCTTTGTCTGTGTAAGGATTTATTCAGCCAAGCTGGTATCTCTGGAGATGCAGATATACCCTCCATATCTTTAGTTAGAGGTGGAGATTTTGTATTTTCTGTGGTGGATATTTTCTAGTGTTTTAATACTGACCGCATAGTACTCTGTCCTATCCTTTCTATTTTAGCTAGAGTGGCCTCCTTTGCTAAATCCTGATTTCAGTCTGTGTATGTTATTTCCCTCTCCTCTCACAGTCATTATTCGTGGGGGGCTGTCTATCCTTTGGGTAATTTTCTTTGAGGTAAGATAGTTTTCCGTTTCTATCTCTAGGGGTATTTAGTCCTCCGGCTGTGTCGAGGTGCCTAGGGAGTGTTAGGTACATCCCACGGCTACTTCTAGTTGCGGTGTTAAGTTCAGGGTCTGCGGTCAGTACAGGTACCACCTTCTCCAGAGTATGTCTCATGCTGCTCCTAGGCCACCAGATCATAACAGTTCTTGAATTGTGTGAATGTAATCCTCTTCATTAAGAATAACGATTGATCCTCCTTTGTCACTTTTCTTAATTATAACATTCTTCATTTTACTAATTTCTTGCAGAGCTTTTTTTGTTTAAAAGTCAAATTGGAATTTTTACTTATATTATGATCACATTTATCCTTTAATTTCTTCAAATCTTCCTCAATTATTTCCTGGAATCTCTCCATACACTCCACTCTCGTTTGTACTGGATAGAAATAAGGGTTTTTTGTTTTGAAATTTTCTGATTGAATTATTTTTTCTGTTTGCAAACTTTGTTCTGATGATAAGTCTTGCAAAGTGATTAGCCCCATTTGTTCCTTAAAATCCAACTTTTTATACTCATTCTCTACAGTATTAATTGGCAGAGTATTTTCTCTTTCTTCTGTGTAAAAGTGTTTTTTAATGGTCAGATCTCTAAGAAGTTTATTAATGTCCAGAATAGTCATAAATAAATTAAAACTGGTAATCGGTGCAAAATTCAAACCTAAAGAGAGGACATTTAACTGTTCTTCTGTAAACACCTGTTTTGATAAATTTACTACATCAAAATGCTCTTTTACTTGAATTTCTTCTTGTAACAAGTGGTCACTCCTGGTTGATCTTTTGTGTTTCCTTCCTCCTCTCCTCTTGCGTTTTTTGACAACTTGGAATTCCTTTTTCTATTTTCCTTTGTATTATACTCCACGGAAACATTTGATGTACTAGCATACACATCTGATGGATCAGAGTCTGAGGAAAAAAAACTTACTTGTGGTCTGTGAGTTGTTTTTTTCTGAGCATATGGCTGTTTGAGAATGGGTCGTGGTGATCTACGTGATCTCACCCACTGCCCCCATTCATAAACTTTCTCTGTAGCATAATCATTCAAATCCCTTTCAAATTTGTGTTTTTTCTGGTTCATGATATCATTTTCCAACGCACTTACATTTTCATGCATTTTAGTAAGGGAGACTTCATAGTGTGGTAAGGTTTTAAATTCTTCCAAAGATTTTTTGATCTCTTCTATGTTATTTTGTACTTCCTTTAATTTTATTTCTTCATTTTTGACTATGAGTTTCATCAAATTGAAAGAACAGTCTGTTAATATTTAATTTCATTCTCTATTAAAATCTTTAGAAAATGAGGTAGTTGATTCTTTTTTTATTCTTAACCCTCTCGGAATTATTTCTTTTGTTATATAGTTTTGCAAAGTAGTGAGATTCCATCATATTTTAGTTTCCAATTTGGCTAGTTTTTCAGCCTCATTCACATGTGCTAAAAAATCAGAGTGGCAACATACATTTGTGTCAGCATTGCTGAACACCTGTGCTGTGTTTGCCAATTTGTCTCCTGATTTCAGCATAGTCAGCGATATATATGTGAAAAAACAAGCAATTGTGCTTGTGATTTAAAACCAAACCTCTGTCTGCAAAAATTTGCACCAGATAATTTATAGTAGGACATAAATAGTCAGGAGATCACGGCAAAGTCAATATACATTTAGATTGTGAGCCCCATCGGGGACAGAAATGATGTGTCCAAACTGTAAAGCGCTGCAGAATATGTTAGCGCTATATAAAAATAAAGACTATTACATGAAGATGAGAAAAGAGGCTTAAACAGCCTCAGCCAGCTCACCGACAGACCTGTAGAGATTAGACTGAAAGAATCCATTGTATCTTTCTCCTGAAACATCTGGCTCATATCAAGAAACTTGAGCAAGTTGACATTTCCTTTTTATGCACGCATTCCTTCTGTTATTATAGCCTTTTTACCTACATACTAGAGGTTGTAAATTTCACAGTATAGATAAGCTTTGTAAGAGAATGTGAAATAATGAGCGCTTGTACGCATGTCTGTAAATGTATGTTTTTTTTCTATATAAAGGAGGGGTAAAGTCCAGTGAGTCAGACGCGCTCCTGAGCTTCCCCTGTATATGATCACACAATACTTTGTTTGCGTGTCATTTACCTGGAAGCTTACCTCCAGTAAGCCAGGGACTGAGAAGGACTTAACATTTCTTTGGCGCATCGAACAGGGACCTGAGATAAGAGTATTTGCTCGAGATTTACCTGCGGATACGGACAACGGAGATCTGGGATAATGGACGGCAAATGAACTGAAAAACCTGGCCAGGTAAGAGACATTATTAGTTCTCTTTTATCTGCCCTGTATTATCCGAAAGATCTCTATGAGCCGTGTCACGCTGGGTTAGTCTAGTAGTGAGTAGATACCTATAAAACTCGGGTTACCATATTGTATAGACTTATGAGTCCTGTCCCTGGCAGTGTGTGAACAGTGTGTGAACAGTGTGTGAACAGTGTGAAGGTTGTGACATGTTGTGAAAGAAGAATAGAAGTACGTAGAACAATAAGCCACGATTGTTAGAACAAGGTTATTGGTGAAGTCAGCCTAACTGGGTTATGAGGTAGCGTCCTTCTGGGAGACCTCCGCCCATGCTTGACTCTCCTATAGAACTTGTTTCTACATTCCCTGGATAAGGTGTGATAGAATGAGCCCAGGACGCGGTTTTCATGAGCCTGGGACAAGTATGCTAACTGACACAGAAAGTTTTGTGATCTGTATGGTGTTGCTGGGTCTGTGTGCATAATAGCACTTAAGTACGTCCTGCATATTAGAAGAAACGGAGCAGACGAGCCCTTCAATATTTTAGCTCCCTAGGAGAGAAGGCAACGAGACGCCACCAACAGAGGAAGTGGTTGTCCAAACGTCACCTGGGGTAGAAATAGCAAATATTGAAAGGATATTTTAGCTCCCTAGGAGAGAAGGCAACGAGACATCACCACAGTGATTGTCCAAACGTCACCTGGGGTAGAAATAGCTAAAATGAGAAATAAACAGACCAAAACTGTCTTAGGACAAGTGGAAGCAGCAGATATCATACAGGAAAGATGTGGAAAGACAGTCAGAAGGCAGATTAGAAGGGTAAGAGAAAAATTGGGAATTTCAGAAGCACTTATGTTTAGTACAGAATGGGAAAGACTGAGTAAAGAACGAGGTGGAATTATCAAAGACAATGGGTGGGAAGAAATCATACACTGTATGATAGAGGTCTCAAAAACAGCTAAAGAGGAGAATTGGAAGTACGATCCAGACACTTCCAAATGGATCATGGGGAAGGGAAAAAGTTGTGACATAATCCCGCCACCTTACCTAGATCCAAAAGCTCAATCATTTGTACCATCTGGAAGAGCAGAAGGAGGAAAACAATTTCCAGCCTTGTATCCCAATCTTGGTGGGGTAGGAGGATGGGAATGTTCACACTGTGGACAACAAAATCCAGATTGGAGAAATGATTGCCTAGCCTGTGGTACACCTAGATATGGCGCTGTACTTGCCCCTGTTAGGGTAGTACCAAGACCTTTTAGAGAAGCTGGTGCTGACGGGGTAATGAACACCAGATATCATCAGACCAGACAATACTTTCCTTGGTCCCCTGCCGAGGGTATGTCCCTCCTGCATAATGCGCCTGATCCCACTCAATACCCCATAAGGTTTGCGCAGTATATACAACAAATCATGCAGACTCATGCTGGGGTCTGGGCGGACGGGGAAGAATTATGTAGAATGAAAATGTCCCCCGGACTTTTTCAGGAATTATTGACACACCTACAGCCCAATAGACCAGTGGCAGAAGGGGGTGCCTTACAGACAGAAGCATCAGGTACCCAGTTCACAGAGGCATTAATAATTTTCATGAGAGGAAAACAGAGGGAAAGGGGGTCTACAGGTGTGATTATGCAGAAATTTGGGCAAAGTATTGAAGAATATAGTCAAGAACTAGAAAATAACTTTAGGGATGAAGGATTGGATTTGACTGATGCTTCAGTAAGGAGACTTTTTACAAAACAATTAATAGAGGGGCTAGATCCAAAAATCAGAGAAAAATTTAAATCCTCTACTCCAGATTGGAGAACAATTGAACAACCAAATATTGTGAAACAACGATGTTTAGGAATAGCCATGGATATGAGAGAGAATCGTAAGCCTGTTAGAATAGCACAAGCTAATACAGGAGGAAGAGTGAGACACAATTTTCTTTGCCACTACTGTAAAAAGCCAGGTCATTTCCAAAGAGAGTGCAGGAAGAAGTTGGCAGATATAAAGTCAGGCAAATTTGTTCCCAGAAATAACCCTTCCCAAACGGACAACCAGCAGAAATCTACCATCGTAGATGGTCCCATACCAGATTCAGATTGACTCGATGTGTTACAAACTTCCCTACCAGCTAGGAGACCTATGATACAGGTGAATGTGGGGGGGAGAGAGATTCCATTTTTGATAGATACAGGTGCAACTTCCTCAATTTTGAATCAAGATTTTCTTCCGAATCCGGAAGATATTTCAGAACAAACAACTTTTGCTGAGGGTTATGATGGGGTAATTCGAACACTGCCATATACTGTGCCCCTAGAGGTCTCATTAGGACCTAAATGTTTTGCATCCAGATTTTTGTATGCCAGAGGTGCCCCAACATGTCTGTTAGGAACTGATGTCCTAAAGAAATTAGAAGCTAACATCAATTTTAGGGAAGATGGCACAGTTATGCTGACTATCCCTGATGATGCAGAAACATTAGAACAATATGTTAGAATTCAGGCTTTTGAGGATTATACTGAAGAAAAAGAGTACACCACAGATCTAGATCTCTCAATGATCCCAGAAACACTGTGGGCACAGGGTGACACTGATGTGGGATTATTGCATATCTCTCCTGTAAAATTATCTGTGCAACCAGGAGCTGTTCTCCCACAGCTCAGACAATACCCTGTGAGTGCCCAGCAGGAATTAGCGATTACAAAACAGATAGAGGGATACAGAGAGAAAGGAGTTTTGGTAGAGATACAATCACCTGCTAACACTCCTCTGTATCCAGTCAAGAAGAGAACTCTTGATAAGGGTTCTATGCCCAAATATCGTATGGTACATGATCTAAGAGAAATAAACAAAGTTCTAGATCCAATCACCCCAGTTGTACCCAATCCTCATACGTTATTATCACAGATACCAGCCAGTTCTCAAGTGTTTACTGTAATAGATCTTTCAAATGCATTTTTCTCGGTTCCTTTACACCAAGATAGTTGGCATTTGTTTGCATTTACATTTAAGGGCAAACAGTTGGCGTGGACATGCCTTCCACAGGGAATGATACACTCCCCTACTCTTTATTCAAATGCCCTACAAACAGTTCTTCAAAGGTTTGAACCTGAATCACAGGTAGTAATTTTGCAGTATGTGGATGACCTACTACTTTGCTGCCCAGATCTAGAAACTGCAGAAAGGTCCACTGTGAGTTTACTATGTTTTCTAGAAAAAGAAGGGTGTAAAGTGAATAGACAAAAGCTACAAGTTTGTCAGATCAAAGTGGTCTTTCTAGGTCATTGCATTTCTCAAGGTAAAAAGCATCTTACACCTCAAAGAACTGAAGCAATAAGACAGATGAATAAGCCTAGAAATCATAAACCGCTACGAGCATTTTTAGGAATAGTGTCTCATTGTAGACAATGGATTATACATGCCAGTCAACTAATGCAACCACTGTATGACTGTGTAAAAAGTGAACCTTATTTGTTGACAAAAGAAGGTCAGATTTCGTTCCAACAATTAAAAGATGCCCTTGTTTCAGCTCCAGCGTTAGGGCTACCAGACTACACCAAACCATTTCAGCTTATGGCTGCAGAAGTTGATTCCCATGCTACAGGAGTTCTTACCCAGAAGCATGCAGGGAAACAAAGACCAATTGCATATCTTTCAGCAAGGTTAGATCCAGTAGCCAGGGCAGCGCCAACCTGTGTACGTGTGGTTGTTGCTGTCTCACTATTGTTGGACAAAGCATCAGAAATTGTCCTAGAGCATCCACTCACAGTTCAAACTACACATGATGTTTATGGGATATTAAACCAGGTCCAACCAAAACACATTTCCATGGCCAGACATTTGCGGCTACAGTGTTCTTTGCTGCTTCCCTCTACTATCACATTTGTAAGGCTTCAGACTCTCAATTTAGCTACACTGCTACCTCTCGAGTCTGAAGGGGGGAATAAGGACACTGATCCACACGCAACTTTTTTCCCTACAGACACACATGATTGTACAGAGCTCATTTTACAAGAAACGGTAGGCTTACCCAATGTATCCGAAACACCACTTCAAAATCCAGATTTAGAGCTGTTTATAGACGGTAGTAGGTTTGCAGATGACACAGGTAACTTCCATACAGGGTATGCAGTTGTGTCAGAATCTGAAACTCTCAAAGCAGAACCTCTTCCACCGAAACAGTCTGCACAAGAAGCAGAACTAACAGCATTGATTGAAGCGCTAAAAATAGCTGAGAATCAGACAGCTAATATATACACTGATTCTAGGTATGCACATGGTATTGTGTTTGACTTTGGAGTAATCTGGAGAGCTAGAGGTTACATGACAGCGTCAGGCCAACCTGTAAAACATGCTTCTCTGATCAAACAGATCTTAGAGGCTGCACAAGAAACAAAAGAAGTAGCAGTAATTAAGGTAGCTGCACATGTGAGACTCGACACTAGGGAATCTAGGGGAAATGATAGGGCTGATAAAGCAGCCAAGGCAGCAGCGGTCAAACCCTTACAGCAGGTTCATACTGTAAACCCCACAGAAAATACTGAAGATAGACTGAGACAAGCACAGGAAGATGCAGGAGAAGAGGAGAGGGATAGATGGAAAAAGGAAGGGGCAGAAGAACAAGCAGGAATTTGGAAGAAAGATGGACTAATATGTCTACCTAGAGCCTGGTACCCGATTGTAGTTGGTGGACTGCACCACCCTACTCATGTGTCTGCAAATGCAATGACACTACTGGCAAAGCAAGTCTGGTTGGCTCCAGGTTTTGGCAACTACGCAAGAGACTATTGTGCTGCATGCGTTATATGCCTGGCACATAATCCCGGACAGACGACAAAGACCCCTATGAAGCACCACGTCCGACCTCTCTATCCGTTTCAGCGATTACAAATAGACTTTATCCAGCTGCCAAAAAGTAATGGGTATGAGTATGTGTTGGTGTGTGTGGACATGTTCTCAGGGTGGCCAGAGGCCTATCCAGTTCGGAAGGCTTCAGCTAAAAACACTGCTGTAAAGCTAGTTGCCGAACTGATACCCCGTTACGGTCTCCCTGAAGTGATCGAGTCAGATAGGGGTACTCATTTCACTGGAGAAATATTTCAAAATGTACTGAAAATGTTGGGTGTTGAAAGTCAGTTACACACTCCATACCATCCTCAAAGTTCTGGTAAGGTGGAACGCATGAATGGAACTTTAAAATTAAAAATACAGAAAGCCATGGCTGAAACAGGAAAGCCTTGAACAGAATGCCTTCCACTGGCCCTTTACTCAATACGCAATACCCCAAGGGGTAAGACTAAACTGTCTCCATATGAAATTTTGTTTGGCAGGACTGCCAATTTAGGATGTTATTTTCCACAACAACTTGTGTTAAATATTGAGTTATTGACTTCTTATGTGCAAAATCTTCAGAAACAATTAACTAAGGTGCATGCACAAGTTTTTGCTTCCCTTCCAGATCCTGACAACATTGAAGGAAGTCACAAGTTGGAACCAGGTGATCAAGTCTATGTAAAAAGACACAACAGAAAGGCTCTTGAACCAAGATTTGACGGACCCTTCCAAGTCCTGTTGACAACACCTACATCAGTCAAGCTTGAAGGAAAGGCATCATGGATACATGCAAGCCACTGCAAAAAAGCAGTACAAAACTCATGATATTGATGTTAATAATGTTAACACAGATGTGGGATAAATTAGTTAGAGCCACGGATTATCTAGATGATCAGATTTGGGATATATTGGATATACTAAACACTAGTATAGCAGTACAGAATCAGCTTATAATAGTCATCAACCAACATACTCTGGTATTGGATTACCTAACTGACTCACAAGGAGGTATGTGTCAAATCATCGGACCCACCTGCTGTCATTATATAGACCCGAATAGTACTATGAGTATGACAAAGATAATGACCAGAATAAGGATAACTGGTGGTCAGATACCTTTTCTTTTCTTAACCCAGCCAACTGGTTCAGAGGAATCGGTGGGTGGGTTGCTGGGATTATGCAGAGCATAATACATATAGTTATGATTATTGTAGTCATATACGTACTATTCCAGATTGTGCTCAAGGGTATCTCAGTATGCACAGATAAACTTTGTGTAATAGATGCAAGAGTATAAAGTTTTTTTTCTTTCTCCTTTATTCTTATGTTATCCTCTAGTGATTCTGATTAATATTACTGTACTAATTTTTGTTTTTATATTTTAGTATACTGCTAAAGAAGAAAATAATTTGCGATAGAAGAATTAATACTAGATTTGATTCTCTTATTAATAATATAAGTGTGTGTATGTGTAATACCAAAAATAAAGGCTTTGTCTTTGGCCCTATGGTAATAAATAAAAGGAATATGTCAAAGGGGGGAATTGTAGAGATTAGACTGAAAGAATCCATTGTATCTTTCTCCTGAAACATCTGGCTCATATCAAGAAACTTGAGCAAGTTGACATTTCCTTTTTATGCACGCATTCCTTCTGTTATTATAGCCTTTTTACCTACATACTAGAGGTTGTAAATTTCACAGTATAGATAAGCTTTGTAAGAGAATGTGAAATAATGAGCGCTTGTACGCATGTCTGTAAATGTATGTTTTTTTTCTATATAAAGGAGGGGTAAAGTCCAGTGAGTCAGACGCGCTCCTGAGCTTCCCCTGTATATGATCACACAATACTTTGTTTGCGTGTCATTTACCTGGAAGCTTACCTCCAGTAAGCCAGGGACTGAGAAGGACTTAACAGACCTATGAAGCACAGGAATCTCCGTCTCGACCCAGACGTGAAGCAGCAGGCATGAAGAAAAAAAAAGGTTGTAGATTCCAGCTTCTTAACAACTTGAAAGTCTTTATTAGTGCATTCCAATATAAAATATCACAAATCCTTACTTCTAGGTGGATGCAGATAGAGAGTATAGACAACGTATTTCGATCTAACCGATCTTACTCATGTCTAATCACTTGTGTATGAGTGATACTATTAAAATACTATGTGACCTATCCTGATAGGATTTAAGGTCACATGATCTCAAGAGCAGAAGGTCCTAATGCCTTATCGCTGCACAATTCTAATATAAATACTAGCTTTTGATATATACTGACTAGCGGAAATTTTATCACCAATTGTAGGGGCTTTTCTAGCTACTACATTAATACAATCTTTAAGTATATTAGACAGCATATCATCCTGTTCAAAAATAGGTAAGCGTTTATATATAATGGATTTAATTTCCTTGAAATGGGCACTGTATTGTAGACATACATATGTTTTTTTCTGTACATCCTTTTCTTTTTTTTCTTTTTCACCTGCCTCCGTTTTTTTTACCAGATATTAAGAGTTTTTCCCTATCTTTTCTATCCACTATATTACGGGCTCTTTTCAGGCACCAATTCGGATACTTACATTTATTTAATCATGCCTCCAAATTCTCATATTCCTTTTCTCTTTTGTCTAGTTTAATACAATTTCTCTTTATTCTTGTAAATTCGCCTACCGGGATGGACTTTTTTGTATAGGCTAGACGGCCACTATCAGCATGTAGAATAGTATTCCCAATAATGGGTTTAATATACGTTCTACTGCTGATTGACCCATCATTTTCACCCCCCAGTTCTAAGTCAAGAAATGATATACGGTTTCTGTGAAATCTATAGGTGAACTTAATTCCCAGATCAATTCAGATATTCGACAAAGTCCGGGTGTCGTCGATGTATCTGCCATATCAGACGAGATCAGCCAAAAAAGGATTATTAACTGTATAGACAAAAAACATTTCCCAAAACGCATAGTAAGATTTGCCAGTGATGGGGAGTACTTAGCTCCCATCGGTACTCCAGTCTTTTGTCTATACACACTGTCATTGAAACAGAAAATGTTATGCTTCAGAAGAAAAAAAGTCACTTGTAATATGTAGACAACCAAATCCTGTGAATATAACCCACTTTTTTTCAAATGATATTCCAACGCTTTCATAGCAACATTAGAATTGTGCAGCGATAAGGCATTAGGACATTCCGCTCTTGAGATCATGTGACCTTAAATCCTATCAGGATAGGTCACATAGTATTTTAATAGTATCACTCATACACAAGTGATTAGACATGAGTAAGATCGGTTAGATCGAAACACGTTGTCTATACTCTCTATCTGCATCCACCTAGAAGTAAGGACTTGTGATATTTTATATTGGAATGCACTAATAAAGACTTTCAAGTTTTTAAGAAGCTGGAATCTACAACCTTTTTTTTTTCTTCACGCATGCTGCTTCACGTCTGGGTCGAGACGGAGATTCCTGTTCTTCATAGGTCTGTCGGTGAGCTGGCTGAGGCTGTTCTTATCTTTAAGGAAAAGCGTTGCTTGATGAACATTTCAAATTTTTCACTGGCAATGGACAACACACTGGAGAAATATGTTTGTAAAATTATAAGCTTAAGAGTAGGGGCACATTATAGGTTGCAGCCTCACCAATCACACATTACAAATCTTGTGAATGTTCTAAAATACTATTTCTCAAATACAAATGAGTTGATCTGCTCACCGCAGCCATTGGGGTACCAAGTAATATGGCATTTTCATTATTCATCTTTAACAGCTTCAAAAGTGTGGGATCTTCATAACCAAATCGCCTACCCAGTAAGATGTAGACGATTATATTAGATGCAGCAGCATTTATATTCAGGATATTATCAAATGGTTCACCTGGAAAAACAGTGAAAAAACAAGAGTTGTAATTGCTAAATTCCCAAAAAATCACAAACACGTCTGTGAAACAGAACAAAGCAAGTGTGAACAGGAGCAAGCTGCCATGACTGCACAACATACAAACAAAATAATACAGTCTCCTCTGTAAGTGCTAAGATGTATGCAAACACTAAATATGTGACGTGTTTAGATCACAATAAGATGTGTCTTTATTGATGGATCCCTAAACCTAATATTTATCAATCATACCTCTCCTGTGCTTAAAGCTACAAATATAAAGGGCAGGCAGGAATCACTGACGAATTAAACTCTTCACCCCCGAAGGTGGTTTGCACATTAATGACCAGGCCAATTTTTACAATTCTGACCACTGTCACTTTACGTGGTTATAACTCTAGAATGCTTCAACGAATCCCACTGATTCTGAGAATGCTTTTTTTCGTGACATATTGTACTTCATGGTAGTGGTAACATTTCTATGCCATGACTTGCATATAGTTATGAAAAAAAACAGATCTTTGCCAAAAATTTAGAAGATTTCGCAAATTTCCAACTTTGAATTTGTATGCCCTTAAATCACAGAGATTTGTCATACAAAATAGTTAATAAGTAACATTTCCAACATGTCTACTTTACAACATCACAATTTTGGAATCAATTTTTTTTTGTTAGGAAGTCACAAAGGTTAAAAGTTGACCAGTGATTTTTCATTTTTCCAACAAAATTTACAAAGCCATTTTTTTAGGGACCACATCACATTTGAAGTCACTTTGTGGGGTCTATAGAAAGAAAACACCCGAAACTGATACCATTCTAAAAACTGCACCCCTCAACGTGCTCAAAACCACATTCATGAAGTTTATTAACCCTTCATATGCTTTACAGGAATTTTTGGAATCTGAAAAAAAAAATGAATTTTTAACTTTTTTTCCCCAAAAATGTAATATTGATTCAGATTTTTCTATTTTAACAAGGAAAAAATGGACCCCAACATTTGTTATGCAATTTTTCCCGATCATGCTGTATATGCGGGAGAAAATCACTGTTTGGGCACATGGCAGAGCTCAGAAGGGAAGGCGCAACTATTAACTTTTTTGAATGTAAAATTTCCTGGAACAATTGGCGGATGCCATGTCAAGTTTGGAGAGCTTCTGATATGACTAAGCAGTGAAAATCCCACACTAGTGACCCCATTTTGGAAACTAGACCCCTCAAGGAACTGATCTAGATGTGTGGTGAGCAGATTGAACCCTCAGGTGCTTCACAGAATTTATAACATTGAGCCGTAAAACTAAAGAAAATCTAATTTTACCTACAAATAAATAAAGTGCATCAGTGCAAAGGTGACAGCATAATAATACATAATCAGATAAATACAATAAATATAATAATGTATGTGCAACAAATAAATAGAAAATAAATGTGATGAAGTCTTGTACTCTGTTGTAATTTTTTATTTTCTATATATTTGTTGCACGTACATTATTCCATTTATTGTATTTATCTGATTGTAATATTTAAATCTAGTTGGTCCGGTAGATTCTCCCCCTTCGTTTACCACTCCTGCGTTCAGGTACGCATGTCTGCGGTCTGGTACGCATGTCTGCGGTCTGTGATATCCGGAGCATCATGGAAGGCACCGGGTGCTGACGTATGAGGGTCAGTGACGTCATTGCGACGCTCACCTGACCCGTGACACTGACGCGCTGCGCCGGAAGTGATGCAATCACCGGCGCACAGATCCGGATACATGCGCCTTGATGATGAACACATGGAGGTGAGGGTATTTAACGGCGGTTTGGCACACTGCACACCACCGCACCTTGAAAAAGAGGGGAAACGCACATCGGTGGCAGCGTGGGCACTGATCCTGACATATTAACACCGTGGGTAAGCAATGATTTAAGCATGGGACCCGGTGCTATATAATGGCATAGCACGCAGATTAGTATAGCCATTTGGATACTTTTTTCCTAACTACTTACCTCGGACCTGTTGGTCTCTTTCCTGCTGCACTTGAGCACTTTACCCATGCTAAATAGTAACATTTTCTGTCAGGATACTACTGTCCTTGTTTTATTACCATATCCTAGTCTGTTTACATGTTGTGTATTATTTTCAATAAATTTATATTTTGATTACTTTTTGGACTTTGCTCCAATTTTTCTAATGGTTTATATTATGCTTAGGAGTGTCCTATAGGTGCACCTTTCAGATACCCACATGGGTTTTGGTCTCTGTGGCACCCCTTTATTTATGTTTTCCTGTATGGTTTATGTTTATATACATTTTGTTGTGCAAGTTTTCCCGAGTTAGCAGGGCATGGAAGTGAAGGTGCGTCATTTGATTTTTGAATGTAAAATTTCCTGGAATCATTAGCAGACGTCATGTCCCATTTGGAGAGCCCTTGATGTGCCTAAACAGTGGAATCCCATCCATAAGTGACCCCATTTTGAAAACTAGACATATCAAGGAATATATTTAGATGTGTGGTGAGCACGTTGAACCCCCAGGTGCTTCACAGAAGTTTATAACGTTGAGCAGTGAAAATAATAAAATCACATTTTCCTCACAAAAATATTATTTTAGCCCAGAGGGGTAGCTAGTGGTTTAGCTCAGGGGATCAAAACATCTGAGTGGGCCCCTAGCCAGGTAACCCTGATTACAACTATAGTGGCACACCCTAATTGTCGGCATAGGGGAACCTCTGCTGATGACCATGGTATTACTGAAAATAAATCTCTATAAAAAAGCACTGTTATTACCACCATATGGTATTAGAACTACTGCAGAACATATACTGTAGGAGATGACAGTACAGTCAAGCTCGAACTGGCCCATAAGGGAACCGGGGAATCCTCCGGTGGGCCCCTGTGTAGATATGGGCCTCCAACCCCACTGTATGGGCAGTACTTGGCATAATTCACTTGATTTACTGTGTACAGAGAAAAACAGCATACCTACAGCTGCCCTATACATAGCAGGGTGGCTTCACAGCTCTCCTATGCACAGTATGAGTGGCCCACAGCTGCCCTATACACAGTATGATGGGCCCACTGCTCCCTGAAATACAATATAATGACCCCCACAGTAACACCCACACTATATAATGGCCTACACACTGTCTAATGTTTCCCACAGAAGCCCTAATACTAAATAATGGCATTCCCACTTTATATTAACCTCTATAGTAGTCTCCACACTGTATGAAGACCCTTAAACTGTAAAATGGCGCTCATATTAACTCTGACCCTGTATAATGGCCCTACAGTAGTCCCCACATTTTTAGAAACTTGATTCCAGCTCACCCAGTTGCTCCATGCTCATCCACCTGGGGCCCAGACTCCGGCCTCGCCCTGGTCTAACATCAAGGAAAATAGAAAACATTGGAGCCGGCTCAACAGGACTGGATTTTCCTTTTCTTTTTATTTTTCAAAAGAAATTATAGTGCATACAAAAGAAACATGTACATGGTCGACATGACCCAGTTCATGCGTTTCGACTGCACTAGGCAGTCTTACTCATGACTTATGAATAAGAATGCCTAGTGCAGTTGAAACGCGTCAACTGGTTCATGTCAACCATGTACATTTTTCTTTTGTATGCACTTTAATTTATTTTGAAAAAGAAAAAGAAAAGGAAAATCCAGTCCTGTTGAGCCGGACTCCAATTTTTTTTTATTTCCCCACATTTTATATTGGCTCCCACCCTGCATGATGGCCACTCACAGTAGTCCCCATATTAGCCCCCAAGCTGTATAATGGACCCTGCATTAGCTCCCAAACTGTATAATGGCCCCAACATTAGTTTTCACAATGTAAAATGGCCCCAAGATTAGCTCCCACGCTGTATAGTGGCCTTCACACTATATGATGGCCCCCTGAAATTGTATTCACATTGGATTAATTTTATTGTGAATATAATGTAATTCTTGTTGCATACCTCTCGAATGCTGAGTTCTACTCATATTAACATTTAATAATGTCCCCTGAGTCCCCCCATGTAAAGTAATAATGTTCCCCGAGTCCCCCATGTACAGTAATAATGGCCCATGAGCCTCCCCATGTACTGTATTTATGGCCACTGTATCAGTGATGTAAACATGTGGTCATGTGATCGCAGGTATACAACTTGCAATCATGTGACGACTACACTCTTTCGGCTTCTCTCAATTCTTTTTTACTGAAAGACGCCAAACGTATGTAGTCAGCTCGTGCAAATAGCACACATGCGCTTGCATGACCATCTGATCGCACCTGATCGGACTCATGGCAGCAGGAGCACTGCACCTTGTCATGATAAGGTAGTCTGCAGCCACATAAATTGACTGCATACTTTTATCCCAAGCCTGGACACCCCCTTTAAAGGTTACCTGATAGGTGATACCGGCTGCTCAAACTTTGTGCAACACATATCAGGCCCCAGTTGTAGTGCATCACTGGGTATGAATGTCTCTATAAAGCTGCTGTGTTTCAGAGGCAAACATACCGTATTTTTTGGACTATAAGACGCACTTTTTCCCCCCAAAAAAAGGGGGGAAAATGGGGGGTGCGTCTTATAGTCGCAATGCAGGCTTACCGTTGTGGCCGAGGTGTGGCGGCAGAGGTGCGGGGATGTGGAGGTGCAGTGAGCGGGGTCCCTTTTTCCGGTGAGGTGATGCAGCAGCCCGGTAATGCAGCAGAGCCGGGTGAATCCTGTTGTTATCGGTGGTGGCGGCCATCTTCCTGAGGCCCCCTCTCACGCCATACCTCTCACTGCGCCTCCTCATCCCAGCACCTCTGCCGGTAACCACTGCTGCAACCCTCCCATGAACACCAGGCCGTGGCGTCGCCCACCTAAGCAGGAAGGGACCCTGCTCAGGTGCACGCCGTACTGCATCACCCCACCTCTGCTGACACCATGCCTCCTGTGGCCCTGCTCTGCCACCGCCATCCCTCAGGTAAGATACTGTAAACTCGGATAATAAGACGGACCCCCATCTTATAAAAAATCTTTTTTTCTGCAATTTTCACCCAAAATTTGGGGTGCGCCTTATGGTCTGGTGCGTCTTATAGTCCGAAAAATACGGTACTTTTAATAGGTGCTGGGGAGCGAGAGGCGCTGTGCACTAGTCCTACAGACAGGTCCCCTGTGGCTTCTCCCCACAATCTGACAGTGCAGTGCTGTGCACTAGTCCTACAGATAGGTCGCCGGTGGCTTCTCCCCACCCGCTGAAAGTGCGGTGCTGTGCACTAGTCCTACAGACAGGTTCCCGGCGGCTTCTACTCACCCGCTGACAGTGTGGTGCTCTGCATTAGTCCTACAGACAGGTCCTTGGTGGCTTCTCCCTCCCTCTGACAGTGACTGACAACTCTCTGCTATATGCTCATGCAGAAAGACACTTTTTAGTCACTATCAGCGGGCAGGGAGAAGCCACCAGAGACCTGTCTGTAGTACTAGTGCACAGCACTGCACTGTCAGCGGGTGGGGAGAAGCCACCGGAGATCTGTCTGTAAGACTAGTGAACGGCACAGCACTGTCAGCGAGTTGGGAGAAACTGTCGGGGACCTGTCTGTAAGACTAGTGCAGCACCCCAGGGTCCTGGTCATTGCAGTAATATCATTCTCCTCTAGGGGGGAGTGATGTTACGTTTGGAGGCAAAGAAGGACAACTGAATCCAGGTATCACAAACATGCAACACATTTCATACTCCAGTCCACCAGGGGGAGCTATGCTCCTATTTATTAGGGCACTCTTCACACTTAGGTAAAACTGATGGCCTGGACAGGAAGTTAGGCAGTTGCTGGCTGAGCTTTGCTCAGGTAGTTGGTCCCTAACAGGGGTGGGATCCTGTCAGAGGTCAAGACAGAAGGACACGGAGCTGTGCCTGCCCTAAGTGCAGCAGTTCCTAAGAAGGCACACTAAAGCAAATTGTATTGTAGAGAGGGTGAAGAAGTCGTAGCAAAGGAGTGGATACCAGAAGGAGTTCTGCCCTGCACAGGCTGCCTCCTTCGGAGGCGCAGGATCCCAGTAGCCGGAACACTGAGGGAGCAACAGTCCTTTATGCCTTGCTCCAGAGACCGGCAGGACAGCTAATTTCACGTTACCTGCCCTCCTACACCCAGGAGGCAAGGTGGCACCCACTAGAGGCTGGGGCATTATAGAGTCCCTGTAAAACTCCTCAAGCCACCGATCATATGGGTTTGTCCTATCCATCTGGGGGACAGAGAGAGAGACATAATATCTACAACATCTGTGAGGACCTTATGAGACGCTTAGCAGTAAGGTACTACAACACCATGGCGCTAGAGGAAGGCTACTGATTTCCATCTGGATAAGGGGACTCTGGAATTGCCTCCAAACTGGCTGGACTCTGCCTACCATGTGGTCTGGTGCTCTGGACTGTGGATGCTGAAGCCTACAGTAAAAGGTAAAGAGATTGCAACCTTGTGTCCTCGTTCTTCACTGTGCCTCTCACCATCCACCATCTACACACTGGGAAGCCCAGGGGATACACTTCACCTGTGGGAAGGTATACCATCTAGCTGCCATAACATCACCCCAGCGGACCCCTTAAAGCAGCGTCGGTCACCCTGACCGAATACCACATAAAACACTTTCCCTTTAAAGACCTTTCCCCCTTTTTACATGGACGTCCCAGGGCCATCGACTAGGTCAGCCACCGTGACATCCCCCTGTGAAACGAAGGAACCGGTACCGAGTACCCCACTGTCCTTGGGGGCGCTCCACTTGTGCACAGCAGCGCACTGTCAGCGGGTGGGAAGAAGCCGCCAGGGACCTGTCTGTTGGACTAGTGCACAGCAACGCACTGTCATCGGGTGGGGAGATGCCACCGGGGACCTGTCTGTAGGAATAGAGCACAGCACCGCACTGTCAGCAGGTGGAGAGAAGCCACTGCGTACCTGTCTGTAGGCCTATTGCACAGCATTGCAATGTCAGCTGATAGAAAGAAGCCGTTGGGGACCTGTCTGTAGGACTAGTGCACAGCAACGCACTTTCAGCGGGTGTGGAGAAGCTGCCGGGTCCTGTCTGTAGGAATACTGCACAGCACAGCACTGTCAGTCAAGCAGGGAGAAGCCACTGGGACCTGTCTGTAGAACTAGTGCACAGCACCGCACTTTCAGCAGGTGCGGAGAAGCTGCCAGGGACCTGACTGTAGGACTAGTGCACAGCACCGCACTGTCATTGGGTGGGAAGAAGCTGCCATGGACCTGTCTGTATGACTAGTGCACAGCACTGCACTGTAAGCGGGCGGAGAGAAGCCACTTGGGACCTGTCTGTAGGACTAGTGCACAGCACTGCAATGTCAGCAAATAGGATGAAGCCACCGGGGACCTGTCTTCAGGACTAGTGCACAGCACCGCACTGTCAGCAGGTGGAGAGAAGCCACCGGGGACCTGTCTGTAGGACTAGTGCACAGCACTGCAATGTCAGCGGATAGGAAGAAACTGCCAGGGACCTGTCTGTAGGACTAGTGCACAGCAATGCACTGTCAGCGGGTGGGGAGAAGCCACCGGGGACCTGTCTGTAGGACTAGTGCACAGCACCGCACTGTCAGCAGGTGGAGAGAAGCCACCAGGGACCTGTCTGTAGGACTAGTAAACAGCACTGCAATGTCAGCAGATAGGAAGAAGCCGCCTGGGCACCTGTCTGTAGGAATAGTGCACAGCAACGCACTGTCAGCGGGTGGGGAGATGCTGCTGGGGACCTGTCTGTAGGACTAGTGCACAGCACTGCACTGTCAGCGGGCGGAGAGAAGCCGCTTGGGTCCTGTATGTAGTCTGTAGGACTAGTGCATAGCACCGCACTGTCAGTGGGTGGGAAGAAGCCGTTGGGGACCTGTCTTTAGAACTATTGCAGAGCACTGCACTTTCAGCAGGTGGGGAGAAGCCGCCGGGCACCTGTCTTTAGGACTAGTGCACAGCTCCATTCATTCCCTAGCAGCTATTTGTATGTTTTTCTATGAAATACTGCAGCTTTAGCATATGTGCATTACATTAGGTTACATTAATTGGCCGAGCTTTGTGCGCAGCACATGTCCGCTGTGTCCAAAGTGCTGCCGCTATTAAAAGCAGTTGATTTTGCATGTGTTCATAGAACCGTGCTGATTCATCTCGTCCAATACATTGTATGGGTGACATTTATCTTGGATAAATAGACATGGTGCGCTCTGGAAAGAATAGCTGCTTATCTTTCAGCATAGTGGACATTAGGTTTCTTGAAATCCCATCCACTATGCTGCAACATCTTGACGAGGCACAAGTACACAGCATCCAACCCGCAGCATTTACTGACTATGTGCACCTACCCTCATAGAGACAAACATGTCCGCCTGGTACACTACAGCCGGTGCTGATAGACGCTGTACAAACCATGAGAGGCCTGTATCACTGCTCAGGAGAGCCTTAATAACTTTATAACAATAATACATCACTTACTATAACAGTATTACATATAATGCAGCTCACGCCGTGGTTACTGTAAGGGGGCTTGTTATACTAACAGGCTGGGCTTATAAGACCCAGGCTGTAAGAATAATAAGCCCCCTATCTCCACATCAGCCCCCCAAACAACACTTATTACATGTGATGTGGTGCAGAACACTAAACATTGTAATAGTAAGTATAATTTTAAGGCCCCTCCACCCTGTCCTCCCTCCACCACCCCTTCAGTGCCCACCCTGCCTCCATCCTCTCACATTCACCTCACAGTGACCTTTACTTGAATTTAATTACCATATATTCTCAAGTATAAGCCGACCCGAGTATAAGCCGACCCCCCAAATTTTGCCTCAAAAAACTGGGAAAACTTATTGACTCGAGTATAAGCCTAGGGTGGAAAATGCAGCAGCTACCGGTAAATTTCAAAAGTAAAAATAGATACCAATAAAAGTAAAATTAATTGAGACATCAGTAGGTTACGGGTTATTGAATATCCATATTGAATCAGGAGCCCCATATAATCGTCTATACAGATCATGATGGCCCCATAAGATGCTCCATACAAAATACGCCCCATATAATCCTGCACAAAGGTTAATAATGGCCCCATAAGATGCTCCATAGACACATTTGCCCCATACAATGCTGCATAAAGGTTGATGGCCCCATAAGATGCTCCACACATTAGGGGCCCCATGAGATGCTCCACACATTAGGGGCCCCATGAGATGCTCCTCACATTAGGGGCCCCATGAGATGCTCCACACATCATGCCCCATAAGATGCTCCACACATTTGCCCCATTTGCTGGTGCTGCGATTAAAATAAAAAAAAAAATCACATACTCACCTCTTTTTGCTCAGGCCCCCCACAGGCACACCACATGTGTCTCACAGAATTTTATACCACTGAGCTGTGAAGAAAGAATAAATTACATTTTTACCACTAAAATGTTGTTTTAGAACAAGTTTTTAATTTTTCTAAGGGCTAATAGGAAATTTTTTTTCAACAAACTGAGGTCCATTTTTTCCTAAGTGCGCCAATACCCTACATATAATTGGCAAATATTTTTAATGTACAGTGCAAAGGTCAGAAGGCAAGGAGCCAGATTATACTGTTATGATTTGCTGGTGCCATGACTCAATGGGAGAGCCCATGAGGTGTCAAAACAGGAGAACCCCCCCCCCTATAAATGACGCCATTTTACAAAGTAAACCTCTCAGTGAATTCATCTAGGGGTGCAGTGAACATATTTGAATTCATCTAGGGGTGCAGTGAACATATTGACACCACGGGTGTGTCACAGAATTTTATACTATTGGGCAGTGAAGAAAAAATAACTGCATTTATACCACCAAAATCTTGTTTTAGCCCCAGATTTTACATTTTCACATAAGAAGTGGGTAGAAATGGCACCAAAATTTGTATTACAATTTCTACTGACCGTTGCAATACCCTATATGTGGCTCTACAGTACTACTCGCCATACAGAGCGAGGCGGGTGGAACAGAGCACTATTTGCCTCCTGGAGCGCAGATTTTCCTAGAACAGTTTGCAGACTCCATATACAGAGCCTCTAATTGCTAGAAGAGCAGAATCCCCCCTCAAGTGACCCCATTTTGGAAATTATACCCCTTGGGAATTTATCTACAGGTGTAGTGATGATTTTTACTCCATTGGTATTTCCAGAAACAAGCAGCAATGAATGTTGCCGAATAAAAATTGCCAAATGCTATTTGAGTGACCAGTACGCTGTAGTGACCAGTATATTGCAGTCACAAGTACGTTATGCCCAGCCTGTGCTTCTGGAGACACACACCTGTAAGTTTGTAAGTGGGCTCTCATCGCTTCAGAAATGCCAAACATGTACGATATATGTGGTTTAAGCACACAGTGGGGCTCAGAAGGGAGGGGAGCCATTAGGATTTGGGAGTGCAGAATTTGCTGAATTCCTTTTGGTGGATGAGGAAGGATCCATTTCGCTTTTCCAGAGCCTTTGTACAGCAAATAACATGGAGCACCTTACATTTCCATTAACAGATGACAGACTTGAGTGGGGACTTGCTTTTTTGTGGATTGAGTTGAAGCTTTCATTGGGAACATTTTATTTAACCCCTTCACCCCCAAGGGTGGTTTGCACGTTAATGACCAAGCCATGTTTTACAATTCTGACCACTGTCCCTTTATGAGGTTATAACTCTGAAACGCTTCTACGGATCCCGGTAATTCTGACACGGTTTTCTCATGACATATTGTACTTCATGATAATGGTAAAATTTCTTTGATATTACCTGCGTTTATTTGTGAAAAAAACGGAAATTTGGCGAAAATTTAGAAAATTTTGCAATTTTCCAACTTTGAATTTTTATGCAATTAAATCACAGTGACATGTCACACAAAATACTTAATATGTAACATTTCCCACATGTCTACTTTACATCAGCACAATTTTGGAACCATAATTTTTCTTTTTTAGGGAGTTATAAGGGTTAAAAGTTGACCAGCAATTTCTCATTTTTACAACACCATTTTTTTTAAGGACCACATCTCATTTGAAGTCATTTTGAGGGGTCTATATGATAGAAAATACCCAAGTGTGACACCATTCTAAAAACTGCACCCCTCAAGGTGCTCAAAACCACATTCAAGAAGTTTTGTAACCCTTCAGGTGTTTCACAGGAATTTTTGGAATGTTTAAGTAAAAATGAACATTTAAATTTTTTTCACACAAAATTTACTTCAGTTCCAATTTGTTTTATTTTACCAAGGGTAACAGGAGAAAATGGACAACTAACAATGTTGTACAATTTGTCCTGAGTACGCCGATACCCCATATGTGGGGGTAAACCACTGTTTGGGCGCATGACAGAGCTCGGAAGCGAAAGAGCACCATTTGACTTTTCAATGCAAAATTGACTGGAATTGAGATGGGACGCCATGTTGCATTTGGAGAGCCCCTGATGTGCCTAAACATTGAAACCCCCCACAAGTGACACCATTTTGGAAAGCAGACACCCAAAGGAGGTTATCTAGAGGTCTGGTGAGCATGTTGACTCACCAAGTGCTTCACAGAAGTTTATAATGCAGAACCGTAAAAATAAAAAATCATATTTTTTCACAAAAATTATCATTTCGCCCCCAATTTTTTATTTTCCCAAGGGTAAGAGAAGAAATTGGATCCCAAAAGTTTTTGTACAATTTGTCCTGAGTACGCTGATACCCCATATGTGGGGGTAAACCACTGTTTGGGCACATGGGAGAGCTCGGAAGGGAAGGAGTGCGGTTTGACTTTTCAATGCAAAATTGACTGGAATTGAGATGGGACGCCATGTTGCATTTGGAGAGCCCCTGATGTGCCTAAACATTGAAACCCCCCACAAGTGACACCATTTTGGAAAGCAGACACCATAAGGAGCTTATCTAGAGGTGTGTTGAGCACGTTGACTCACCAAGTGCTTCACAGAAGTTTATAATGCAGAACCGTAAAAATTAAAAATCATATTTTTTAACAAAAATTATCTTTTCGCCCCCAATTTTTTATTTTCCCAAGGGTAAGAGAAGAAATTGGATCCCAAAAGTTGTTGTACAATTTGTCCTGAGTACGCTGTGTAGGGATTCACTCGCTCAGGTGCGTAGGAGGAAACAGGAGGCATATTCTCTTCAGCGTTCATGTAGGTTTTTTTACATCATAAACCATTTAAATCAGCAAAACAAAGGTAAACGGTCTTACATCAGATGGATAGGTTCTCAGTGTCCATAGTAGAGCTCCGCTCTCTCTCAGATCTGTAGGCATACAGACTGTGCCATGTCCAGCACGTAGGCTCTCCAGCCTAAATATGGTCTCTGTGTGCTTCCAGGACGTCTGTCCCCACTTGGAACCGTCCAACACACAGGCCACTCTGCAGTGTCTAGCCAAGACACATGGAAGTGTGTCCACTCTGACAGACTTCCAAACACTCCCCCTGGAAGCTAGCATTAGGCTTTCTTTAATAAGTCTAACCACACCCAGAACCCATCACATGATCAGACATGTGGTTGTGACCTCACCACAGGTCCTGCAACAAACATAGACAGGCATGGTTATGCCCCTTACCCAGGAGTGAGGTATATGGATAGCCAGACCCTCCCATCTCTCATAGCTACCCGTAACCCGGACCCAAATATACTAAGCAACTCCTTATTGCTTTATGTGCAAACAGAAAACACTCTGGGTTACATCACAGCGGTAAGCATTCTCTGTGATACATACCTCCCGTCGATTAGACACCCTTTAGCCATGCTACATACCTCCCCCCTCTGCCTAAAGCCATGGGGCTTGGCACTTGTCCTTAACCGACTAGAGACCTCTCTCAGTCGTCCCTGACAGTCAAACCGTCTGTCTAAATCAGGGCCTGTTATTGAACCCTTTCGTCGACATTCATCATCCCTTTCCGTCACATACTTTGTTAACGATGACCCCTTGTCATCTTGTCTGCTACAAGATCTCCCGCTTAAGTCACTGAGCCCTGAGCTAGCTGAGGAGCCACTATTTCTAGCTCTTCCATCTGACCACCTTCAGTTCTCTCTCGGTCGTTGATCTCTCCTATTGTCTTCATTCGGAGAGCAGCTCTTCTCTTTACGCCTATATCCTCTGTTAACTTCAGCTTGAGGACTTCCAGGCTTTAGAGCACCTCTTCGCCTCTCTGGCAGCTGTTTATTAACTTGCCGTCTCTCACGTCTCAGCTGCTCTACCTCCCTTAGGTATGCCATGCGATATTCCAGAAGCATGTGGATATTCCTAAGACTCTCTCTGGATCCGACAACCAGGAACGGAACCATCCCATCTTCATCCATGACCTGGACCTCTTCATCAGCCGGTATCCTCAGTCTCTTCAGACCGGATTTATCCACCATCTCCTGCATCACTCTCCCAAGTTTCCCAATGACTTTCGCCACCAGATCTTTGGGTACTTGGACTGTGTCTTCCACTAAGCCCAGCTGACTAAGAGCTTTCCTTTCACGCTCCAAACGTCGAACGGCTTCATCATTCTTCAAAATGATCTTCTGCTTTGTATGGAGGCAGTGTAGGTGCATATCCCTCGGGACAGCCACCCGCTTCACTGTGACTTCCCTAGTCGACAGTATGCTTCCACTGCTTTTCTGAAGGCCTCATGCACACCTTCACCGGTACAGGCTTCTTGCACCTCTTCGGGTACATCAATCACGGTCTTGAAGAGCGGGGTCTCACTCTCTTCATAGACAGATGGCTCCCTTTTTGCCTCTGACCTTTCCACCAAGACGTCTGTCACGACTGGGTGACTCTCTTGTTCCGCTTTTAGCACGAACTCTTCCTCAGTCTTTTCTTCCGCTTGAGCCTTCGCCAAGATAGGCATTGGCAACTCCTCTGTCAGGCAGCGACGTTCCTCCTCTCTCTGGAGAAGCTCCTGCTGATGTTTTTCTTGAGCCATTCTGAGCACATCCATATCTTTCAATATGGCCCTATTCATGGCCTGACACGCTGCTAGGTGACCTCTGAGTTCAGAGACTTCCTTCTCTAGGTCACCCACTCTGTGCTCAATTGCTTGCCTCAGGACCCTTTCTCGTTCGACTGTTTCTTTAAGCAGCTCTATGTTATGGTCCTGTTCTCTTTTGGCCAGCACATGTTGCACCACCAATTCTCTAATTAGATTTTCAGACGGGCTCTCTTGCCCACTCAGACTCTGCCTCTTCAGAGTTCCAACTGTTTCTGCATCCACCTCTATGGTCTCTCCTGGGCCCTCTGTCTGTTTACTCTTCGGTACCTCTGGACTCTTGGTAACTTCAGAGCTCTCCATCTCTTCAGCATCAGGTACTTCATTATACGGAGCCACTTCACTCTTTCCAGGCATTGCAGATGTGGGTCTACTACAGGTCTGTTCTAACCCCAGCCCGTCACTAACTATCTCAGTGCTAGGGTTTGTCAGAGATAAAGTGACCTCCTTATCAAGGACAGTAACCTGATCTATACCTGACCTGGTCTCTTCCTCATCATCTCTCTTCTCAGAGGGTGTAACCTGTCCCGTCTTTTTGCGTCCCCGACAATGAGATGAAGATTTGTGACTTTTACTTGGCTCCTCCTTACTGCACTCTTTTCCCTTTGTGCTCGAGTCACAGTCTGGATAGGAGTCACCCCCTCTCACTCTGTCATCCTGGAACAGCAAGTCCCCACTTAAACAGGTGTCAGACCCACACTTTCTTCCAGTCACCCGTAATTCTAGACTATTGACATTAGGTGGCGCTACTTTCTCTTTACACATCCCATTAACAGGAATCCCCACAACCTGCTGCTGAAGTGGGGCTTCAATATGACCATTCCGTCTCTCCTCTGAATAACCCCACACGCGTCAATTTCCCATATGTCTTCCAAGATCACAAAGTCCCGGCCCCTCTCAAATGGGTAGAACAAGTCTGGTGTTCAGTGGCGTAACTACAAAGTTATGGGCCCCGGTGCGAACTTCCAAATGGGGCCCCCCCCCCTACCTCCGTGACGCCCCCCCACCCCCTTCCCCTAGATACGCCTCGGACTGTTGCAGGAATCTCCTGCACTGCAACATGGTGTTGGGTGCCAGCACAGCCCGCACAGTGGTATATCCAGCACAGCCCGCACAGTGGTATATCCAGCACAGCCCGCACAGTGGTATATCCAGCACAGCCCGCACAGTGGTATATCCAGCACAGCCCGCACAGTGGTATATCCAGCACAGCCCGCACAGTGGTATATCCAGCACAGCCCGCACAGTGGTATATCCAGCACAGCCCGCACAGTGGTATATCCAGCACAGCCCGCACAGTGGTATGTACAGCACAGCCCGCACAGTGGTATGTACAGCACAGCCCGCACAGTGGTATATACAGCACAGCCCGCACAGGGGTAAATACAGCACAGCCCGCACAGGGGTATATACAGCACAGCCCGCACAGGGGTATATACAGCACAGCCCGCACAGGGGTATATACAGCACAGCCAGCACAGGGGTATATAGAGCACAGCCCGCACAGGGGTATATAGAGCACAGCCCGCACAGGGGTATATAGAGCACAGCCCGCACAGGGGTATATACAGCAGAGCCCGCACAGGGGTATATACAGCAGAGCCCGCACAGGGGTATATAGAGCACAGCCCGCACAGGGGTATATAGAGCACAGCCCGCACAGGGATATATACAGCACAGCCCGCACAGGGATATATACAGCAGAGCCCGCACAGGGATATATACAGCACAGCCCGCACAGGGGTATATACAGCACAGCCCGCACAGGGGTATATACAGCAGAGCCCGCACAGGGGTATATACAGCACAGCCCGCACAGGGGTATATACAGCACAGCCCGCACAGGGGTATATAGAGCACAGCCCGCACAGGGGTATATACAGCAGAGCCTGCACAGGGGTATATACAGCAGAGCCCACACAGGGGTATGTACAGCAGAGCCCGCACAGGGGTATATGCAGCACAGCCAGCACAGGGGTATATAGAGCACAGCCAGCACAGGGGTATATAGAGCACAGCCAGCACAGGGGTATATAGAGCACAGCCCGCACAGGGGTATATAGAGCACAGCCCGCACAGGGGTATATACAGCAGAGCCCACACAGGGGTATATACAGCAGAGCCCGCACAGGGGTATATGCAGCACAGCCAGCACAGGGGTATATAGAGCACAGCCAGCACAGGGGTATATAGAGCACAGCCAGCACTGGGGTATATAGAGCACAGCCCGCATCTCATCTCCCCCCCCCCCCCCCGATAATGGCCCCACAGTCCGGTGAAAAAGAAAAAAAAAACTCTCCTCACCTTTCCTTTTGCCCGCGCTGCTCCTGGTGGCTGCAGTCTGCCCAGGACACTGCAGGTGCGCGATGATATGACATCATCGCGCACCCGCAGTGTACTGTCAGAGGCAGAGCGGGGAATGATGGGAGAGGGAGCGTCAGGTGACGCTCTCCTCCATCATTGCATTGAACTATACCGGTGTCATAGACGCCGGTATAGTTAAATGCGGCGGCGGCGGCGGCGGGGGGGGGGGGGCTTTGGAGGAACAGTGCAGCGGCCCACTACTGGCATCGGCTCTTCTGGCATTTGCCAGAAGTGCCCGATGTCCAGCCCGGCCCTGCCCTGACCTGCCGGCCCGGGGCCCCTGACCTGCGGGGCCCGGTCGCAATGGCGACCGCTGCGACCGCGGTCGTTACGCCCCTGCTGGTGTTATACCGCCATCTTGCCACTTTACATTTTTGGACATATCAATGATCACTCTGTCCACAGTATAGTCAACAGTGACCCCATGAATGCAGCGAACATTGACCTTTTTCTCGGTTAGACAGAGAACGAGAGGAGTTCCTGTCAGAGTCACCTGACTCTTTGAGTCCAGCAGTCCAGATTCTCCTTCATGGTGTAACATAACAGTACACACCTGTGGCCTGTCATCAAACGGGAAGTCTATGCCGCACTCTGAATACGTAAAACACAAACATTGCTGTTCCCCTTTTGAAAGCTCCACCCCTTTGGGGGTCACCACCCCCTTTTGGACTCCGCCCCTTTTAGGGCCACTACCCCCTTTAGTGACTTCACCCCCTTTTGGGCAACTACCCCCTTTTGGGACACCGCCCCTTTTTTGGGATGCCCGGCCCCTTTTTGGCCAACCATAATTATTTGGGGGTCACCACTCCGTCTTGGGACTCCACCCCCTTCTAGGGACACCACCCCACTCTGGGGCACACCCCGCGGACTTCGCACAGCACTCTCAGGCCCCAGTTCGCACAGCACACCAATGTGACTCTGGCCCTTTAAGAGTCTGCAAACTCTAAACCAGCAATGTCTTCTCTTTTTTTTTCTCTCTTTGCTGCAACTGCAGCTCCGGCTGCTGCAGAACCCCTTGCTGCAACTGCACTGCACGTAACCACCGCAGACTTCGTGGACCCGCCGATCCACAGCAAATTCCGTAACACCACCGAGTTACCGCCAGACGTCTTCAGTCTTCGTGGCCCCGCCGAGCCACAGCAATTTGATCAGAGAAGGAAAAAACAAATACATGGACTCGCCGGTCCACAGCAAGCTGACTCTCAGGAAAAAAAACTCAGTCTCTCACTGACCCCGGTCAGAACACCACAGACTCCGGTAGGTTACGCACCCGGCTTTACACACAGCCCAAACATAGTTTTTCGCTGACCCCGGTCATTACAATACACGGTTTTCAGACCGTCACCCGTTGGCAACTTCACGGGTTCCTGGACACCCCTCGGCCTCAGAGGTGCCCAGACACAACAGTTTTCTCACTGACCCTGATCAGTGTTTACTCACGGTTGTCAATACCGTCCAATATTCCGGCTCAGACCAGCCATTGCTGCAACATGTGCTCCTGGATCTTTGTCCGCATTCTCCACCAATTGTAGGGATTCACTCGCTCAGGTGCGTAGGAGGAAACAGGAGGCATATTCTCTTCAGCATTCATGTAGGTTTATTTACTTCATAAACCATTTAAATCAGCAAAACAAAGGTAAACGGTCTTACATCAGATGGATAGGTTCTCAGTGTCCATAGTAGAGCTCCGCTCTCTCTCAGATCTGTAGGCATACAGACTGTGCCATGTCCAGCACGTAGGCTCTCCAGCCTAAATATGGTCTCTGTGTGCTTCCAGGATGTCTGTCCCCACTTGGAACCGTCCAACACACAGGCCACTCTGCAGTGTCTAGCCAAGACACATGGAAGTGTGTCCACTCTGACAGACTTCCAAACACTCCCCCTGGAGGCTAGCATTAGGCTTTCTTTAATAAGTCTAACCACACCCAGAACCCATCACATGATCAGACATGTGGTTGTGACCTCACCACAGGTCCTGCAACAAACATAGACAGGCATGGTTATGCCCCTTACCCAGGGGTGAGGTATATGGGTAGCCAGACCCTCCCATCTCTCATAGCTACCCGTAACCCGGACCCAAATATACTAAGCAACTCCTTATTGCTTTATGAGCAAACAGAAAACACTCCGGGTTACATCACAGCGGTAAGCCTTCTCTGTGATACATACCTCCCGTCGATTAGATACCCTTTAGCCATGCTACAGCTGATACCCCATATGTGGGGGTAAACCACTGTTTGGGCGCATGGGAGAGCTCGGAAGGGATGGAGTGCCGTTTGACTTTTCACTGCAAAATTGACAGGAATTGAGATGGGACGCCATGTTGCCTTTGGAGAGCCACTGATGTGCCAAACATTGAAACCCGCCACAAGTGACACAATTTTGGAAAGTAGACCCCCTAAGGAACTTATCTAGAGGTGTAGTGAGCACTTTGACCCACCAAGTGCTTCACAGAAGTTTATAATGCAGAGCCGTAAAAATAAAACAAACATTTTTTCCCACAAAAATTATTTTTTAGCCCCCAGTTTTGTATTTTCCCGAGGGTAACAGGATAAATTTGACCCCAAAAGTTGTTGTCCAATTTGTCCTGAGTACGCTGATACTTCATATGTGAGGGGAACCACTGTTTCACGCATGGGAGGGCTCGGAAGGGATGGAGCGCCATTTGGAATGCAGACTTAGATGGAATGGTCTGCAGGCATCATATTGTGTTTGCAGAGCCCCTAATGTACCTAAACATTAAAAAAAACACAACTGACACCATTTTGGAAAGTAGACCCCCTAAGGAACGCATCTAGATGTGTTGTGAGAGTTTTGAACCCTCAAGTGTTTCACTACAGTTTATAACGCAGAGCCGTGAAAATAAAAAAAAAAATTTCCCCCCAAAATTATTTTTTAGCCCCCATTTTTGTATTTTCCCGAGGGTAACAGGAGAAATTGAACCTCAAAAGTTGTTGTCCAATTTGTCCTGAGTACGCTGATACCCCATATGTGGGGGGAACCACTGCTTGGGCGCATGGGAGGGCTCGGAAGGGATGGAGCGCCATTTGGAATGCAGACTTAGATGGAATGGTCTGCAGGCACCACATTGCATTTGCAGAGCCCCTAATGTACCTAAACAGTACAAAACAAACACAAGTGACACCATTTTGGAAAGTAGACCCCCTAAGGAACTCATCTAGATGTGTTGTGAGAGTTTTGAACCCTCAAGTGTTTCACTACAGTTTATAACGCAGAGCCGTGAAAATAAAAAAAAAAAAATGTTCCCCCAAAAATTATTTTTTAGCCCCCAGTTTTGTATTTTCCCAAGGGTAACAGGAGAAATTGGACACCAAAAGTTGTCCAATTTGTCTTGAGTACGCTGATACCCCATATGTGGTGGGGGGACCACCGTTTGGGTGCATGGGAGGGCTCGGAAGGGAAGAAGCACCAATTGGAATGCAGACTTAGATGGAATGGTCTGCAGGCATCACATTGCGTTTGCAGAGCCCCTAATGTTCCTAAACAGTAAAAAAAAACACAAATGACACCATTTTGGAAAGTAGACCCCCTAAGGAACTCATCTAGATGTGTTGTGAGAGCTTTGAACCCCCAAGTGTTTCACTACAGTTTATAACGCAAAACCGTGCAAATAAAAAATATTTTTTTTTCCACAAAAATTATTTTTTAGCCCCCAGTTTTGTATTTTCCCAAGGGTAACAGGAGAAATTGGACCCCAAAAGTTGTTCTCCAATGTGTTCCGAGTACGCTGATTCCCCATATGTTAGGGTAAACCCCTGTTTTTTCAACGCAGAATTGGCTGAAATTGAGATCGGATGCCATATCGCGTTTGGAGAGCCCCTGATGTGCCTAAACAGTGGAAATCCCCCAATTATAACTGAAACCCTAATCCAAACACACTCCAAACCCTAATCCCAACGGTAACCCTAACCACACCTCTAACCCAGACACACCCCTAACCCTAATCCCAACCCTTTTCCCAACCGTAAATGTAATCCAAACCCTAACCCTAACTTTAGCCCCAACCCTAACTGTAGCCTTAACCCTAGCCCCAACCCTAACCCTAGCCCTAACCCTAGCCCTAACCCTAACCCTAGCCCTAACCCTAGCCCCAACCCTAACCCTAACCCTAGCCCTAACCCTAGCCCTAACTCTAGCCTTAACGGTAGCCCTAACCCTAGCCCTCACCCTAACCCTAGCCCTAACCCTAACCCTAATGGGAAAATGGAACTAAATACATTTTTTAAATTTTTGAATTTTTCCCTATTTAAGCGGGTGATGAAGGGGGGTTTCATTTACTTTTATAACGGGTTTTTTAGCGGATTTTTATGATTGGCAGCCGTCACACACTGAAAGACGCTTTTTATTGCAAAAAATATTTTTTGCATTACCACATTTTGAGAGCTATAATTTTTCCATATTTGAGACCACAGAGTCTTGTGAAATCTTGTTTTTTGTGGAACGAGTTGACGTTTTTATTGGTAACATGCTCGGGCATGGGAGATTTTTTGATCGCTTTTTATTCCGATTTTTGTGAGGCAGAATGACCAAAAACCAGCTATTCATGAATTTCTTTTGGGGGAGGCGTTTATACCGTTCCGCTTTTGGTAAAATTGATAAAGGAGTTTTATTCTTCGGGTCAGTACGATTACAGCGATACCTCATTTATATCTTTTTTTTATGTTTTGGCGCTTTTATACGATAAAAACAATTTTATAGAAAAAATAATTATTTTGGCATCGCTTTATTCTGAGGACTATAACGTTTTTATTTTTTCGCTGATGATGCTGTATGGCAGCTCGTTTTTTGCGGGACAAGATGACGTTTGCAGCGGTGCCATGGTTATTTATATCCATCTTTTTGATCGCGTGTTATTCCACTTTTTGCTTGGCGGTATGAGAATAAAGCGTTGTTTTTTGCCTCGGTTTTTTTTTTTTACGGCGTTCACTGAAGGGGTTAACTAGTGATATAGTTTTATAGGTGGGGTCGTTACGGACGCGGCAATACTAAATATGTGTACTTTTATTGTATGATTTTTTTATTTAGATATAGAAATGTATTTATGGGAATAATATTTTTTTTTTTCCTTTATTTAGGATTTTTTTTTATTTTTTTTTTACACATGTGGGAATTTTTTTTTTAAACTTTTTTACTTTGTCCCAGGGGGGACATCACAGATCGGTGATCTGACAGTGTGCACAGCACTCTGTCAGATCACCGATCTGACATACAGCCGTGCAGGCTTACCAAGCGCTTGCTCTGAGCAGGCACTCGGTAAGCCACCTCCCTCCCTGCAGGACCCGGATGCAGCCCCACGGCCATCTTGGATCCGGGACCTGCAGCGAGGAAGGAGGTAGGAGACCCTCGGAGCAACGCGATCACATCGCGTTGCTGCGGGGGTCTCAGGGAAGCCCGCAGGGAGCCCCCTCCCTGCACGATGCTTCCCTGTACTGCCAGCACACCAATGTTTGATCGCGGTGTGCCGGGGGTTAATGTGCCGGGGGCCGCCCGTGACCGCTCCGGGCACATAGTGCCAGATGTCAGCTGCGATAGGCAGCTGACACCCGGCCGCGATCGGCCGCACTCCCCCCGTGAGCGCGGCCGATCGTGCTGGACGTACTATTCCGTCCTTGGGAATTAGGGCCCACCCCACATGGACGGAATAGTACGTCCAATGGCAGAAAGGGGTTAAAGTTAGGGATCACTTACTTTGGGGTTTCCATCTAAATCTCTGAGTGACGTGATTCAGATGTGCAAATTGCCTCTTCAGAGAAAAAGAGGACTTGAACTCTATAGCGCCACCTATTGGAAGTAGTGATCCTACAAGTCACTATCAACTCTTTAACGAGTCTCGCAATATGACTTAGAATAAGAGCTAAATTAGTATCTCAATTCACAGACACAGTGTTTCGGGCTGTTGGCCCTCGTCAGTGCGAAGTATGAGAACTGATTAGGCTAGGTGAGAGGCTCTGGACTGAGGTCTAAGGGGTAAGGTTTTTCCTTGTGGAGAGTAGCATACTAGCTCTGGCTTGTCAAGGTAAGCAGGCTTATTCGCCGTGTAATGCTCCTCTGTGAAATTTAATATGCAAATTGCCTCTTCAGAGTAAAAGAGGACTTGAAATAGCGCCACCTGTTGGAAGTAGCGATCGTACAAGTCACAATCAACCCTATAACGAGTCGTGCAATATGACTTAGGATAAGAGCCAAATCAGTATCTCAATTCGCAGCCACGGTGTTTCGGGCTTCAGATGAAACTCTGATGGATCCATTCATTATAATGAGGCAGCAGAGTTAATGTAGACTCCGTCTGGCCTCTGTTCATTGGTGTTTTCAGAAGTGCACAAAACTGTGGCCTACTGCACTTTTATGCAATCCTAAAAAGATGGACACCTCCGAATCACAGGTCAGACGGAGTCAACAGTGCCTCCATCTATCTCATTATAGGTCGAGTTGTTGCAGATGCGATGATACCAAATACGTGTACTTTTGTTGATATTTTTTTCTAGCAACTATTTATTTATAGCTACAATATCTTTTGATTTTGTTATTATTTTTTATATTTTTTAAAAGTATATTTACAATTATTAAAAAAATTATTATTTTTTTTACATTGTCCTAATATGGGACTATCATTTTTTGCAGTTTGATCACTTGTACAGCATGGAGATGCGGCAGCTAGCTCTGCGCTAACAGAGAAAGTTGCTGATCATGCACTGGTGACCCGGATGGCATCATGACAACATCAGGTCACAAGGCAACGATCAGGTCTCGGGGTCTCTGATCCAAATGCAGAGGGGCTGTCAGCCTTCTGCCAGCTCCCGAAATGCTGCAATCACTTTTGATTGCAGCATTTAGGGGGTTAAAGTGCTGGGAGTGGTGTGTGACCGCTCCTGGCACTCAGTGCAGGGTGTCAGCTCTCAGAATCAGCTGACACCCGGATGCGACCAACCACGCACAGCCTGTGTGCACAGGCATTTGCCATGCAGTAATAATAAGTCCCTGATCAGATAAACCCAGGAACAGGGATGTATTATTACAACAAATGTCAGAAAGGGGTTAAAATCAGCCTTAGGCTGATGAGATGTGATATGAATTATGGTTAGTTATGAATTTCTACAAAAAATTGGATATGCCAGAATCCGACAATTTGGGGATTTGATACATATGAATCCAAAAAAAGATTAGATTCTATTAAGCGTTAGAAAAAGGTTCAAAATATTAAAAACTTTTTCCCCTTTCATCTGTTCTGCCCGCTCCTATTTGTCACTTTGGTCATCTTTTTTCGCATGGGTGGTCACTAGTGTTGAGCATTCCGATACCGCAAGTATCGGGTATCGGCCGATATTTGCTGTATCGGAATTCCGATACCGAGATCCGATACTTTTGTGGTATCGGGTATCGGTATCGAAACAACATTAATGTGTAAAATAAAGACTTAAAATAAAAAATATTGCTATACTCACCTCTCCGACGCAGCCTGGACCTCACCGAGGGAACCGGCAGCGTTGTTTGCTTACAATGCACGCGTCTCCTGCCTCCCGTGACGTCACGGATTGTGATTGGTCGCGTCGCCCATGTGACCGCGACGCGACCAATCACAAAGCCGGAACGTAAATTTAAAATACTGAAGGACCTGAAATTACGTCACGGCTTGCTGTGATTGGTTGCGTCGCGGCCAACATTGGCGACGCGACCAATCACAAGCCGTGACGTCACGGGAGGCTGGACATGCGCGCATTTTAAAATGCGCGCGTCTCCTGCCTCCCGTGATGTCACGGCTTGTGATTGGTCGCGTCGCCCATGTGACCGCGACGCGACCAATCACAAATCCGGAACGTTATTTTTTAAATTACTGAATGCCTAGAAGGACCTGAAAATTACATCACGGCTTGCTGTGATTGGTCGCGTCGTGGCCACATGGGCGGCACGCGACCAATCAGAAGCCGTGACGTCACGGAAGGAAGGAAAAGCGCGCATTTTAAGCAAACAACGCTGCCGGTTCCCTCGGTGAGGTCCAGGCTGCGTCGGAGAGGTGAGTATAGCAATATTTTTTATTTTAATTCTTTATTTTACACATTAATATGGTTCCCAGGGCCTGAAGGAGAGTTTCCTCTCCTTCAGACCCTGAGAACCATCAGGAATACCGTCCGATACTTGAGTCCCATTGACTTGTATTGGTATCGGGTATCGGTATCGGATTAGATCCGATACTTTGCCGGTATCGGCCGATACTTTCCGATACCGATACTTTCAAGTATCGGACGGTATCGCTCAACACTAGTGGTCACTCATTTACAGCTTCATATATTCATATTATGATGTGCATCGCTTCACCCCTACCCTGTGACCACATAAGACCAATCACAGTTATCAGATTGGCCATGGAGCTGGAATGCAGTGGCTTTTGTGATTGATGCAGAGGTTTGGAGCTTTGGCAGAGGTGGCAGAACAGGAGAAAAAAGGAGAAGATAAAAGATTTTTCTTTTCCCTGTCCTAACAGCAATCATGACAGTTTCAATATGGAACAAGCATAATCTCTAGTGATGAGCAAACTTGCTCGCCACTACTCAGTACTCGCCTGAGTATCACTATGCTGGGTGTACTTTGCGAGTAATATATATATATACGTGGCTGCAGGTATCCGTGGTGATTTTTTTTTTATTTTTTGCAGCTTATACCTGCTCACTTTATTAGAAAGCTATCCATAGCCCCCTTTTATCTAAATTTCTTTGCTTAGTCACGCTGCAGACTACAGCCAAGTCATTGCAATACAAGAGTGTGAAAATCTAACAATTTTAAAAAAAAGTTTGTCCCAGGCATCAGATGTGAGTGCGCAGAAAAATCTGGCCTTTTTTTTTGGTACTATATAATTTTTTGGAGTGTCTTACAACATTTTTGGACACCATTTTGCTGCCCCAAAAATCTGTAGCTGGCCCAAAAATATTTAGCTACAGTTCTTATATTTATCACTGTGATTTGTACACCACACGCATCGCATATCATTGCATTAAATATCTTACAATTTTACTACTACAATTTTTTTTTAGTGTCATAGCCTAGTTATTGACATAATTTTGGTGGGCCCAAAAAATCAAAGCCACATTTTCATCAGTCTGTTATCTCCGTCTGACACCTGTTGTACCTGTGGTGTCAAAATCCTCGCTTTGCAGGCATATGTTGCATTGTTTTGTCTTCTAGCTTTGGTCTACTCATTTAGTGGTTTAATATTTTTTTTTTTGCTTAAAAAGGCCACACATTTAAACAGGCTGTTATCTCCATCAGACGCCAGGTGTCTCTGTGGTGTCAAAATCCGTGCTCTTCAGGCATATGTTGCATTGTTTTTTCTGATAGACTTGGTCTACTCAGTATTTAGTGTTTTACAATTTAAAAAAAAAAATTATAGTCTGTTATCTCCGTCAGACGCCTGGTGTATCTGTGGTGTCCAAATTCTTGCTTTGCAGGCATATGTTGCATTGTTTTCTCTGCTAGCCTTGATCTACTCATTACTTAGGCTGGTTTCACATTTGCTTTTTTTACCTCTGCGTTTTAGCGCAAAAAAACGCATGCGTTTTTTTCCCTATATTTAACATTAAAAACGCATGCATTTTTTGTATGCGTTTTGCCGCGTTTGACGATGCATGCGTCTTTTCTATGCTTGCGTTTTGTTGCAGAAATGCAATGTGTAGTAATTTCTAGAGGCATTTTTTTGCCGCAAAAAAACGTACTGCGGTCTATGTAAACACATGCGTTTTTAAGCACATGCGTTTAGTTGCGTTTTAAACGCATGTGTTTCAATAGAAAAAAACAAGAATACACACTGATAAGCCACCCCCACCATCAAGGTGATAAAGGGATCCAAACCCTAACCTTAACCCTACCCCTACCCCTAACCCTAACCCTAGGGATCCTAACCCTAACCCTAGGGATCCTAAGCCTAACCCTAACCCTACCCCTACACCTAACCCTAACCCTAACTCTAGGGATCATAACCCTAACCCTAACCCTAACCCTAGGGATCCTAACCCTAACCCCAACCCTAGCTTTTTCTATTTATAGTGGGTTTTCTAGATGATTTTGATGATTGGCAGCTGTCACACACTTCTCAGCATGCGTTTCAAAAACGCAAACGCAGGAAAAAACGCATGTAAATGCGTCAAAACGCAGCGTTTTTTTAACGCATGAGAAAACGCATGCATCTAAAAAACGCAGCGTTTGCACGCGTTTACATGTGTTTTTTTCACCACCTGCGTTTGCGTTTTAAACGCTGCGTTTTTAAATGCAAATGTGAAACTAGCCTAAGTGGTTTAATTTTTTTTTTAAAGACAACATATTTTAACTGTCTGTTATCTCCGTCAGATGCTCGGTGTATCTGTGGTTTCCAAATACTTGCTTTTCAGGCATACTGCTCACATATAAGTATTCTCCAAATTAATTCATTTGTATTGAACTTTTCAAATATTTCAGTAGTCCAGTTAAAATTGGCAAGGCAAGGGACGGGGAAGTGGACATGATGCTGATTGCACATGCAGAGGACGAGGCCGTGGACAAGCTGAAAGTGGGCCACAACAAAGAACCACATCTTCTCACTCGACCTTTCTGTCCCAGTTTCTAGGGGACAGCAGCACACCACTATTGAAGCCAGAGCAGCGTGAAACGGTTGTTGGTTGGATAGCGGATCATGCTTCCAGTCACTTAACCACTAACACTACTATGTCTTCCACATGGTCAAGTCTGAGTAGCCAAGAGTGTGGACCGGATATTACTCACACTGATCCTCCTTCCTCCCACCATGCCAAGTTCCAAGAGACAATTGGTCCCACACTTGGACACTCCAAAGAGCTGTTCAGTTTTCCTTTTCAAGATTTCGGACTCTTGGCCGGTGAACTTGAAGTGGGGCCAGATGAAATCGTATTTAGCAATGGCCAAAGATTTGAACAGCCATGGTCACAAGAAGGCGATGGTGAGAAAGTGTCACAAGAGATGGAAGATGATGAGACACAATTGCCAGAAAGTCAGGATAAGGCGAGGATGCAGATGTGGAAGATGAAGTGGTGGATGACACAGTCACTGACCAACACCACCATGATGAAAGTTGCCATTCCAACTGTTAGATTTTCCCGAGTCTGGTTATTTTTTAAAGACTCTGCCGATAACCCCAAATAGGCCATTTGCAGCACCTGCCATGCCCACATCAGTAGAGGAAGCAAAGCTACCAGCCTGACCACCACCAGCATGATAAGGCACATGGCAGCAAAGCATCTGACTTCACGGGCTGAACCCTAAGCTCCAGGAAAACTGTCTGCAAGTGACACCACAGCTTCTTCCACTCTTTTGCATAGAAGCCAATCTCCAGTTCACCATGCATGTAAAGATGCCTCAGGCCCTGCACCTGTAGTTGCCCACAGTCAACCAGCACCATCATCAAGCCCGTCCATGTCCTCCTTGTCCCTTCAGTTGTCTATACCACAGTCATTGGAACACAAGCAGAAATACCCAGCCAACGCCCCACAGGCCACAGTACTAAATTCTAACATTTCTCTTCTGCTTGCACTCGAAATGTTGCTTTTTAGGCTAATTGAGACAGAAGCTTTCTGCAAATCTGATGGCGGTGGCCGTCCCAAGGTACTCAGCCCCAGGTTGCCACTATTTGTCCCGGTGTGCCGTACAGACATTACACCAGCACGTGTCTCACAACATTACCCGTGCTGGCAACAATGCTGTTACTGGGAAAGTCCAAATAAATATGGACACATGGACAAGTGCTTGTGTGCAGGGATGGTACATTTCACTGATGGCACACTGGGTTAACATAGTGGAACCCGGGACCCAGTTAGACCTTGGAATGGAACACATCCTCCCCACACCGAGGATTGTAGGCACTATGTCAATCAGGGTTGCCCCCACAGTCTACAGCTCCTGCACCTCCTTCTCCTCCTCCCTTTCCTCCTCTTCAGCCTCCATCTCTGAAATGAGCACATCAGTCAGAAGCTGGAAGCACTGCAGCACTGCATCAGCCAAGCGCTAACAGGCTGTGCTGAAGCTAATCTGCTTAGGTGACAAACCGCACAATGCTGAAGAGTTGTGGACAGCACTGAAAGAGCTGTCAGATATTTGGATGACACCATTGAACCTACAGCCAGGCTCGGTCGTGTGTGACAATGGCTGGAACATGGTGGCGGCTCTGAGGCAAGGTGAGCTCACACACGTACCTTGCCTGGCCCATGTGCTTAACCTCATCTTTCAACATTTTCTCAAAAGCTACCAGGAGCTGCCGGATCTACTAATGAAAGTACACTGTCTGCCCATGTAAGAAAGTCAGCTACAGCTTCAGTCGCACTTGCTGTGCTTCAGAAGCGTTTGCAGCTTCCTTCTCACCGACTGGTGTGTGACATCCCCATGCACTGGAACTCTGCAGTGCATATGTTGGAAAGGACTTGTGAGCAGAAGAGGTCAGTTGTTGACTACCAGCATCAACAAGGCCACTGTTATTCAATTCAGACTCCACATTGTGAAGGAACAAATTATGAAAGGTTCTCCATTTTGTGCAAGATTCTCCATTTTGTGCTTTTGACTCCATTTTCATGTTGCTTAAAGATAAATTCTGTTATTTAATTAGGTAAAAGGTTACAGCTGCCATGAAGTAATTTTATCTTGTTGTTCACAAGCCTGGTATGCAACTAGGCTATGGTTTATAATTGGTATAAAGACCTAGAGTCTACTAACTCAAGCCAGATAATAGATTCGGGGGTGTATCGCTATACAAGACTGAGGCATCTGTTAGAAAAACACATACTATGCCAAAAAGACATGACCATATCTGTAGTTTCCATTGTTCCTGTATCCTCATGGGTTAAGTTTTTCCTGCATTCCTATAGGTTAAGAACTGTGAGCGTGTTCTTATGCTGATTGGTTGAAGTATAATTTCTATGACAATGAAAACTCATACACAAAATAAACGGGGGCCAGAGATCTGCTCGATCCCCCATACAGAGACACATGTCTCCGTCTGGTCATTTTCAGTTGCCGGCAACGCCCTGTAGATTAATTTGGAAATCACTGAGTTAACCGTGAAGGATCAATTTAGATCCTCCCTCAACAGTTGGCGCCCGAGAACGTGGGGCTCCAAGCAGGAACGCCTCTGCCCCCCGGAGGACAACAAGACAAAGGATCCTCGGACCGGACGCAGGCACTGGAAAATTGGGACTGATCATCCCCCACAACAACCACGGTAAGTTGGCAGTTATACTGTCCAGACTGACCGTTTGGTGTGGTTTTCCTGTGTTTGTTGCTGCAAAGAAGATCTGAGGTTTGTCCCCGGAGGTGGGATGATTTTTGGGTGGAATCATATAGAGGTGTAGTTCCGTTGGGAGCCCAGTGCTCGAACCGTACCTCATAAGGGACGGACACCCCGGATTGACCAGTGATGTAATTCTCTTTACAGTCAAAATATCCTGAATTCCTGATCACTGTTAGAATCAGGCGCGTTGAGGTGATCGAAGATTGGGTAGGATACGTAACTCAGGAATATATAGAAGTATACAGTATATATGTCCAGGGGTATCCGGAGGGAAGTCTAAGACGCCCTCTTCCTTTCACTGAGTACCGCGTTTTTGGGTTGTCCCAGCGGGGGACAGAGAGACCCAGTGGAATAAAACCGTAAGGCCGTCTGTATTATGCACGACTAAGTAAGGGTATTTAGCTCTAAAGGAGAATCATGTTTCCATTATGGAAGAAAAAGACGACTTTGAATTTGTGTGATGAAGGTTTTGTAGAAATTAAGTCTGAAAACTGCTGTATTTCGTTTCTGTGTTTATTTTTAAAATATCCGATGGGAGGGGTCGAGCAGCTGCGCTTTTGAGTTTCTCTGTATTTTCTTGGTGTAGATTACGCGCTGGTAGATCTGTTTTGTTTAAAGTGACAATATCGTTTTGAAGTACAAAGAAATATTGTAAATTGAAAGTGAAATCTAGTGTATAGTTTTAGAAGGAAACTTGTAACCCTAAATCCCAAAGCACCAATATATACTGGGTTGCCAAAACTTAGTGCGCATCCACCCTATGATCCTGCTGGGTGGATTTGTGATGTATGCAGAGTTACTAATTCTCAGTGTAGAGAGGTCTGTTACAATTGTGGAGCGAGGAGATCCGGGTTCGTAGCCCCCAACTTTCCCTTGCTAAACGCTGACGGCACCTATTATCAGCCACCGCCAGCACCAGCTCCTGGTATGCCTAGTATTGCTAGTGGTTATGAGTATCCGCCCCCACTTATCTTAGTCACTCGGTCAGAGACAGGATATACAGATGAGATAGATTTTCAGGAAATGTATTCTAATGTTATTCCTGGACCCCACCGTAATGATGTGCTTTTTAGGATAGGGACAGGGGATCTCACAAAATAATATGTTGGGGCCATAGTAAATGCCGCAGATAACCAGCTCCGCCATGCTGGAGGACTGGCTGAAGTGATTTCACAGAAAGGTGGACCCATGATACAGGAAGAATCTAATTCATATATACAAACTTATGGCCAGGTAGAAACAGGACAGTTTCTGTGTCAATATGTAATACATGCAGTGGGGCCACGGTATAATCCTACCAACATTCCCAGGTCCCAACAGTTACTTACTGAGGCTGTCCAGAATGCAATCCTGTATGCCTCCTCCGTTCCCCCCGGTACGATGCCTCAACGTACAATGGCCATACCATTAATCTCTGCCGGTATCTTTAACTGTAACAGAGCCTTCTGCCCCGCTTCTGCAGCAGATGCCTCTTGTACCGCCACCTCCTCCTGCCCCCGAGTCAGTAATATCAGAGTTTTCAAAAGAATTTAGCACGTTCTGCATCAACAGGGAAATCAAGGGTTCAAACTGTAGCTGCAGCAATCTCTGCTCCAATTCCAGCCCCCACCCCAGGTACAAGCAAGCAGCTGGCTCCTTATCAGTGGCCTGCCCAGCAGCAAACTCTACTCCAGTCCTCCCACCTTATATGAATTCAGTCCCCTACTCAAATATTTCTTTTAACCCTATGTCTGGGAATCTCACTCCCCAGCCCCGCCATGTTAATTCTCAGATCAAGAGCTTGTTTTAATTAGAGTAGATGACAGACCCAATAAATATACTCTTACAAATCCCTGTGGATCCTTTCCTTGAGGTTGCTGTTCAGTTCCTAATCTCTCCCTCATGTCCGGTAAATTTACTGGGGGCAGATTTATTATTACAGTTCTGCTCCAGAATATAATTCCAAGATGATGGTCAGATGTTCCTTACGTTATATAACCCCTATGCAGATGAACATAATGAGATGTGTATCCTACATGCCCTTCCCACAGCTATGATGGCCCTGATAGGCCCAGATCCACCCCCAATAATGCCTGTAGAACCAGTAAAAGTGTTTCTCAAACCTGGTGCACCTTTTTCTAAAGTCCATCAATACCCTTTGAAATATGATCAGGAGCAGTGTCTCAAGGGGCAAATACAAACGTTACTCTATAATGGTGCCCTGGTACCCTGTGTTTCCCCATGTAACACGCCCTTGTTTCCCATTAAGAAAAAGACCCCACCCGGCCAACCCCCTGTGTACCGGCTGGTACAAGATCTACGGGCAGTTAATGCAGCTACTGTTCTGGAAACTCCGGTGCCCAATCCACATACTCTTTTGTCCCAGATATCTAAGGATGCTGCTTGGTTCACAGTTATCAACCTTGCTAATGCCTTCTTCAGCATTCCATTACACCCAGATTGCCAGTTTCTGTTTGCATTCATATATCAGGGATGACAATTGACGCCGACAGTTATGCCACAAGGGGCCCAAAATAGTCCCAATCAGTTTGCAAAAAAAAATGTGGGAGAGTGTCTTTTACCCTGGCAGTTAGAACACCCCTATGTCATGCTGTTTTATTATGTGGCTGATCTTTTGTTGTGTGCACAAACAGAGCAGGAAGCCATTGTTGCCACTATTAGTCTTCTCAAGTATCTGGCAGATCTGAACTGTCGGGTTTCGGCCTCGAAACTTCGGTTCTGCCTTGGTCAAGTGATATTTTTGGGTCACTGTCTCCTTCGGGGTGCCAGACACCTCACAAAAGAAAGAAAAATAGCCGTCAGCTCCCTTCCTTTACCAAAAGGTGAGACTGAACTCCAGCTTTTCTTGGACTATGTACTTATTGTCGTCAGTGGATACCGGACGCATCCCGCATAATGCAATCTCTCTATAATGCCCTGAAAGATGGTTCAAGATATGCTGATGATTTTGGCAGATTCCACACCGGATACGCTGTTACTACGGAAGATACTGTAGTGCACGGAGCTGCACTCCCTCCCTCACTGTCAGCACAAGAAGTAGAACTTCAGGCTCCATCTACTGCATGTGTTCTGGCCAAAGACAGGCGGGCTAATATATACACGGACTCACAGTATGCATTTGGTATTGCTCATGATTTCGGAGCCCTATGGGCCAATCGAGGGTTTATTACTACCGCCGGGACTCCAGTGAAGAATGCTGAAGCTGTTAAAACCCTCATGGACTCAATAAAATTACCTACCCAGGTGGCCATTATCAAAATTAAGGCGCACGGTCCTAGGAACAGTCCACACACTGTTGGTAACGCCTTTGTGGATATGCAAGCAAAAGCTGCTGCTCTCCTACCTATTGACCTGACCATACCTGCTCTGGTGACCACACGCTCTCAGCGTAAACAGTTACAAGAAACACTGACTCTACAGGAAGCTGATGATCCACGCCAGACTGAAGTTTTCTGTCGGACCCCGCGAGACCGCTTAATGACGATGCAGAGAATGTCCCCAAAGGAAGAAGTGAAGCAGTGGAAGACTGATGGAGTATGTATGGACAATGGTCTCTGGAAAAAGGACCAACTTGTGTGTCTCCCTAAGCGTATGTACCCTGCTATTGCCACGTGGGCACATGGGCCCACACATGGAAAAAAATGTACAAAATTTCTACTGGGCTCCAGGTATTTCTACAGTCCTGACAGCACTCAACTGTGCATGTAATATCTGTCAGACCTGCAATCCCGGTCAACTTCATTGTGTACCCTCGAAGCACCTTGCTAAGCCTGGCTATCCTTTCCAAAGGCTCCAAGTGGACCACATCACGTTGCCTAAGTCTGGAAGGTATGAATATTGTCTGGTGGTTGTCGACATGTTCTCCAGTTGCCCTGAAGCATTCCCTGTTACCGACATTACTGCAAAGACTACAGCGAAGAAATTGGTGATGGAAGTTATATACAGATATGGTGTTCCAGAAGTCGTCAAAAGTGACCAAGTTCCAGCCTTTTCTTCTCATGTGTATCAGGAGGTACTGACAATGCTTGGATCTACTGTAGCCCTCCATAATCCGTACTATCCACAATCTAGTGGGAAAGTTGAGAGGCTGAATGGCACACTGAAGGGACAATTGACCAAAAAGATGCAGGAGACTACGGCTCCATGGCCAGAGCTCCTACCCATTGTACTGTACCACATTCGTACTACCCCTAAGGCCAAACATGGCCTGTCCCCATATGAGATATTGTTTGATGCTAGGCCCCCAGTTGCAAATTTCCAGTCTCAGTAGTTATCAGAGGAAACTGACTGTGCTCTTCAATATGTTATTCAGGTTAGTAAAAATCTTGTTAACATCTATGTTTTAGTTTCTTCTTCCCTTCCAGATTCAGCAGAAACCGACATTTGTCACAATTTAAAGTCTGGTGATTTTGTGGTCGTGAAAAGGCATGTCAGAATACACGGACTAGAACCCTTGTATGATGGTCCCTACCAAGTCCTCAGTATCACTCCTATGTCAGTAAAGCTGGAAGGAAGGCCGACGTGGATCCATGTATCGCACTGCAAGCTGGTCAAACAGACTAGTAGCAAATAAGAGGACATAATGTTTTGGTTTTTCGTATTTCCATATAATAATATTGGTAACCACATGGGACAGCCTAAATTCCCCAATATCCTTGAATAATAAGTTTGTACAATATCATGAAAGATTAGTAGTACAGATGGGTATAGCCAATAAAATTGTCAGTTCTATTTTCATTTACCCTATGATTACACAAATGTGGGATAAATTGGTTAGGGCCACAGATTATCTAGATGATCAAATTTGGGATATATTGGATATACTTAATACTACTACTACTACTACTAATATGTTGTCCAAAACCAACTTATCATAGTCACTAATCAATATACTGTATTACTTAACAGCAGCACAGGGTGGTACGTGTCTGGTTATTGGACCCGTTTGCTGTTATTATATAGATCCCAATAGCTCTATGAAGTTAAAGTTAGAGGATATTCAAAGACTCAGAGATTAATATAATAAAGACAATGATCGTAATAGGGACAGTTGGTGGGCAGATACCTTCTCCTTTTTAATCTAGCCAATTGGTTTGAGGGACCTGGGGGCTGGATAGCTGGAATCTTTCAAAGTTTCTTATATATTGTTGTCTTTATTCTTGTTATGTATGTAATACTAAAACTTGTTTTTTGGTGTATTTCTGTATGTATTAGGAAATTCTGCACTAAGATAACTAATGATGATACCAAAAGCGTTGCCACCCCTGCTCTTCTCTACACCGATTTCACAAAGTTATCTGATGAAGATGTTGAAGCCAAGTGCATGGTCATCTTCAAAAGATCCCCACTGCTGTTATCAATAGTTGTTATTCGTAAATTCTAGTATACAGGGGGGACGGGTACGCCGCAACAGCCATGGCTGGTAACATGGCACCAGTCATGTGAAGACCAGTACCCCTCGAGCTTAGAGCTTGGGAGAGTACCTCTGATGCTGGACATTAATTAACAAAATTTATCTAGGGGGGAATGTGAAGGAACAAATTATGAAAGGTTCTCCATTTCGTGCTAGATTCTCCATTTTGTGCTTTTGACTCCATTTTCTTGTTGCTTAAAGATAAATTCTGTTATTTAATTAGGTAAAAGGTTACAGCTGCCATGAAGTAATTTTATCTTGTTGTTCACAAGCCTGGTATGCAACTAGGCTATGGTTTATAATTGGTATAAAGACCTTGAGTCTTCTGACTCAAGCCAGATAATAGATTCGGGGGTGTATCGCTATACAAGACTGAGGCATCTGTTAGAAAAACACATACTATGCCAAAAAGACATGACCATATCTGTAGTTTCCATTGTTCCTGTATCCTCATGGGTTAAGTTTTTCCTGCATTCCTATAGGTTAAGAACTGTGAGCGTGTTCTTATGCTGATTGGTTGAAGTATAATTTCTATGACAATGAAAACTCATACACAAAATAAACGGGGGCCAGAGATCTGCTCGATCCCCCATACAGAGACACATGTCTCCGTCTGGTCATTTTCAGTTGCCGGCAACGCCCTGTAGATTAATTTGGAAATCACTGAGTTAACCGTGAAAGATCAATTTAGATCCTCCCTCAACAACATAATACCTCAGTAGTGGACATAGATGTCAGACATATGTACCATCCTCCAAAACTTTGAGAACTGCACCAAGATGGTTAGCGGCGATGACGCCGTATTAGCATCACCATCCCACTTCCCTGCATTCTGAAAACCTCTTTGCTCACAATTAAAGAGGATGAATTGCAGGTGGAGCACGAGGACATGGAGCAAGGAACCATACAGGTGATTACACTCAGCCCAGCCTCATGTCGTCCCAACGTGGATTGGTAGACAATGAGGAAGAGGAGGAAGAACAGGAGCTACTTTCATGCGATATAGATGATACTACAAGCACAGCTGTCATACTGCCTGTTCAGCGTGGATGGCTTGAGGACAGGGAAGAGAAGGAGGATGAAGAGGAGTAGGACGGCATGGTCAGTCGTCCTGTTGGTGAGGACATGGAAGTCTTGCCTGTTAGCTTTCTGGCACGCATGGCTGACTTTATGCTGCGCTGCAGCATTTCCTGTGACCATCGCATTATTAAAATTTTTGGTGACATTCATTACTGGTTGGTGACACTTCTAGACCCATGCTACAAGGAGAACTTTCAATTTCTTCTTCCAGAGGCAGACAGGTGTACTAAAATATTGCAGTACTAGAGGGCCCTTGTAGCGGAATTACTTAAAAAATTCCAATCTGAGAACGCTGGCAGCTGAAGCCAGAGTTTGCTGTACAACCAAGGAGTCCAAGTGAGAGAGACATAAGTAAAATCCATAAGGGGAACAATGGCAAAGGTTTGGGACAGTTATCTCGTTATCTCAGACCCTCCCATCGTGCCACCACAGAGGCAAGGGGTGCTGTCACAAAAAGTGCAATGTTTTTTGAAGATGCTGAGGGAGTGCCTTGCTGATCGTACAAACATCCTCTGTGATTCCTCTGTGCCTTTCAATTATTGTGTATCCAAGCTGGACACGTGGCATGAACTGGCTCTCTACGCCTTGGAGCTCCTGGCCTGCCCTGCTGCTAGCGTTCTGTCAGAGCGGGTTTTTAGTGCCACTGGTGGAATTATAACAGATTAAGTGTATCCACCTGTCAACTGAATATGCTGACATGCTGACTCTTATAAAAATGAGCAAGGGCTGGATTGGGCAAGACTTATGTACACCGCTGAGTAAAAACAGCAAAACATAGCCTCAAATACATTGTCTTTTGTGGAGGTGTATTCTCATGCAGCTCTTCACAACCACACATGGGTATACACTTCCTGATTTGGTTTGTTTGGTGTTATCCTCCTCCTTATCATCATCCTCATCATCCACAGCCATACAAACACCAGGGTTAACGTATTCCATAATGCAAAAATCACTAATTTTTTTGTGCCAGGGGTTTTTTATGATGCCCGTTAAGAATTTTTAGCCTAAAAATGATTTACTCCCCCAGGGGTAAATGTTTGTCAGCCCATACACTTGTGTGTATGGGCATTACAAGGCTAGGAGACCTGCTCCTTAACATTGGGCCTATTTTTTAATAAGGTCTTTATCCACATCTCATCATTCTCCACCACTAGAACACCATGGTGGACGAGTTGTATGGTGCTACAGCCATTCAATTTTTGGGCAAGGGTGTCTATGATCCCCATAAAAAAATGTACCCCCTATAGGGAAATGTTTGTCAGCCCATGCATTTAGTTTATGTGTAGGTGACCTGCTCCTTTACATTCGGCCTAGTTTTTAATAAGGCCTTCCTTGACATCTTATTATTCTCCACCACTTGAACACCATGGTGAACATGTTTTTATGCTTCTACAGCCATTCAATATTGGGGCAAGGGTGTCTTTGATCACCAATATTTATTTTAAAAAATTGTACCCCCATGGGGATATGTTTGTCAGCCCATCCACTTAGTGTATGGGCATTATAAGTGTAGGAGACCCGCTCCTTAACAGTGAGCATATTTTTTTAATGAGCCCTTCATCCACATTTCATCATTCTCCACCAATAGAACGTGTACGTGAACGTGTAGTGTGCTGCTACAGCCATTCAATTTTGGGGCAAGGGTGTCTATGACCCAAATAAATATATTTTAAAAAATGTACCCCCATGGGGAAATGTTTGTCAGCCCATGCACCTAGCGTATGGGCTTTACAAGTCTAGGAAACTGGCTAATTAACATTGGGCCTAGTTATTAATAAGGCCTTCCTCCATATATCAACATTCTCCACCACTAGAACACCATGGTGAACATGTTGTATGCTGCTACAGCCATTCAATTTTTGGTCAAATTTGTCTATGATCCACATAAACTTTTTTTTAAAAACGTACCCCATGGGGAAATGTTTGTCAGCCCATGCACTTAGTGTATGTGCATTAAAAGTCTAGGATACCCACTCCTTAACGTTTTGCCTAATTTTTAATAAGGCCTTCCTTCACATCTCATCATTCTCCACCAATAGAACACTGTTATGATCCTTAGTGGCTAGGATCGCAAGTCTGACTAGCTAAGGAACTAAACCGAGGACTGTTGTGATCCTAATGGCAGAGGATCTCAGGGTCTTCAGCAAAGTCTGCAAACATAAAAACTAGCTCTTAGGGAGGTGGTAATTAAGCTGACCACATACCTGATCCTAGCCCACAACTAACAGCAGCCGGGGAACGTACCTATGTTGGTTCTAGACGTCTCGCGCCAGCCGGAGATCTAACTAACCCTTTCAGAGAAAATACAGACCTCACTTGCCTCCAGAGAAAGGTACCCCAAAGTAGATACAGGCCCCCAACAAATAATAACGGTGAGGTAAGAGGAAAAGACAAACGTAAGTATGAACTAGATTCAGCAAAGAGAGGCCCACTAAACAATAGCGGAAATATAGAAAGAGGACTTATGTGGTCAGCGAAAAACCCTACACAAATATCCACGCTGAATATCCAAGAACCCCCGTACCGACTAACGGTATGGGGGGAGGATATCAGCCCCCTTAGAGCTTCCAGCAAAATCAGGAATCACATTATGAACAAGCTGGACAAAAAAACAGAATAATACAAATAACAAAAAACAAGAAAGCAGGACTTAGCTTATGTTGCAAAAATCAGGACCAGTAGACAAGAGCAACCAGACAAGGACTGATTACATGGATGCCAGGCAATGGACTAAGACTCCAGGAAGTTTAAATAGAAACACCCAGAGTGTTAACGAACCAGGTGACTACCAACCTGGGGAAAGAGTATACAAGAGCCATACCGCGAGTGACCACAAGAGGGAGCCCAAAAGTATAGTTCATAACAGTACCCCCCCTTTAAGGAGGGGTCACCGAACCCTCACTACGACCACAAGGGCGATCAGGATGGGCAGCGTGAAAGGCACTAACCAAATCGGCTGCATGAACATCAGAGGCGACCACCCAGGAATTATCCTCCTGATCATAGCCCTTCCATTTGACCAGATACTGAAGCCTCCGCCTAGAGAGACGAGAATCTAAGATCTTCTCCACCACATACTCCAACTCGCCCTCAACCAAGACCGGAGCAGGAGGGTCAACAGCAGGAACCACAGGCACAATGTACTGCCACAACAAAGACCTATGGAACACATTGTGAATGGCAAACGACACAGGAAGATCCAAACGAAAAGACACCGGATTAAGGACCTCCAAAATTCTATAAGGACCAATAAAGCGAGGCTTAAACTTAGGAGAGGAAACCTTCAGAGGGACAAACCGAGAAGACAACCAAACCAAATCCCCAACACGAAGTCGGGGACCCACACCGCGGCGGCGGTTGGCAAAACGCTGAGCCTTCTCCTGTGACAACTTCAAGTTGTCCACCACATGATTCCAAGTCCGCTGCAACATATCAACCATGGAATCCACCCCAGGACAGTCAGAAGGCTCAACATGACCCGAGGAGAAACGAGAATGAAAACCAGAGTTGCAGAAAAATGGCGAAACCAAAGTAGCGGAACTAGCCCGATTATTGAGGGCAAACTCAGCCAATGGCAAGATCATCCTGATCCGCAGAAACAAAACATCTCAAATAAGCCTCCAGCGTCTGATTAGTTTGCTCCGTTTGGCCATTAGTCTGAGGATGAAAGGCAGACGAGAATGACAGATCAATGCCCATCTTAGCACAAAAAGATCGCCAGAATCTGGACACAAACTGGGATCCTCTGTCAGACACGATATTCTCAGGAATGCCGTGTAAACGAACCACATTCTGAAAAAACAAAGGAACCAGATCGGAAGAGGAAGGCAACTTAGGCAAGGGCACCAAATGGACCATCTTGGAAAAACGATCACACACCACCCAGATGACAGACATTCCCTGAGACATCGGAAGATCTGAAATGAAATCCATGGAAATGTGTGTCCAAGGCCTTTTCGGGACGGGCAAGGGCAAAAGCAACCCGCTGGCACGAGAACAGCAAGGCTTAGCCCGAGCACAAGTCCCACAGGACTGCACAAAAGAACGCACATCCCGTGACAAGGAAGGCCACCAAAAGGACCTAGCCACCAAATCTCTAGTACCAAAAATCCCAGGATGCCCTGCCAACACCGAGGAATGAACCTCGGAAATAACTCTGCTGGTCCATTTATCAGGAACAAACAGTCTATCAGGTGGACAAGAGTCAGGTCTACCAGCCTGAAATCTCTGCAACACACGTCGCAAATCAGGAGAAATGGCCGACAAAATCACTCCTTCTTTAAGAATACCAGCCGGCTCTGAGACTCCAGGAGAGTCAGGCACAAAGCTCCTAGAGAGAGCATCAGCCTTCACATTTTTCAAACCAGGCAGGTATGAGACCACAAAGTCAAAACGGGAGAAAAACAATGACGAACGAGCCTGTCTAGGATTCAGGCATTTAGCAGACTCGAGATACATCAGATTTTTGTGATCAGTCAAGACCACCACACGATGCTTAGCTCCCTCGAGCCAATGACGCCACTCCTCAAATGCCCACTTCATGGCCAACAACTCCCGATTACCAACATCATAGTTCCGCTCAGCCGGCGAAAACTTCCTGGAAAAGAAAGCACATGGTTTCATCACAGTGCAACCAGAGCCTCTCTGCGACAAAACAGCTCCTGCACCGATCTCAGAAGCATCCACTTCAACCTGAAAGGGAAGTGAGACATCAGGCTGGCACAAAACAGGCGCCGAAGTAAACCGGCGCTTCAGCTCCCGGAAGGCCTCAATGGCCGCAGGGGCCCAATTAGCGACATCAGAACCTTTCTTGGTCATATCCGTCAGAGGTTTAACAACGCTAGAAAAGTTAGCAATAAAACAACGGTAGAAATTAGCAAAACCCCAAAACTTCTGAAGACTCTTAACAGACGTGGGTTGAGTCCAATCATGAATAGCTCGGACCTTGACTGGGTCCATCTCCACAGCAGAAGGGGAAAAAATAAAACCCAAAAAGGAAACCTTCTGCACTCCAAAGAGACACTTTGAGCCCTTCACAAACAAAGCATTATCACGCAAAACCTGAAACACCATCCTGACCTGCTTTACATGAGAATCCCAATCATCAGAAAAAACTAAAATGTCATCCAGATAAACAATCACAAATTTATCTAGATACTTCCGGAAGATGTCATGCATAAAGGATTGAAACACTGAAGGAGCATTAGAGAGCCCAAAGGGCATCACCAAGTACTCAAAATGACCTTCGGGCGTATTAAATGCAGTTTTCCATTCATCTCCCTGCCTAATGCGCACAAGGTTGTACGCACCACGAAGATCTATCTTGGTGAACCAACAGGCACCCTTAATCCGAGCAAACAAGTCCGACAATAGTGGCAGAGGGTATTGGAATTTAACCGTGATTTTATTCAGAAGCCGATAGTCTATACAAGGTCTCAAAGATCCGTCTTTCTTGGCCACAAAAAAGAATCCCGCACCAAGAGGGGAAGAGGATGGACGAATATGTCCTTTCTCCAAAGACTCCTTTATATAAGAACGCATCGCGGCATGCTCAGGTACCGACAGATTAAATAATCGTCCCTTAGGAAACTTACTACCAGGAATCAAATCTATAGCGCAGTCACAGTCCCTATGAGGAGGAAGAGCACTGGACCTGGACTCACTGAACACATCCTGATAGTCAAGCAAATACTCAGGAACTTCTGAAGGAGTGGAGGAAGCAATAGACACCAACGGGGAAACGCAATGAATTCCCTGACAACCCCAACTTGACACAGACATAGCCCTCCAATCCAGAACAGGATTATGAGCCTGTAACCATGGCAGACCCAAAACGACCAAATCATGCATCTTATGCAGAACAAGAAAACGAATCACCTCCCGATGTTCAGGAGTCATGCACATGGTCACTTGTGTCCAATACTGCGGTTTATTCTCCGCCAATGGCGTAGCATCAATTCCTCTAATAGGAATAGGATTTTCTAAAGGCTCCAGGACAAAACCACAGCGCCTGGCAAACGACAAATCCATAAAGGCCCCGTCTCACATAGCGATTTACCAACGATCACGACCAGCGATACAACCTGGCCGTGATCGTTGGTAAGTCGTTGTGTGGTCGCTGGGGAGCTGTCACATAGACAGCTCTCTCCAGTGACCAACGATCAGGGGAACGACTTCGGCATCGTTGAAACTGTCTTCAACGATGCCGAAGTCCCCCTGCAGCACCCGGGTAACGAGGGTAAACATCGGGTTACTAAGCGCAGGGCCGCGCTTAGTAACCCGATGTTTACCCTGGTTACCAAAAAAACCAAACACTACATACTCACCATCTGATGTCCGTCAGGTCCCTTGCCGTCTGCTTCCTGCTCTGACAGTGCCGGCCGTACAGTGAGAGCAGAGCGCAGCGGTGACGTCACTGCTGTGCTGTGCTCTCACTGTACGGCCGGATCTCAGTCAGAGCAGGAAGCAGACGGCAAGGGACCTGACGGACATCAGATGGTGAGTATGTACTGTTTGTTTTTTTTTTACATTTACGCTGGTAACCAGGGTAAACATTGGGTTACTAAGCGCGGCCCTGCGCTTAGTAACCCGATGTTTACCCTGGTTACCAGTGAAGACATCGCTGGATCGGTGTCACACACACCGATTCAGCGATGTCAGCGGGACCTCAACGACCAAAAAAAGGTCCAGGCCATTCCGACACAACCAGCAATCTCACAGCAGGGGCCTGATCGCTGGTACGTGTCACACATAGCGAGATCGCTACTGAGGTCGCTGTTGCGTCTCAAAACTTGTGACTCAGCAGCGATCTCGCTAGCGATCTCGCTATGTGAGATGGGGCCTTAAGACTCAGGGCAGCGCCTGAGTCCACAAACGCCATAACAGGGTAGGAAGAAAATGAGCGAATTAAAGTCACAGACAAAATAAATTTAGGCTGCAAGTTACCAACGGCGACAGGACTAACAAACTTTGTTAGGCGTTTAGAGCATGCTGATATAACATGTGTAGAATCACTACAGTAAAAACACAACCCATTCTGATGTCTATGATTTTGCCGTTCAGTTCTAGTCTGAATTCTATCACATTGCATTAAATCAGGCGTCTGTTCAGACAACACCGCCAAAGGATTAGCGGATTTGCGCTCCCGCAAACGCCGATCAATCTGAATGGCCAGCGTCATAGAATCATTCAGACTTGTAGGAATGGGGAAGCCCACCATCACATTCTTAATGGTTTCAGAAAGGCCATTTCTGAAATTTGCGGCCAGAGCACACTCATTCCACTGAGTAAGCACGGACCATTTCCGAAATTTTTGGCAATACACTTCGGCTTCATCCTGGCCCTGAGAAATAGCCAGCAAAGCCTTCTCTGCCTGAATTTCAAGATTGGGCTCCTCATAAAGCAATCCGAGCGCCAGAAAAAACGCATCAATATTCGCCAATGCCGGATCTCCTGGCGCCAATGAGAAAGCCCAATCCTGAGGGTCTCCCCGCAAGAAGGAGATAAGAATTTTAACTTGCTGAGCTGAGTCTCCAGACGAACGAGGTCTCAAAGATAGAAACAATTTACAATTATTTCTAAAATTCCTAAATTTAAATCGATCTCCAGAGAACAGCTCAGGAATAGGAATCTTAGGTTCTGACATAGGACTGCTAGTAACAAAATCCTGAATGCCTTGTACACGAGCAGCAAGCTGATCCACACTAGTAATCAGAGTTTGCACATTCATGTCTGCAGCAGAGTTTCAAGCCATTCAGAGATAAAGGGGAAGGAAGAAAAAAAAAAAAAAAAACAAAACTCAGAACTTCTTTTCTTTTAATCCCACTTCTGCAATGCATTAACTATTCACTGGCCTGGCATACTGTTGTGATCCTAATGGCAGAGGATCTCAGGGTCTTCAGCAAAGTCTGCAAACATAAAAACTAGCTCTTAGGGAGGTGGTAACTAAGCTGACCACATACCTGATCCTAGCCCACAACTAACAGCAGCCGGGGAACGTACCTACGTTGGTTCTAGACGTCTGGCGCCAGCCGGAGATCTAACTAACCCTTTCAGAGAAAATACAGACCTCACTTGCCTCCAGAGAAAGGTGCCCCAAAGTAGATACAGGCCCCCAACAAATAATAACGGTGAGGTAAGAGGAAAAGACAAATGTAAGTATGAACTAGATTCAGCAAAGAGAGGCCCACTAAATAATAGCAGAAATATAGAAAGAGGACTTATGTGGTCAGCGAAAAACCCTACACAAATATCCACACTGAATATCCAAGAACCCCCGTACCGACTAACGGTATGGGGGGAGGATATCAGCCCCCTTAGAGCTTCCAGCAAAATCAGAAATCACATTATGAACAAGCTGGACAAAAAAACAGAATAATACAAATAACAAAAAACAAGAAAGCAGGACTTAGCTTATGTTGCAAAAATCAGGACTATTAGACAAGAGCAACCAGACAAGGACTGATTACATGGATGCCAGGCAATGGACTAAGACTCCAGGAAGTTTAAATAGAAACACCCAGAGTGTTAACGAACCAGGTGACTACCAACCTGGGGAAAGAGTATACAAGAGCCATACCGCGAGTGACCACAAGAGGGAGCCCAAAAGTATAGTTCATAACAGAGGACTAGCTCTGGGGATGTGGTAACTGGATTGACCGCAACCTGATCCTATCCGCACACAACTATAGGTAGCCGTGGAACGTTACCTGGAAATCCTAGACGTCTCTTCACGGCCTGAGAAACTGACTATCCCTAGAGGGAAATCAAGACCTCACTTGCCTCAGAGAAATGACCCCAAAGATATAGAAAAGCCCCCCACAAATATTAACGGTGAGTTAAGGGGAAAACACAAACATAGAGATGAAATAGATTTAGCAAATGAGGCCCGCTAACACTAGATAGCTGAAAATAGGAAGGGAACTGTGCGGTGAATAAAAAACCCTATACAAAATATCCACGCAGAGATCGCTCGAGCCCCCGCACCAACTAACGGTGCGGGGGAAGCAACTCCGTACCCCAGAGCTACCAGCAGAAAGAAATCACATATTAGCAAGCTGGACTAAACTCATCATACACAGGAATCATATTGCAGACTGATGAGCAAAAAATAATCAAACAGAAACTTAGCTTCTCGTGAAGAGACTGAAAACAAGGATAGTCAGGAGTAATCAGAATAGCACTGAATACATCGATAGCAGGCAACAAGTGAAGGTGTAGCAGAGCTAAATAGGAAACCTCCCTAGTGGATAACGAGACAGCTGATCCCAGCCAAGACCCGCAGGATAACAAACAGAGCCACCAGGGGGAGCCCAAAGACAACACTCACACAGTACCACCTGTGACCACAAGAGGGAGCCCGAAAACAGAGTTCACAACAGTACCCCCCCTTGAGGAGGGGTCACCGAACCCTCATCAAAACCCCCAGGGCGATCAGGGTGAGCCACATGGAAGGCACAAACCTAATCGGCCGCATGAACATCAGAGGCGACAACCCAGGAATTATCCTCCTGACCATAGCCCTTCAACTTAACCAAATACTGAAGCCTCCGTCTAGAAATACGAGAATCCAAGATCTTCTCCACCACGTATTCCAATTCTCCCTCAACCAGCACCGGAGCAGGAGGCTCAACTGAAGGAACCACAGGCACCACATACCTCCGCAACAATGACCGATGGAACACATTATGAATAGCAAACGATGCTGGGAGGTCCAAACGAAATGACACAGGGTTAAGGACTTCCAAAATTTTATAAGGAGCGATAAACCGAGGCTTGAACTTAGGAGAGGAGACCTTCATAGGAACAAAGCGAGAAGACAACCACACCAAGTCCCCAACACGAAGTTGGGGACCCACACAGTGACGGCGGCTGGCAAAGCGCTGAGCCTTCTCTTGTGACAGCTTCAAATTGCCCACCACATGGTTCCAAATCTGGTGCAACCTATCCACCAGAAAATCCACTCCAGGACAGTCAGATGGCTCCACCTGACCCGAGGAAAAACGAGGATGAAACCCAGAATTACAAAAAAAAAGGCGAAACCAAAGTAGCAGAACTAGCCCGATTATTAAGGGCAAACTTGGCAAATGGCAAAAAAGTCACCCAGTCGTCCTGATCAGCAGAAACAAAACATCTTAAATAGGTTTCCAAGGTCTGATTAGTTCGCTCGGTTTGGCCATTCGTCTGAGAATGGAAGGCGGATGAAAAAGACAAATCAATGCCCATCTTAGCACAAAAGGTCCGCGAAAATCTAGACACAAACTGGGATCCTCTGTCAGACACAATATTTTCAGGGCTCCCGTGCAAACGAACCACATTTTGAAAATACAGCGGAACCAACTCGTAGGAGGAAGGCAACTTAGGCAAGGGCACCAAATGGACCATCTTAGAAAAACGATCACAAACCACCCAAATGACAGACATTCTCTGAGAGACAGGAAGATCCGAAATAAAATCCATGGAAATGTGCGTCCAAGGCCTCTTCGGAACAGGCAAAGGTAAAAGCAATCCACTGGCACGAGAACAGCAAGGCTTAGCCCGAGCACAAATTCCACAAGACTGCACAAAGGAACGCACACCCGCGACAAGGAAGGTCACCAAAAGGACCTGGCCACCAAATCTCTGGTACCAAAAATTCCAGGATGACCCGCCAACACCGAAGAATGAACCTCGGAAATAACTCTGCTGGTCCATCTATCTGGGACAAACAGTCTCTCCGGTGGACAACGGTCAGGTCTATCCGCCTGAAATTCCTGCAGCACTCGTCGCAAATCTGGGGAAATGGCAGACAAAATCACCCCCTCTCTGAGGATACCAGCCGGCTGTGAATCTCCAGGAGAGTCAGGCACAAAACTCCTAGAAAGAGCATCAGCCTTCACATTCTTCGAACCAGACAGGTACGAGACCACGAAATCGAAACGAGAGAAAAACAACGACCAACGAGCCTGTCTAGGATTCAGCCGCTTGGCAGACTCGAGATAAATCAGATTTTTGTGATCAGTCAAGACCACCACACGATGCTTAGCTCCCTCGAGCCAATGTCGCCACTCCTCAAATGCCCACTTCATAGCCAACAACTCCCGATTACCAACATCATAATTCCGCTCGGCAGGCGAAAACTTTCTTGAAAAGAAAGCACATGGCTTCATCACAGAGCCATCAGAGCTTCTCTGCGACAAAACAACCCCTGCTCCAATCTCAGAAGCATCAACCTCAACCTGGAAATGAAGAGAAACATCTGGCTGACATAAGACCGGAGCCGAAGAAATCCGGCGCTTCAGCTCCCGAAAGGCCTCCACAGCCGCAGGAGACCAATTATTCACATCAGAACCCTTCTTGGTCAAATCCATCAAAGGCTTAACAACACCAGAAAAATTAGCGATGAAGCGACGGTAAAAATTAGCAAAACCCAAGAACTTCTGAAGACTCTTAACAGATGTAGGCTGAGTCCAGTCATGAATAGCCTGGACCTTGACTGGGTCCATCTCAATAGTAGAAGGAGAAAAAATGAAACCCAAAAAAGAAACCTTCTGGACTCCGAAAAGACATTTTGAGCCCTTCACAAATAAAGCATTGGCACGCAGGACCTGAAAAACCATCCTGACCTGCTTAACATGGGACTCCCAATCATCAGAAAAAAACAGAATATCATCCAGATACACAATCATAAATTTATCCAGATATTCGCGGAAGATGTCGTGCATGAAGGACTGAAACACAGAAGGAGCGTTACAAAGTCCAAAAGGCATCACCAAGTACTCAAAATGGCCTTCGGGCGTATTAAATGCAGTTTTCCATTCATCACCCTGCTTAATACGCACAAGGTTATACGCACCACGAAGATCTATCTTGGTGAACCAACTAGACCCCCTAATGCGAGCAAACAGATCAGATAACAATGGCAAAGGATACTGAAATTTGACTGTGATTTTATTTAGAAGGCGATAATCAATACAAGGTCTCAGGGAACCATCCTTCTTAGCCACAAAAAAGAACCCCGCACCAAGAGGGGAGGAAGAGGGGCGAATAAGTCCTTTCTCCAAAGACTCCTTTATATAACTCCGCATAGCAGCATGTTCTGGTACTGATAAATTGAAAAGTCGTCCCTTAGGAAACTTACTACCAGGAATCAAATTTATAGCACAATCACAATCCCTATGAGGAGGTAGAGAACTGAGTTTGGGCTCATCAAATACATCCTGGTAGTCAGACAAAAACGCAGGGACTTCAGAAGGAGTGGACGAAGCAATTGACACCACAGGAGCGTCGCCATGAATTTCCTGGCAACCCCAACTTGACACAGACATTGCTTTCCAATCCAGGACTGCATTATGAGTCTGCAACCATGGCAGACCCAACACGACAACATCATGCAAATTATGCAGTACAAGAAAGCGATTCACCTCCTGATGAACAGGAGTCATGCACATGGTCACTTGAGTCCAGTACTGAGGTTTATTCATAGCCAATGGTGTAGCATCAATTCCCCTCAGCGGAATAGGGAATTTTAAAGGCTCCAAGACAACACCACAGCGCCTGGCAAATGACAAATCCATCAGACTCAGGGCAGCACCTGAATCTACAAAAGCCATAACCGGGTAAGATGACAGGGAACAAATCAAGGTAACAGACAAAATGAACTTAGGCTGTATAGTACCGATGGTGACAGATTTATCAATCTTTTTTGTGCGCTTAGAGCATGCTGAGATAACATGAGCTGAGTCACCACAGTAAAAGCACAACCCATTTTGCCGTCTATAATTTTGCCGTTCACTTCTGGTCAGAATTCTATCACATAGACGCAGGTGTCTGTTCAGAAGACACCGCCAAATGGTGTGCAGGTTTGCGCTCCCGCAAACGCTGATCAATCTGAATGGCCAGAGTCATTGACTCATTCAGACCTGCAGGCGTGGGGAACCCCACCATGACATTCTTAATGGCTTCAGAAAGACCTTTTCTGAAATTTGCAGCCAGGGCACACTCATTCCATTGAGTAAGCACCGACCATTTCCAAATTTCTGACAATACACCTCTGCTTCATCTTGACCCTGAAAGAGGGCCAGCAAAGCTTTTTCAGCCTGGTTCTCAAGATTAGGTTCCTCATAGAGCAATCCAAGGGCCAGAAAAAATGCATCCACACTGAGCAATGCAAGATCCCCTGGTGCCAGTGCGAAAGCCCAATCTTGAGGGTCACCACGTAAGAAGGAAATAATAATTTTAACTTGCTGAGCGGAATCACCAGAGGAATGAGGTTTCAAAGAAAGAAATAATTTGCAATTGTTCTTAAAATTCAGGAACCTAGATCTATCTCCAGAAAACAACTCTGGAATAGGTATTTTAGGCTCTGACATAGGACTGTGAACAACAAAATCCTGAATACTTTGTACCCTTGCAGCAAGATGATCCACACTGGAAGCCAAACTCTGGATATCCATGTCAGCAGCTGAACTCAGAGCCACACCAAGATTAAGAGGAGGAGAGAAGCTAGACACACAGCAGCTAGACACACGGCAGCAAAGGAAAAAAAAAATTCTCAAGGCTTCTCTTATCCTGCTTCTGCCATGCATTTAACACTTTATGGGGCCTGCTATACTGTTATGATCCTTAGTGGCTAGGATCGCAAGTCTGACTAGCTAAGGAACTAAACCGAGGACTAGCTCTGGGGATGTGGTAACTGGATTGACTGCAACCTGATCCTATCCGCACACAACTATAGGTAGCCGTGGAACGTTACCTGGAAATCCTAGACGTCTCTTCACGGCCTGAGAAACTGACTATCCCTAGAGGGAAAGCAAGACCTCACTTGCCTCAGAGAAATGACCCCAAAGATATAGAAAAGCCCCCCCCACAAATATTAACGGTAAGTTAAGGGGAAAACACAAACGTAGAGATGAAATAGATTTAGCAAATGAGGCCCGCTAACACTAGATAGCTGAAAATAGGAAGGGAACTGTGCGGTCAATAAAAACCCTATACAAAATATCCAAGCAGAGATCGCTCGAGCCCCCGCACCAACTAACGGTGCGGGGGAAGCAACTCCGTACCCCAGAGCTACCAGCAGAAAGAAATCACATATTAGCAAGCTGGACTAAACTCATCATACACAGGAATCATATTGCAGACTGATGAGCAAAAAATAATCAAACAGAAACTTAGCTTCTCATGAAGAGACTGAAAACGAAGATAGTCAGGAGTAATCAGAATAGCACTGAATACATCGATAGCAGGCAACAAGTGAAGGTGTAGCAGAGCTAAATAGGAAACCTCCCTAGTGGATAACAAGACAGCTGATCCCAGCCACAGACCCGCAGGATAACAAACAGAGCCACCAGGGGGAGCCCAAGGACAACACTCACACAGTACCACCTGTGACCACAAGAGGGAGCCCGAAAACAGAGTTCACAACAGAACACCATGGTGAACGTGTTGTATGCTGCTACAGCCATTCAATTTTTTGACAAGGGTGTCTAAGATCCCCATAAAAAAAAATTAAAAAATGTACCCCCTATGCGGAAATGTTTGTCAGCCCATGCACTTAGTGTACGGGAATTACAAGCATAGGAGACCCGCTTCTTAACATTGGGCCTAGTTTTTAATAAGGCCTCCTCCACATCTCATCATGCTCCACCACTAGAAAAACATGGTGAACGTGTTATATACTGCTACAGCCTTTCAATTTTTGACCAAGGGTGTCTATGATCCCCCCAATAAGTTTTAAAAAATGTACCCCCCCATGGGGAAATGTTTTGTCAGCCCATGCACTTAGTATATGGGCATTACGAATCTAGTCGACTCGCTCCTTTGTAATGGGACAGTATTTTTTATGAGGCCTTCCTCCATGTTTCTTACAAAGGGGGATTGAGGTGCATGCAAATATGGGCCAAGGCGGCCCTTGCATTCAGTGCATAAGGATACTGTATGGCAGGACCAACTGAAGACTGTTAAGTGGATTTTCCTGTGGCCATCCATACCTGGATTCAAAGGCTTATTGGGGTGCATATGACTTGATAGCAGGGCAGGTCTTGCATTCAATGCAACATTTTTTCAGGAGGGCCTCCTGTATATCTTGTGAAAGGGGTATTGGGGTGCATTGTAATTCTTTGAAGCCCAGCCACTCACTGCATAGGCAATAAAAGCATAGGAGATCCACTGTTTAATAATGGCCCTTTAAGAATTTTAATGTCGCCCGATACCCCCCTAAAAATAGGCTTTGTGACTTTAAGAGTCCCTCCTTCATAAATAAAACTAGATGTGCCTCCTTATGTGTCACACACCACATGGACAGCTAGGGTTGTTAAATGTTACAATGACATTTCCCAGTGAATGCTTTCAACCAATACAAATGCAATGTTCCCCCCGGGTTCTTTAGAGAGTCTAAAAACTGTGGAAATTGATGGGAACATTGCTCAAATAACATAGGAACATCATGGGGAAGACAAATGGAAGCATTTCTGACTCCCTGGTCACTGCTGTGAACAAAATTGTCAGAGTTTTACGCCACTTTTACAGACTCACAATAAAACATACAAAAACGAAACCAAAATTGATTTTCCAGGGAAATATGTTAAGGAACATCCTTTCCATGGTAGTGATTTGTTTATAAAGCAAAATAAATAACTCCAAACAAAAATGCTCCTCCACGACTTGGGCTATGTTCACACATAGTGTTTTTGATGCGTTTTTCAAATTTAGCATTGTTTTCAACCAAGACAAATGCATTCACTGGGAAATGTAATTTAAACATTTTACAACCTTATCTGGCCATGTGGTGCGTGACACATAAGGAGACACATCATGTCTCATTTATGAAGGAGGGACTCTAAAAGTCAGAAAAAGCCTATTTTTATATTGCCATCAGGTGGCCTTTACTAGGGTTGAGCGACCTTTACTTTTATAGGATCGGGTCGGGTTTCACGAAACCCGACTTTTTCAAAAGTCGGGTCGAGTGAAATTGGCCGATCCTATAAAAAAGTCGGGGTCGGGGTCGGCCGAAACTCGAAACCCAATGCAGTGCATTGGGTTTCCAATGGTTCCCAGGGTCTGAAGGAGCGGAAACTCTCCTTCAGGCCCTGGGATCCATATTTAAGTGTAAAATAAAGAATTAAAATAAAAAATATCGCTATACTTACACTCTGATGCGCCCTGGTACTAAGCGGGAACCTTCCTTCCTTAGAATCAGCCTTCCAGGACCTCGCGGTGACGTCGCGGTGACGTCGCGGCTTGTGATTGGTCGCGCGGCCGCCCATGTGACCGCTCGCGCGACCAATCACAAGCCGCGACGTCACCGTGACGTCACTGAAGGTCCTGGAAGGGCTGATTCTTAGGAAGGAAGGCTGCCGGAAAGAAGCAGGGCATGTCCGAGGGTGAGTATATACCTAATAGGAATATACTCACCCTCGGCTTCTTTCCGGCAGCCTTCCTTCCTAAGAATCAGCCCTTTCAGGACCTTCGGTGACGTCACAGTGACGTCGCGGCTTGTGATTGGTCGCGCAAGCGGTCACATGGGCGGCCGCGCGACCAATCACAAGCCGCGACGTCACCGCGACGTCACCACGAGGTCCTGGAAGGCTGATTCTAAGGAAGGAAGGTTCCCGCTTAGTACCAGGGCGCATCAGAGGGTAAGTATAGCGATATTTTTTTATTTTAATTCTTTATTTTACACTTAAATCTGAATTCCGATACCAATTCCCGATATCTTAAACATATCGGGAATCGGTATCGGAATTCCGATTCCAGATTCAGAAGATTGCCGACTTCATGGCCGACCCCACACAGGGGTCGGGTCGGGTTTCATGAAACCCGACTTTGCCAAAAGTCGGCGACTTTTGAAAATTGCCGACCCGTTTCGCTCAACCCTAGCCTTTACTATTCTTAAAGGGCCAGCAGTCAGCCCTCGCTATTTTTAGAGAGCCATCAGCCGGCTATGCTTTGTTGTTCCCATAATTAAACAGTGGGTCTCCTTGTTATTGCGTATGCAGTGAATGGAAGGGCTGCCCAAAATTTGGAGTTGAGAATGTCAGTGTTGAGCCTAAAAAAATGCAGTGGAGAATTTCAGTTTTGAGGCTGAAGAAACTGCAGTGAAAAATTGCAGTTTTGAGGTTGAAGACCCAACAGTGGATTATTGCAGTGTTGAGCCTGAAGAACCTGCATTGGAGAGCTCCAGTGTTTTTAGGATGAAGACCCGGCATGGGAAAATTGCACTGTTGATGCTGAAGACTTGGCAGTTGAGAATGTCAGTGTAAAGCCTGAAAAACCTGCAGTGGAGAATTTCAGTTTTGAGGCTGAAAAGACTGCATTGAAAAATTGCAGTGCTGAGGATGAAGACCTAGAAGTGGAGAATTGCAGTGTTAAGTCTCAAGAACCTGCATTGGAGTATTGCAATGTTGAGGAAGAACACCTGGCAGTTGAGCATTGCAGTGTTGAGCCTGAAGAACCTGAATTGGAGAATTACAGTGTTGAGGATTAAGACCCAGCATTGGCAAATTGCAGTGTTGAGCCTGAAGAACCTGCAGTGGAGAATTTCAGTGTTGAGGATGAAGACTCAGCATTGGCGAATTGCAATGTTGAGGCTGAAGAACATGCAGTGGAGAATTACAGTTTTGATGATGAGGACCCAGCATTGGTGAATTGCAGTGTTGAGCCTGAAGAACCTGCAGTGGAGAATTGCAGTGTTGAGACTGAAGACCTGGCATTGGCGAATTGCAGAGTAAAGGCTGAAGACCCAGCAGTCATGAACTGCAGTGTCAAGGGTGAAGATCCTGCAGTGGAGAATTACAGTGTTGAGGCTGAAGACCCAGCAGTGGAGAGTTGCAGTTTTGAGCCTGAAAAACCTGCAGTGGAGAATTGCAGTGTCGAGGCTGAAGACCCGCAGTGGAGAATTGCAGTGTTGAGGATGAAGTCCCGGCAGTGGATAATTGCAGTTTTGAGGCTGAAGACCCGGCATTTGCGAATTGCAGTGTTGAGGTTGAAGACCCGGCATTGGCAAATTGCAGTGTTGAGGCTGAAGACCCGGCAGTGGAGAATTGCAATGTTGAAATTGACCAACCCCTACAGTTTCCATTATTAGGAAGTGGGTCTCCCTTTCTGTTTGCCTATGCATTGAATACAAGGTCTGCCCCAAATTTGAATGCACCCCAGTACCCCTTGGAAGAGATGTTGAGGAGTTCCTCATAAACATCTGTTCCTTCCCACTCCAAAGGAGCGGGTCTCCTATACTTGTAGTGCCCATGCAGTAAGTGTATGGGCTGACAAACATTTCCCCCTTGGGTTTATACGTCAACATACTGTCTAAAAAAATTTATTACGGGCATCATAAACACCTTTAATAAAAAAACTATGTGTCTTTTGCATCACAGACTATGGTCACCCTGGTGATGTAGTGGTGGTGGATGAAGAGGATGAGTTGAAGGAGAAGGACAACAGCAAATAGGGCAAATCAGGAAGCTTATAACCATGTTTGGGTGTAAAGAGGTGCATGGGAATAGACGTCCCAAAAAAAGACACTGGATTTTATTTTAACTTATGCTGCTATCATTCGGTGGTGTTGAAAAGTCTGGCCAAATCCAGCCCTTGTCCATTTTTATAAGAGTTGGCCTGTCAGCATTTTCAGTTGACAGGCGGATGCGCTTATCAGTTAGAATTCTACCAGCAGCACTAACTATCCGCTCTGACAAACCACTAGTGGCAGGGCTTGGCAGGCCAGACCTCCAAGGCGTACAGAGCCTGTTCATGCCACGTGTCCAGCTTGGCTACCCAATAATTATAAGGCACAGAGGAATCATGGAGGACAATGGTACAGTCAGCAAGGTACTCCCTCAGCATCTTCCAAAACTTTGCACTCCTTGTGAGAGTACCCCGTACCTCAGGGCCTTTGCGATGGGAGGGTCTGAGAAAAGTCTCTTAGAACTTTGCCAGTGTTTCCCTGCCTCTACTGGATTGGAGTTGTGTCTCTCGCACCTGTACAGTTTTCCAACGAACTGTGACCTCTGCCACCAGCATTTTCAGATGGGAATTTTTTAAATAATTCCGCATGAAGGGCCCTCTGGTACTGCACCATTTTAGTACACCTGTTTGCCTCTGGAATAAGAGATATAAAGTTCTCTTTGTAGCGTGGGTCTAGAATTGTCACCAACCAGTAATGACTGTCGCCCAAAATTTTGAGAAAACAAGGGTAACAGGAAAGGCAGCATAACAAACTCAGCAATGCGTGCCAGACTGATAATAGGCAAGATTTCCGGGTCATCACCAAGAGGATGTATGACCATGCTCTCCTCCTCCTCCATGTCCTTAGGTCATCCATGCTGAACAGGCAGTATGACAGTTGTGCTTGTAGTACCGTCTATAGCGCATGAAACTAGCTCCTGTTCTTCCTCCTCTTCCTCATTGTCACCCAATCCATGTTGGGATGAGATGAGGCTGGGCTGAGTGTAATCACTCTGTATGGTTCCTTGCTCCATCTCATCATGCTCCACCTGCAATGCATCATCTTTGATTGTGAGCAGAGAGCATTTCAGAACACAGAGAAGTGTGATGGTGATGCTAGTTATGGCGTCATCGCTGCTCATGGAGTCCTCAAAGTTTTGGAGTATGGTACATATGTCTGACATCCATATCCACTCCTGAGGTCATATGTGTGAAGTCTGAACTGAATACCGATGGCCTTGTTGATGCTGTTAGTCAACAACTGTCCTCTTCTGCTCACAAATCCTTTCCAACATCTGCAGTGTAGAGTTAAAAAGCATCACATTACAGTTGGTGAGATGGAAACTGCAAACGTTGCTGAAGCACAGCGAGGGCAGCAAAGCTGTAGCTGACTTTCTAATATGGGCACACAGGCAGCGTACTTACACAAGCAGATTTGGCAGCTCCTGGTAGCTTTTGAGAAAGCGTCGAACAATGAGGTTAAGCACATTGGCCAGGCATGGTGCGTGTGTGACCTCGCCTCGCATCAAAGCCGCCACCAGGTTCTGGCCATTGTCACACATGACCAGGGCTGCCACTAGGAATTTCAGGGCCCCCTACTTGCAAAATATTCAGGGCCCCCTTGAGACTCCGCCCAGGCTCTACCCCAGCCCCACCTCCACCCCTCGAACCTTACACAGTCCCACCACCCACTCATAGAAAAAATCCACCTATGCACCACATCCTCATCAATCACACATGAGCAGTTCACATCACCAGATCACATACATAGCTGTTGTGAATTTGGATTCTGGGCTCCCCCGGTGGCTACTGGTGGAATTGAACTGGTGTCTTCATCTTCTCTGTTCACCTGTTCCCATCAAGATGTGGGAGTCGCTATATAACCTTGCTGCTCTGTTAGTTGCTTGCCGGTCAACAATGTTATCAGAAGCCTCTCTGTGCTTGTTCCTGCTCCTAGACAACTACTAGATAAGTTGGACTCTTGTCCATGTTTGTTTTTGCATTTTGTTCCAGTTCACAGCTGTAGTTTCGTTACTGTGTCTGGAAAGCTCTTGTGAACGGGAATTGCCACTCTGGTGTTATGAGTTAATGCCAGAGTTTTAAAGTAACTTCTGGATGGTGTTTTTTGATAGGGTTTTCAGCTGACCATGAAAGTGTCCTTTCTGTCTTCTGCTATGTAGTAAGTGGACCTCAAATTTGCTAAACCTATTTTCATACTACGTTTGTTATTTCATCTCAACTCACCGCCAATACATGTGGGGGGCCTCTGTCTCCTTTCGGGGTATTTCTCTAGAGGTGAGCTAGGACTAATATTTTCCTCTGCTAGCTTTATTTAGTCCTCCGGCTGGGCTGGGCATCTAGAATCAACGTAGGCATGCTACCCGGCCACTGCTAGTTGTGCGTTAGGTTTAGTTCATGGTCAGCTCAGTTCCCATCTTCCAAGAGCTAGTTCCTATATATGCTTATGCTATGTTCTCTTGCCATTGAGATCATGACAGTACACAATCATAAATTTATCCAAATAATCGCGAAAAATATCATGCATAAAGGACTGGAAAACTGACGGAGCATTAGAAAGACCAAAAGGCATCACTAAATACTCAAAGTGGCCCTCGGGCGTATTAAATGCGGTTTTCCACTCATCCCCCTGCCTGATTCGCACCAAATTATACGCCCCACGAAGGTCAATCTTAGAGAACCACTTGGCCCCCTTTATGCGAGCAAACAAATCAGTCAGCAACGGCAATGGGTATTGATATTTAACAGTGATTTTATTCAAAAGCCGATAATCAATACATGGTCTCAAAGAGCCGTCTTTTTTTGACACAAAGAAAAAACCGGCTCCTAAGGGAGATGACGATGGACGAATATGTCCCTTTTCCAAGGACTCCTTTATATATTCTCGCATAGCAGCATGTTCAGGCACAGACAGATTAAATAAACGACCCTTTGGGTATTTACTACCCGGGATTAAATCTATGGCACAATCGCACTCTCGGTGCGGAGGTAACGAACCAAGCTTGGATTCTTCAAAGACGTCACGATAGTCAGACAGGAACTCAGGTATTTCAGAGGGAATGGATGATGAAATGGAAACCACAGGTACATCCCCATGAGCCCCCTTACATCCCCAGCTCAACACAGACATAGCTCTCCAGTCGAGGACTGGGTTGTGAGATTGCAGCCAAGGCAATCCTAGCACCAAATCATCATGTAGATTATACAGCACCAGAAAGCGAATAATCTCCTGGTGATCCGGATTAATACGCATAGTTACTTGTGTCCAGTATTGTGGTTTATTATTAGCCAATGGGGTGGAGTCAATCCCCTTCAGAGGAATAGGAGTCTCCAAAGGCTCTAAATCATACCCACAGCGTTTGGCAAAGGACCAATCCATAAGACTCAAAGCGGCGCCAGAGTCGACATAGGCGTCCGTGGTAATAGATGACAAAGAACAAATCAGGGTCACAGATAGAATAAATTTAGACGGTAAGGTGCAAATGGAAACAGATTTACCAAGCTTTTTAGTGCGCTTAGAGCATGCTGATATAACATGAGTAGAATCACCACAATAGAAACACAACCCATTTTTCCGTCTAAAATTCTGCCGCTCGCTTCGGGACAGAATTCTATCACACTGCATACTCTCTGGCGACTTCTCAGTGGACACCGCCAGATGGTGCACTGGTTTGCGCTCCCGCAAACGCCTATCGATCTGAATAGCCATTGTCATGGACTCATTCAGACCCGCAGGCACAGGGAACCCCACCATAACATCCTTAATGGCATCAGAGAGACCCTCTCTGAAAGTCGCCGCCAGGGCGCACTCATTCCACTGAGTAAGCACAGACCATTTACGGAATCTTTGGCAGTAAATTTCCGCTTCATCTTGCCCCTGAGATAGGGACATCAAAGTTTTTTCTGCCTGAAGCTCCAAATGAGGTTCGTCATAAAGCAACCCCAAGGCCAGAAAAAACGCATCCACATTGAGCAACGCAGGATCTCCTGGTGTCAATGAAAAAGCCCAGTCTTGAGGGTCGCCCCGGAGCAAGGAAATCACAATCCTGACCTGCTGTGCAGGGTCTCCGGCAGAGCGAGATTTCAGAGACAAAAATAATTTGCAATTATTTCGAAAATTCTGAAACCCGGATCTATTCCCCGAGAAAAATTCCGGCAAAGGAATTCTCGGCTCAGATACAGGTGCATGACAAACAAAATCTTGCAAATTTTGTACCTTCGTGGCGAGATTATTCAAACCTGCAGTTACACTCTGAAGATCCATTACAAACAGGTGGACACAGAGCCATTCAAGGGTTAAGAGGAGGTAAGAAGCAGCTAGACAGCAATTAAGGGCTAGGCAGCAAAACTCTGAGGGGAAAAAAAAAATAAATAAAAATTTCCCTTCAACACTTCTTTTTCTCCTGCTTCAGCCCAAACAATTAACACTTACTGTTGTGAATTTGGATTCTGGGCTCCCCCGGTGGCTACTGGTGGAATTGAACTGGTGTCTTCATCTTCTCTGTTCACCTGTTCCCATCAAGATGTGGGAGTCGCTATATAACCTTGCTGCTCTGTTAGTTGCTTGCCGGTCAACAATGTTATCAGAAGCCTCTCTGTGCTTGTTCCTGCTCCTAGACAACTACTAGATAAGTTGGACTCTTGTCCATGTTTGTTTTTGCATTTTGTTCCAGTTCACAGCTGTAGTTTCGTACTGTTGTGAATTTGGATTCTGGGCTCCCCCGGTGGCTACTGGTGGAATTGAACTGGTGTCTTCATCTTCTCTGTTCACCTGTTCCCATCAAGATGTGGGAGTCGCTATATAACCTTGCTGCTCTGTTAGTTGCTGGCCGGTCAAACTGTCATGATCTCAATGGCAAGAGAACATAGCATAAGCATATATAGGAACTAGCTCTTGGAAGATGGGAACTGAGCTGACCATGAACTAAACCTAACGCACAACTAGCAGTGGCCGGGTAGCATGCCTACGTTGATTCTAGATGCCCAGCCCAGCCGGAGGACTAAATAAAGCTAGCAGAGGAAAATATTAGTCCTAGCTCACCTCTAGAGAAATACCCCGAAAGGAGACAGAGGCCCCCCACATGTATTGGCGGTGAGTTGAGATGAAATAACAAACGTAGTATGAAAATAGGTTTAGCAAATTTGAGGTCCACTTACTACATAGCAGAAGACAGAAAGGACACTTTCATGGTCAGCTGAAAACCCTATCAAAAAACACCATCCAGAAATTACTTTAAAACTCTGGCATTAACTCATAACACCAGAGTGGCAATTCCCGTTCACAAGAGCTTTCCAGACACAGTAACGAAACTACAGCTGTGAACTGGAACAAAATGCAAAAACAAACATGGACAAGAGTCCAACTTATCTAGTAGTTGTCTAGGAGCAGGAACAAGCACAGAGAGGCTTCTGATAACATTGTTGACCGGCAAGCAACTAACAGAGCAGCAAGGTTATATAGCGACTCCCACATCTTGATGGGAACAGGTGAACAGAGAAGATGAAGACACCAGTTCAATTCCACCAGTAGCCACCGGGGGAGCCCAGAATCCAAATTCACAACACATAGCCAGCAGCTTTTGTCTTGGCTAAAAGATTTTTAAGCCTGCCACCAAAACAAAGTAGACTCTTTTGTCTGGGCCCTACTCTACTCTCACCAATTAAACGTTTGTTAAAATATGCAATACAATTTGGGTATATTTTTATTTATTTTTCAATTTTTAAAATGACCAATAATATCACATACAAGGGACAAATACAACCGCACCATGTCCAGACCACATAATACCACCACATGTGACCAATAATACCACATACAAGGAACAAATACCACCACACCATACTACCACCACATAGTGACCAAATAATAGCACATAGAAGGAACAAATACCACCACACAATGACCATACCACATATTACTAGTACTGGTGACACCAGTGATTACTGGTGACATTATACACAGGAGTTCTGTATACTGTATAGTCTGTAGTGTACAGGTAATACAGTGATTACCAGTGACATTATACACAGCTCTGTATACAGTATCAGTGAACAGGTTGTACAGTGATCAATGACATTATACACAGGAGCTCAGCATATTGTGCCAGTGTATAGGTAATACAGTGATCACTGGTGACATTGTACACAGGACCTCTGTATATAGTGTCAGTGTACAGGTAATACAGTGATCACTAGTGACATTATACACAGGAGCTCTGTATATAGTATACAGTGTATAGTATCAGTATACAGGTAACACACTGACTCACCAGAGACATCTCTAGGTGAAGTCCTTCATCTTCACTTTTCATCTTCATCCAGGACAGACCACCATCACTTCTTCCAGCAAAGGCTTGTCTCTGCAGGAAATAACACAGTTATCTAGAGCACCACTTGCAGAACACATTACTTATTTTTTTCCCAACTTCTACACTACACCAAATGAAAAAAGTATCCATCCTGCCCGATGAAGAGAGTATTCATCCTGACCCATCTGTCCCATGATCCTGCCCCATCTGTCCCATGATCCTGCCCCATCTGCCCCATATGCCCCATGATCCTGTTCCTTCTGTTTCCATCGTATATATCCTGCCCCATGATCCTGCACCATGTATCTCCATCCTGCCCCATAATCCTGCCCCATCTGTCTCCATCCTGTCCCTTATTACTGCCCCATCTGTCTCCATCCTGCCCCATTTTCCTACCCCATCTGTCTCAGTCCTGCCCTCTGTCTCCATCCTGCCCCCTGTGTCTCCATACTGCCCCCTGTGTCTCCATTCTGCCCCATGTCTCCATCCTGCCCCTTGTTTCCATCCTGCCCCGTGTTTCTATCCTGTCCTCTGTGTCTCTATCCTGCCCCCTGTGTCTCCATCCTATCCCCTGTGTCTCTATTCTGCCCCATGTCTCCATTTTGTCCCCTGTGTCTCCATTCGGCCCCCTGTGTCTCAATCCTGCCCCCTGTGTCTCCATCCTACTCCTTGTCTCATTCTGCCCCAGGCTTGCCGCTTTCAATAATGAAAAAAAAATCCTTACCTGGCTGTGGTCCAGCACCGACGTCAACCCCAAGCATTTCAAGCGTGTACGTGTACTAACTGGCAAATGACAATTACGTCATATGCCTGTGATGTGCACGTTGATGTCAGCTGCCACGGCAATAGAGTTTAACTGAACCTGCATCTCAGAAAAAGGTACAGATTTTGCACCATCAGCATCCTTCCACTGGGGCCCAATGAGAAAAAATACAGGGCCTGATGCGGGCTTCCTCTGCTCATTGGGCCCATACGCCCATCAGGGCAGTAATGCCCTCATGGCAGCCCTGCACATGACCATGCCTGGCTGTAGGTTCAGCGGTGTCAGCTACAGATCTGCCTGCTCTTTCAGAGCTGTGCATGACTCTACAGCATTGGGTGGTTTGTCACCTAAGCATATTAGCTTCAGCACAGCCCATTGCCACTTGGCTGAGGCAGTGCTGCAGTGCTTCCAGTTTGTGACCGATGTGGTCATTTCGGAGATGGAGGCTGAAGAGGAGGAGGAGGATGAGGTACAGGAGCTGTAGACTGTGGGAGCAACCCTGATTGATGTAGGGCCCACAATCCTCGGTGTTGGGAGGATGTATTCCATCCCAAGATCTGACTGGGTCCCAGCTTCCACTATGTTAACCCAGTGTGCCGTCAGTGAGATGGACTGTTCCTGCCCACAAGCACTTGTTCATGTGTCCATGGTTAGGATGACTTTCCCAGTAACTGCATTGTTGAGGACATGGCTAATGTTGTGGGACACGTGCTTGTGTAATGTGGGGACCGCAGACTGGGAGAAATAGTGGCGACTGGAGACCGAGTACCGAGGGATGGCACAAAGTTTCCATCTCAAGTAGACTAAATGCCAGCATTTTGAGCTCAAGCAGTTGCGAAATGTGGGAATTTAGTAGTGTGGCCTGTGGGGCGTCGGCTGCGTATTTTCGCTTGCATTGCAAGTATTGGGGTATGGACAACTGAATGCTTTGATGGGACAAGGACGTGGACGTGCTTGTTGATGGTGCTCTTTGAGTGTGTGCAATGATAGGTGCATGGCAGGAGGCATCTTTGCATGCACCATGGGCAGAGGATTGTCTTTCACGAACAACAGCGGAAGAAGCAATGGTGTCACCTGCAGAAAATGTTCCTGGACCCTGGGGCTCCGCCCACAAAGTCAGGTGCTTTGCGGCCATGTGCCTGATCATGATGATGGTGGTCAGTCTGGTAGTTTTGCTACTCCTGCTGATGCTGGCCTGGCAGGTGGTGCAAATGGCCATTTTGAGGTTATCAGCAGAGTCTTTAAAAAACAACCAGAGTCAGGAAGACCAAACGGTTGTACTGGCAACTTCCATTGTGTTGCTATTAAGGGGAACGTTTGTCTGCCTTCTGCCTGCGGCCACCACACTGCTTCTTCCTACCTGTTGTGATGCTATGCCCCCCCCCCTCGTGTCCTTCTTTCAGCTTTGGTTAGTTCCTATATCATCTACCACCTCGTCTTCCCTTTCCACACCCTGGTCCTCCTCCTGACTTTCTGGCAATTGAGTTTCCTCATCATCCACCTTTTGTGACACATTCCCACCATCACCTTCGTGTGAGCATGGCTGCTCAAATATTTGGGCATCGCTACATGCCATCTCCTCTTGCCCCTCTTCAAGTGGACCGAGTGAGAGTCCCGAATCTATAAATGGAAAAGTGAACAGCACTTCGGAGTGTCCAAGTGTGGGATCAATTGTCTCCGGGCACTCGGCATGGTGGGAGGAAGCAGGATCAGGGTGAGGAATTTGCAGTCCAGACTCACTGCTACTCAGTCATGACTGTGTGGAAGACAGGGTGCTGGTGGTGGTGGCAGCAAAGTGACTGGAAGCATTATCCGCTATCCAACCAACAACCTCTTGACACTGCTCTGGGTTCAATAATGGTGTGCTGCTCATGTCCCCTAGTAATTGGGACAGGAAGGTCAGGCAAGAAGATGTGGGTGTTTGTTGTGGCACAATTTCAGCTTGCCCACAGCCTCAGTCTCGGCCTCTGCATGCACCATCACTATCACGTCCAGTTCCCAATCCCTTGCCATGCGCCTTACCCATTTTAAATGGAGGACAATATTTTGCACAGTAACTACAAATGCTGAGTTTAAAATAGCTAGCATGTAAATAACTATTTTGTTTCAATAACTTGTATAAGACACTCCAACAAAATTTTCCAGTAGCACGGAAATGGCAGAATTTTCTGTGCACTCAGATGTGAATGCTGTGATGGCCAAACCCCTGTTTAATAGCTGGCCTGTAGGTAGCTATTTTTTTTTCAGCAAACTGGTGTCAATAACTTGAATAAGACACTCCAACAACATTTTCCAGTAGACCAGCAATGGCAACATTTTCTGTGCACTCAGATGTGAATGCTGTGACGGCCAAACACCGGTTTAAAATAGCTGGATTTTCATGCTGTAATATGAAAAGGATCTGGCTGAATTCTGCACTGCCAAAATGCAAATGGAGCAAAAATAATGTGTGCTTTGGATTGCTTTTGAACAAAATAATCAGAATTAAGATGCAAAACATTTTTTTTTCCTAGCCACTGATACCTGGGGCTATGCATATACGGTCCATATCTGTAATAGGCAGCAGCAGACAGTAATGGAATGGACCATCTTGCTGTATGCAATGAAGTATGCCACATACAATGTCTGCCTGCTACTTATATCTATATACCCACATATTCTCCCTGCCTACCTATCACTGATACCTATAAACACCACTGATAGTTCTATACTCCGTAATTAGTCCACAGAAGGACTGTTGGTTTAGATGGATTTGTGTTTTCAACATGGTATACCCACACTAAATTATACACCACCAAATCTGTCCCTATCTCAGCAGCAACTCTCCCTACACTGCCTAAGTCTGGAGCTGACTATGACGAGCAGAGTGGTGCCAGGTCTGATATAGACCTGATGACGCTCTGCAGCCAGCCAATCACTGTAATGCCACAACCAATATGGCTGCGGCATTACAGTGTGTGGCAGACAATCCCTGCAAGTTGATTGGTGTTCTAAAGAGCGCCAAACATGCAGGGAGGGGACCTGAGCTCCCGCCGAAAAACCCCGGAAATGCTCTGCACTCGCCGAGCAGCGAGAGGCTTGGCGAGCACCGAGCACTTCCGAGCATGCTCGCTCATCACTAATAATCTCCGAATATGCCAAATTTGAGTGAATTTGCTCCTCTCTACTAACCACTCAAAGCTAATAGGGTTCTGCTTTTTGTGGACCTTCAGGATTATCTCCTCTGATGGGCTAATGACATAGTAAGTTATTTTCTTGAAGATATGCACAAAGTGTAGTGGAGCCATTCACCAACCTTTGTAAGATCTGAACTTTTGCACCAAAAAATCTGATTCTTCAGAAATCTTGTTTTCGATGGCTTCCTTACCCATTCCAAAATCTCGAAGTGCTGACAGAGTAAACCGTTTCATTCCTTTCCAGTTATCATTGGAAGTAAAAAAAATTCCTGAGGACACATTATAAGAATGAGAGAAGCAAGATGGCAACCAATACTTTATATCTACTGGTTAACCCAGAACACTTTAAAAACTCAAAAGGCAAAATTTGTGTCGAAGAATACAACTCTGGCAAAAATTAAGAGACCACTGCAAAATATTCAGTTTGTCTGATTTTTGTCTTTAGGCTGGAGTCACACTGGCCGTATAAAAGAAAAAATCGGTCCAATTTTGAAGACCGAGAATCGCACAAATGTTCCCGAACACTGATCCATATGTAATCCATTTGCAATGCGAAGATGCGATTTCCTCACATCTAGTAACAGTGTGACATCCGTATGCAATTCGATTTTAACATGAGCTTTTACATACAGCAGTTCTCTCTATGTAAATGCTCATGTTAAAATGGCATTGTAAAACACAACTGTAAACTTCGTTTTAATACCAAAAAATCTTCAAAACATAAATATAAATATATATATATATATATATATATATATATATATATATATATATATATATATATATATATATATATATACAGTATATATACACACACTGCTCAAAAAATATAGTAGGCACTATAATCCCACATCCTACATATCACTGAATGAAATATTCCAGTTGTAAATATTTATCCATTATATAGTGGAATGAGTTAAGAACAGTGAAACCTAAAAATCATCAATGTAAATCACAACCAATATCCCATGGAGGTCTGGAGATGGAATGATGCTCAAAATCAAAGTGGAAAATCAAATTACAGGCTGATTCAATTTCAGTGGAAATGCCTCAAGGTAAGGAAGTGATGTCCAGTAGTGTGTGGCTTCCAAGTGCCTGTATGACCTCCCTACAATGCCTGGGCATTCTCCTGATGAGTCGGAAGATAGTCTCCTGAGGGATCTCCTAGACCTGGAATAAAGCATCTGCCAACTCCTGGACAGTCTGAGGTCCAACGTGACGTTGGTGGATGGATTAAGACATGATGCCCCAGATGTGTTCAGTCGGATTCAGGTCTGGGGAACGAGCAGGAACTGCTGACATTCTCCAGCCACATGAGGTCTGGCATTGTCCTGCATTAGGAGGAACCCAGGGCCAACCGTGCAAGCACATGGTCTCACAATGGGTTTGAGGATCTCATCTCGGTAACTAAAGGCAGTCAGGCTACCTCTGGCAATCACATGGAGGGCTGTGCAGCCCTCCAAAGAAATGCCACCCCACACCATTACTGACCCACTGCCAAACCGGTCAAGCTGAAGGATGTTGCAGGCAGCAGATCGCTCTCCATGGCATCTCCAGACTCTGTCACATCTGTCACATGTGCTCAGTGTGAACCCGCTTTCATCTGTATAGAGCACAGGGAGCCAGTTGCAAATTTGCCAATCCTGATGCTCTGTGGCAAATGCCAAGTGTCCTGCATGGTGTTGGGCTGTGAGCACAGCCCCCATTTGTGGACGTTGGGCACTCAGACCATCCTCATGGAGTCGGTTTCTAACCATTTGTGCAGACACATGCACATGTATGGCCTGCTAGAGGTCATTTTGCAGGGCTCTGTGAGTTCTCCTCCTGTTCCTCCTTGCATAAAAGCTGAGGTAGCGGTCCTACTGCTGGGTTGTTGTCCTCCTATGGCCCTTCCACATCTCCTGGTGTACTAGTCTGTCTCCTGGTAGCGCCTCCAGCTTCTGGACACTACACTGAAAGACACAGCAAACCTTCTTGCCATAGATCGCATTGATGTGCCATCCTGGATGAGCTGCACTACCTGAGCCACTTGTGTGGGTTGTAGAGTCCGTCTCATGCTACCATGAGTGTAAAAGCAGAAACAACATTTAAAAGCAACCAAAACATCAGCCAGAAAGCATTGGTACTGAGATGTGGTCTGTGGTCCCCACCTGCAGAACCACTCCTTTATTGAGTGTGTCTTGATAATTGCTGTTACACCCGGTCTCTTACTGTACCTCAAGGGGGTCTCCGTCGGGACTCTCGCTCTGTGCCGGCTTCACTCTGTCTGGACACAGCCCCCACCCCTCCTTCCTCTCCTGCTTCCTGGCGTGCTGCCAGCAGGTTCCCTGGCAGGGTTCTTAGGTCGCACGCGTGCTTGCTCCTGGTCTCTTAAGGAGACAGTGTGCATTTTCCAAATGTTGCCTCTAACCAATGGTGTGTGTTTATCTACTATTTCTAGCCCTTCCACCATAGGGAGGGCGCCGGAGCAACAAGTATCTACTGTTGCTAACTTCCGGTTCCTGTTATCATGCACTTCTGTTTCTGAAGTATCTGCTAGGAACTCCGCTTATTCTGTCTGTCTCCATGGATCTTCTGCTACCAGTTACATGGTTATTCTGGACTGCATCCGCAGTATCTACGCTGGACCCGTCTAATCCTGCCAGTCCGCCAGCCTCATTTCCGGACCACGCCAGTACTCCTTGTGCCAGCTTCTACTCTGACACCCGGTATCCTCCCGTCAGCTCTGCAATAGTGTTGAGCATTCCGATACCGCAAGTATCGGGTATCGGCCGATACTTGCGGGTATCGGAATTCTGATACCGAGATCCGATACTTTTGTGGTATCGGGTATCGGTATCGAAACAACATTAATGTGTAAAATACAACATTAATGTGTAAAATAAAGAATTAAAATAAAAAATATTGCTATACTCACCTCTCCAACGCAGCCTGGACCTCACCAAGGGAACCGGCAGCGTTGTTTGCTTAAAATGCACGCGTTTCCTGCTTCCCGCGACATCACGGCTTCTGATTGGTCGCGTGCTGCCCATGTGGCCGCGACGCGACCAATCACAGCAAGCCGTGACGTAATTTTAAGGTCCTGGATGCCTAATTCTAGGCATTCAGGATTTTAAAATTACGTTCCGGCTTGTGATTGGTCGCGTCGCGGTCACATGGGCGACGTGACCAATCACAAGCCGTGACGTCACGGGAGGCAGGACACGCGCGCATTTTTAAAATTACGTCACGGCTTGTGATTGGTTGCGTGCCGCCCATGTGGCCGCGATGTGACCAATCACAGCAAGCCGTGACGTAATTTCAGGTCCTGAATGCAGAAATAGGCATTCGATACTTGAGTCCCATTGACTTGTATTGGTATCGGGTATCGGTATCGGATTAGATCCGATACTTTGCCGGTATACTTTTGATCGGATACTTTCAAGTATCGGACGGTATCGCTCAACACTACTCTGCAACACACGCTAACCTTGCTGGTCCGTCTGTTCTGCTGGGACAGCCGCCACAAGTATGTGGTCTAACTGAAGGTAGCACCTGTGTCCTCCAGGCATTCCATTCTGTCCCTATTCAAGGGGACTTACTACGGGTGACTGGGGCTCACGCAGTAACGCCCCATTCGGAGCCCCCCGGACTGTGGTCTAGTGGTTCCACATCAAACCTTAATAAATATGAATGTGAACTTCTACATCTGTGCCTCCGTTTCCATTCGTTACAATTGCCAATAATTTCCATCTGTTGTCTATTCCATTTGCACAACAGCATGTGAAAATGATTGTCAATCAGTGTTGCTTCATAAGTGGACAGTTTGATTTCACAGAAGTTTGATTTACTTGGAGTTATATTCCGATGTTTAAGTGTTCCATTTATTTTTTTGAGCAGCTTATATAAATATATAGATAGATATAGCTAGATTAACCCATTCATGACCCAGCCTATTTTGACCTTAATGACCTGGCCGTTTTTTGCAATTCTGACAAGTGTCCCTTTATGAGGTAATAACTCAGGAACGCTTCAACAGATCCTAGCGGTTCTGAGATCGTTTTTTCGAGACATATCGGGCTTCATGTTAGTGGTAAATTTAGGTTGATAATTTCTGAGTTTATTTGTGAAAAAAATGGAAATTTGGCGAAGATTTTGAAAATTTCGCAATTTTCACATTTTTAATTTTTATTCTGTTAAAAAAGAGAGTTATGTGACACAAAATATTTAACAGATAACATTTCCCACATATCTACTTTCCATCAGCACAATTTTTGAAACAATTTTTTTTTTTTGCTAGGAAGTTATAAGGGTTAAAATTTGACCAGTGATTTCTAATTTTTACAACAAAATTTACAAAACCATTTATTTATGGACTACCTCACATTTGAAGTCAGTTTGAGGGTTCTATATGGCTGAAAATACCCAAAAGTGACACCATTCTAAAAACTGCACCTCTCAAGGTGTTCAAAACCACATTCAAGAAGTTTATTAACCCTTCAGGTGTTTCACAGCAGCAGAAGCAACATGGAAGGAAAAAATGAACATTTAACTTTTTAGTCACAAAAATGATTTTTAGCAACAATGTTTTTATTTTCCCAAGGGTAAGAGGAAAAACTGAACCATGAACGTTGTTGTCAATTTGTCCTGAGTACGCTGATACCTCATATGTGGGGGTAAACCACTGTTTGGGCGCACGGCAGGGCTCGGAAGGGAAGGAGCGCCATTTGACTTTTTGAATGAAAAATTGGCTCCAATCTTTAGCGGACACATGTCGCATTTGGAGAGCCCCCGTGTGCCTAAACATTGGAGCTCCCCTCACAAATGACCCCATTTTGGAAGCTAGACCCCCCAAGGAACTTATCTAGAAGCATAGTGAGCACTTTAATCCCCCAGGTGCTCGACAAATTGATCCATAAAATGAAAAAGTACTTTTTTTTCACAAAAAAAAAATTAGCCTCATTTTTTTCATTTTCACATGGGCAATAGGATAAAATTGATCCTAAAATTTGTTGGGCAACTTCTTTTGAGTACGCAGATACCTCATATGTGGGGGTAAACCACTGTTTGGGTGCACAGCAAGGCTAGGAAGGGAAGGCGCGCCATGTGACTTTTTGAATGGAAAATTAGCTCCAATCGTTAGCGGACACCATGTTGCGTTTCGAGAGCCCCTGTGTGCCTAGACATTGGAGCTCCCCTACAAGTGACCCCATTTTGGAAACTAGACCCCCCAAGGAACTTATCTAGATGCATAGTGAGCACTTTAAACCCCCAGGTGCTTCACAGAAGTTTATAACGCAGAGCCGTGAAAATAAAAAATAATTTTTCTTTCCTCAAAAATGATTTTTAGCCCACAATTTTTTATTTTCCCAAGCGTAAAAGGAGAAATTGGACCACAAAAATTGTTTTACAGTTTCTCTTGAGTACGGTGATACCCCAAATGTGGTGGTAAACCACTGTTTGGGCACACGTTGGGGTTCGGACGGGAAGTAGTGACGTTTTGAAATGCAGACATTGATGGAATGCTCTGCGGGCGTCACGTTGCGTTTGCAGAGCCCCTGATGTGCCTAAACAGTAGAAACTCCGCACAAGTGACCCCATTTTGGAAACTAGACCCCCCAAGGAACTTATCTAGATATATGGTGAGCACTTTGAACCCCCAAGTGCTTTACAGAAGTTTACAACGCAGAGCCGTGAAAATAAAAAAATCACTTTTCTTTCCTTAAAAATGATGTTTTAGCAAGCAATTTTTTATTTTCACAAGGGTAACAGGAGAAATTGGACCCCAATATTTGTTGCCCAGTTTGTCCTGAGTACACTGATACCCCACATGTGGGGGTAAACCACTGTTTGGGCACAAGTCAGGGCTCGTAAGGGAAGTAGTGACGTTTTGAAATGCAGACTTTGATGGAGTGGTCTGCGGGCATCACATTCCATTTGCAGAGCCCCTGATGTGCCTAAACAGTAAAAACCCCCCACAAGTGACCCCAGTTTGGAAACTAGACCCCCCAAGGAACTTATCTAGATGTGTAGTGAACACTTAGAACCCCCAAGTGCTTCATAGAAGTTTACAACGCAGAGCCGTGAAAATAAAAAATAATTTTTCATTCCTCTAAAATTATGTTTTAGCAAGCAATTTTTTATTTTCACAAGGGTAACAGTAATAATTGTTGCCCAGTTTATTCTGAGTACGCTGATACCCCATATGTGGGGGTAAACCACTGTTTGGGCCCATATCGGGGCTCGGAAGAGAGGGAGCACCATTTGACTTTTTGAACGCAAGATTGGCTGGAATCAATGGTGGCGCCATGTTGCGTTTGGAGACCCCTGATGTGCCTAAACTGTGGAAACCCCTCAATTCTAACTCCAACACTAACCCCAACACACCCCAAACCCTAATCCCAACTCTAGATATAACCCTAACCCCAACACACCCCTAACCACAACCCTAACCCAACACACCCCTAACCCTAATCTCAACCCTAACCCTAATCCCAACCCTAACCACAACCATAACCCCAACACACCCCTAACCCTAACTATAACCATAACCACAAGCCTAATCTTAACCCTATTTCCAACTCTAGCCCTAATTCCAACCCTAACTCTAATTCCAACCCTAAGGCTATGTGCCCACATTGCTGATTCGTGTGAGATTTTTCCGCACCATTTTTTAAAAATCCGCAGGTAAAAGGCACTGTGTTTTACCTGCGCATTTACCACTGATTTCCATTGTTTTTTGTGTGGAATTCACCTGCAGATTCCTATTGAAGAGCAGGTGTAAAACGGAATCCGCACAAAGAATTGACATGCTGCGGAAAATACAATGCAGCGTTTCCGCGCGGGCACAGCGGATTTGGTTTTCAGTAGGTTTACATGGTACTGTAAACCTGATGGAAAACTGCTACGAATCCGCAGCGGCACATCCCCTGCGGATCCACAGCCAAATCCGCACGGCGCTGTGGAAAAAGTGAATAGCGTCCCCCAGAGTCGGATTTTCTCGGGGGTCTCGGTTACCGGAACATGATTCGTTTTTTTTTTACTGACCCCCGAGTTGCGATCGCTGGTAATTAACCGTTTACCTGCGGTCACAAAAAAAAAAAACGCGATTTCCCATTTAATTTCTCTGTCCTCCAATGTGATCGCACATCAGAGGACAGAGAAATGGGGTCCCCAATCGCCCCTGATAGCCCCCTGATACTCACCTTTCTCCCCGGTGCTCCTCGTGGCTCCCGATGGGCGCCGCCATCTTCTTCCGGCCAAAAAATGTCGGGCGCATGCGCAGTGCGCACTCCGGCTGGCACCCGGAAGATCTTTGGGGTCTTGGCTGCCGGGAGTAGCCGAGACCACAAAGAACATGATCGGGGTTGATTTTTACCGACCCCTGTTTTGTGATCGCCGGTAATTAACTATTTACCTGCGACCGCAAAAAAAAAAAAGCTATGTGTAATTCTCTGTCCTCTGATGTGATCACACATCAGAGGACAGATAAATAGGGGGATTCAGGGACCCTGTTATACTTACAGGTGTCCCTGGGTCCTCCTGTGTTCTCTCCTAGCCGCCGGCTTCTTCCTCCGGCAAGAAAATGACTGGCGCATGCGCAGTGCACCCGCCATGATCTGCCGGCCGGCAGCTAGAGGAGTTAAAATTAGGGTTAGGGTTAGGGTTGGGGCTAAATTTAGGGTTAGGGTTGAGGCTAAATTTAGGGTTATTGTTAGGGTTGAGGCTAAATTTAGGGTTAGGGTTGGGGCTAAAGTTAGGGTTAGGGTTGGGGCTAAAGTTATGGCTAGGGTTGGGGCTAATGTTAGGACTAGGGTTGCGGCTAAAGTTAGGGTTAGAGTTGGGATTAGGGTTAGGGTTTGGATTAGGGTTGGCATTAGGGTTAGGTTTGGGATTAGGGTTAGGTTTGGGATTAGAGTTAAGATTAGGGTTGGGATTAGGGTTAGGGGTATATTGGGATTAGGGTTAGGTTTGAAGTTAGGGTTGAGATTAGGATTAGGGGTGTGTTGGATTTAAGGTTCTGATTAGGGTTATGGTTGTTTTGGGGTTAGGGTTCTGATGATTGTTAGGGTTGTGATTAGGATTATGGATCGGGTTGGGATTAGGGTTAGGGGTGTGCTGGCGTTAAGGTTGGAGTTAGAATTGGGGGGTTTCCACTGTTTAGGTACATCAGGGGGTCTCTAAACGCCACAGCCAATTTTGCGCTCAAAAAGTCAAATGGTGCTCCCTCCCTTTCGATCACTGTCGTGCGCCCAAACAGTGGTTTACCCCCACATATGGGGCATCAGCGTACTTGGGATAAATTGGACAACAACTTTTGGGGTCCAATTTCTCCTGTTACCATTGTGAAAATAAAAACTTGGGGGCTAAAAAATCTTTTTTGTGGAAATTTTTTTTTTTATTTTCACAACTCTGCATTATAAACTTCTGTGAAGCACTTGGGTATTCAAAGTGCTCACCCCACATCTAGATAAGTTCCTTGGAGGGTCTAATTTCCAAAATGGGGTCACTTGTGGGGGGTTTCTCTTGTTTAGGTATATCAGGGGCTCTGCAAACGCAACATGATGCCCGCAGACCATTCCATCAAAGTCTGCATTCCAAAATGGTGCTCCTTCCCTTCCGAGCTCTGCCATGCGCCCAATCAGTGATTTACCCCCACATATCAAACTACTCAGCATAATTTGCAAAATAAATTTTGGGGTCCAATTTCTCCTGTTACCCTTGTGAAAGTAAACATTTGGGGGTGAAAATATCATTTTTGTGGAAAAAATATGATTTTTTTTATTTTCATGGCTCTGCATTATAAACTTTTGTGAAGCAGTTGGGGGTTCATAGTGCTCACCACACAACTAGATAAGCTCTTTGGGGGCCTAGTTTCCAAAATGGTGTCACTTGTGGGGGGTTTCTACTGCTTAGGTACATCAGGAGCTCTGCAAATGCAACATGACGCCCGCAGACCATCAAATCAAAGTCTGCATTCCAAGCGGCGCAGCTTCCCTTTTGAGCCCTGATGGGTGCCCAAACAGTGCCCTCCCCACATATGGGGTATCAGCATACTCAGGACAAACTGGTCAACAGATTTTGGGGTCCAATGTCTCCTGTTACCCTTGAGAAAATAAAAAAATTGCAGGCTAAAAAATCATTTTTGAGGAAAAAAAGTGATTTTTTATTTTCACGTCTCTACGTTATAAATTTCTGTGAAGCACTTGGGGGTTTAAAGTGGTCACCACACATCTAGATAAGTTCCTTACGGGGTCTAATTTCCAAAATGTGGTCACTTGAGGGGGAGTATCCACTGTTTAGGCACATCAGGGGCTCTCCAAACGCGACATGGTGTCCGATCTCAATTCCAGCCAATTCTACATTGAAAAAGTAAAACGACACTCCTTCTCTTCCAAGCTCTGCGGTGCACCCAAACAGTGGTTTACCCCCACATATGGGATATCGACGTACTCAGGAGAAATTGCACAACAACTTTTGTGGTCTAATTTCTCCTGTTACCCTTGTGAAAATAAAAATTGGGGGGCAAAAATATCATTTTTGTAGAAAAAATGTGATTTTTTTATTTTCACGTCTCTACATTATAAACTTCTGTGAAGCACCTGGGGGTTTAAAGTGCTCACCACACATCTAGTTAAGTTCGATAAGGGGTCTAGTTACCAAAATGGTGTCACTTGTGGGGGGTTTCCACAATTTAGGCACATCACAGGCTCTCCAAATGCGACATGGTGTCCGATCTCATTTCCAGCCAATTCTACATTGAAAAAGTAAAATAGCACTCCTTCTCTTCCAAGCTCTGCGGTGTGCCCAAACAGTGGTTTACCCCCACATATGGGGTATTGATGTGCAATTTCACAACAACTTTTGTGGTCTAATTTCTCATGTTACCCTTGTGAAAATAAGAATTTGTGGACGAAAATATCATTTTTTTGTAAACAAATGTGATTTTTTTATTTTCACGGCTCTACTTTATAAACTTCTATGAAGCACTTAGGGGCTCAAAGTGCTCACCACACATCTAGATAAGTTCCTTAAGGCGTCTAGTTTCCAAAATAGGCACATCAGGGGCTCTCCAAATGCGACATGGCGTCCGATCTCAATTCCAGCCAATTCTGCATTGAAAAAGTCAAACAACGCTCCTTCTCTTCCAAGCTCTGCGGTGGGCCCAAACAGTGGTTTACCCCCACATATGGGGTATTGGCATATTCAGGAGAAATTGCACAACAAAATTTATGGTTAAATTTCTGTTTTTACACTTGTGAAAATAAAAAAAAAATGGTTCTGAAGTAAAATGTTTGCAAAAAAAAGTTAAATGTTCATTTTTTCCTTCCACATTGTTTCAGTTCCTGTGAAGCACGTAAAGGGTTAATAAACTTCTTGAATGTGGTTTTGAGCACCTTGAGGGGTGCAGTTTTTAGAATGGTGTCACACTTGGTTATTTTCTATCATATAGACCCCTCAAAATGACTTCAAATGTGATGTGGTCCGTAAAAAAAAATGGTCTTGTAAAAATGAGAAATTGCTGGCCAACTTTAAACCCTTATAACTCCCTAACAAAAAAAAAAATGTTTCCAAAATTGTGATGATGTAAAGTAGACATGTGGGAAATGTTATTTGTTAACTATTTTTTGTGACATATCTCTCTGATTTAAGGGAATAAAAATACAAAGTTTGAAAATTGCCAAATTTTAAACATTTTCGCCATATTTCCGTTTTTTTCATAAATAATCGCAAGTAATATCAAAGAAATGTTACCACTGACATGAAGTACAATATGTCATGAAAAGACATTCTCAGAATCAGCAGGATCTGTTAAAGCATTCCAGAGTTATAACCTCTGTTGTGAACTCTGTTCTTGGGCTCCCTCTTGTGTTCACAAGTGGTACTGTTTGTCATTCTGCAGGTCTGTGGCTGGATCAGCTGTCTCGTTATCTGCTAGGTGGTTTCCTATTTAGCTCACCTGGTCCTTCAGTTGTTGCCTGCTGTCAATGTATTCAGTGCTATTCTGATTTCTCCTGACTACACTCGTTACCAGTCTCTTCAAGATAAGCTAAGTTTCTGTTTTCTTATTTGTTGCTCATCAGTGTTCAATATGTTTCTTTGTTTATGATGAGTTTTGTCCAGCTTGCTAACATGTGATTTCCTTGCTTGCTGGTAGCTCTGGGGAACTGAGTTTCTCCCCTCACACCGTTAGTTGGTGTGGGTGTTCTTGTATTCTCAGCGTGGATATTTTGTATAGGGTTTTTTACTGACCGTATAGTTTCCTATCTATCTTCTGCTATCTAGTGATTAGCGGGCCTCATTTGCTAAATCTGTTTGATTTCTACATTTGTATTTTCCCCTTAACTCACCGTTATTATTTGTGGGGGGCTTTCTATATCTTTGGGGTATTTTCTCTGAGGCAAGTGAGGTCTTTGCTTTCTCTCTTTAGGGGTAGCTAGTTTCTCAGGCTGTGTCGAGACGTCTAGGCATTCTAGGCACGTTCACCAGCTACCTTTAGTGTTTGTTGGATAGGATTAGGATTGCGGTCAGTCCAGCTACCACCTCCCTAGAGCTTGTCCTATGTTTAGTTACTTAGCTGGTCAGATCTGCGATCCTCTGCCACTAAGGATCATAACAGTACAGCAGGCCAAGAAAGTATTAATGCATCGCAGAAGCGGGATAGGAGAAGTCCTGAGTGCATTTTTTTTTTTCCTTTGCTGCAGTTTGTTCAGCTTCTCTCTTCCCCTTAAACTCTGGGTGGCTCTGAGTTCAGCTGCAGACATGGATATTCAGAGTCTGACTTCTAGTATGGATCTTCTTGCTGCAAGGGTGCAAAGCATCCAGGATTTTTTGTTCACAGTCCTATGTCAGCGCCAAAGATTCCGATTCCTGAGTTGTTTTCTGGAGATAGAGCTAGGTTTCTGAATTTTAGGAATAATTGTAAATTGTTCCTTTCTTTGAGACCTCATTCCTCTGGTGATTCCACTCAGCAAGTTAAAATTGTTATCTCCTTATTACGTGGTGACCCTCAGGATTGGGCATTCTCCCTGGCGCCAGGAGACCCTGCATTGTTGAATGTGGATGCGTTTTTTCTGGCGCTCGGATTGCTTTATGAGGAACCTAATCTTGAGAATCAGGCAGAAAAGGCTTTGCTGGCCCTCTCTCAGGGTCAGGATGAAGCAGAGGTATATTGTCAAAAATTTAGAAAATGGTCGGTGCTTACTCAATGGAATGAGTGTGCTCTGGCTGCAAATTTCAGAGGTCTTTCTGAGGCCATTAAGGATGTTATGGTGGGATTTCCCATGCCTGCAGGTCTGAAAGAGTCAATGACTTTGGCCATTCAGATTGATCGGCGTTTGCGGGAGCGCAAATCTGCGCACCATCTGGCGGTGTTTTCTGAACAGAAACCTGAGTCTATGCAATGTGACAGAATTCTGACCAGAACTGAACGACAAAATCTTAGACGTCAAAATGGGTTGTGTTTTTACTGTGGTGATTCTGCTCATGTTATCTCAGCATGCTCTAAGCGCTTAAAAAAAAAATCACTGAATCTGTCACCGTTGGTACTATACAGCCTAAGTTAATTTTGTCTGTTACTTTAATTTGTTCTCTGTCATCTTACTCTGTTATGGCTTTTGTAGATTCAGGTGCTGCCCTGAATCTGATGGACTTGTCATTTGCCAGGCGCTGTGGTTTTATCTTGGAGCCTTTAGAAATTCCTATTCCACTAAGGGGAATTGATGCTACACCATTGGCTAAGGATAAAGCTCAGTACTGGACTCAAGTGACCATGTGCATGACTCCTGTACATCAGGAGGTGATTCGCTTTCTTGTGCTGCATAATTTGCATGATGTTGTCGTGTTGGGCCTGCCATGGCTGCAGGTTCATAATCCAGTCTTGGATTGGAAAGCAATGTCTGTGTCAAGTTGGGGTTGCCAGGGAGTTCATGGCGACGCTCCTTTGGTGTCGATTGCTTCTTCCACTCCTTCTGAAGTCCCTGAGTTTTTGTCGGACTTCCAGGATATATTTGATTAGCCCAGATCCAGTGCCCTACCTCCTCATAGGGATTGTGATTGTGCTATAGATTTGATTCCTGGTAGTAAGTTCCCTAAGGGACGACTTTTTAATTTGTCTGTACCAGAACATGCCGCTATGCGGAGTTATATAAAGGAGTCTTTGGAGAAGGGAAATATCTTCTCGTCCTCCTCCCCTCTTGGTGCAGGATTCTTTTTTGTGGCCAAGAAGGATGGTTCTCTGAGACCTTGTATAGATTATCGCCTTCTAAATAAAATCACGGTCAAATTTCTGTATCCTTTGCCATTATTGTCTGATCTGTTTGCTCGGATTAAGGGGTCCAGTTGGTTCACCAAGATAGATCTTCGTGGTGCGTATAACCTTGTGCGTATTAAGCGGGGTGATGAATGGAAAACAGCATTTAATACGCCCGAAGGCCATTTTGAGTACTTGGTGATGCCTTTTGGACTTTCTAATGCTCCTTCTGTGTTTCAGTCTTTCATGCATGACATTTTTCGAGAATATCTGGATAAATTTATGATTGTGTATCTGGATGACATTTTGGTTCTTTTCTGATGATTGGGAGTCCCATGTGAAGCGGGTCAGGATGGTATTTCAGGTCCTGCATGCCAATGCCTTATTTGTGAAGGGCTCAAAATGTCTCTTTGGAGTCCAGAAGGTTTCCTTTTTGGGTTTTATTTTTTCTCCTTCTACTATTGAGATGGACCCAGTCAAGGTCCAGGCTATTCATGACTGGACTCAGCCTACATCTGTTAAGAGTCTGCAGAAGTTCTTGAGTTTTGCTAATTTTTACCGTCGCTTCATCGCTAATTTTTCTGGCGTGGTTAAGCCCTTGACGGATTTGACCAAGAAGGGTTCTAATGTGACTAATTGGTCTCCTGCGGCCGTGGAGGCCTTTCAGGAGCTGAAGTGCCGGTTTTCTTCGGCTCCAGTCTTATGTCAGCCAGATATCTCTCTTCCTTTTCAGGTCGAGGTTGATGCTTCTGAGATTGGAGCAGGGGCTGTTTTGTCGCAGAGAAGCTCTGACTGCTCTGTGATGAAGCCTTGCGCTTTCTTTTCAAGAAAGTTTTCGCCTGCCGAGCGGAATTATGATGTTGGTAATTGGGAGTTGTTGGCAATGAAGTGGGCATTTGAGGAGTGGCGACATTGGTTCGAGGGAGCTAGGCATCGCGTGGTGGTCTTGACTGATCACAAAAATCTGATTTATCTCGAGTCTGCCAAGCGGCTGAATCCTTGACAGGCTCGTTGGTCGTTGTTTTTCTCCCGTTTTGATTTCGTGGTGTCGTACCTGCCTGGTTCGAAGAAGGGGAAGGCTGATGCTCTTTCTAGGAGTTTTGTGCCTGACTCTCCTGGAGTTTCAGAGCCGGCTGGCATCCTCAGAGAGGGAGTTATTTTGTCTGCTATTTCTCCAGATTTGCGACGAGTACTGCGGGAATTTCAGGCGGATAGACCTGATCGTTGTCCACCAGAGAGACTGTTTGTCCCAGACAGATGGACCAGCAGAGTAATTTCCGAGGTTCATTCTTCAGTGTTGGCACGTCATCCTGGGATTTTTGGTACCAGAGATTTGGTGGCTAGGTCCTTTTGGTGGCCTTCCTTGTCGCGGGATGTGCGTTCCTTTGTGCAGTCCTGTGGGATTTGTGCTTGGGCTAAGCCTTGCTGTTCTCGTGCCAGAGGTTTGCTTTTGCCTTTGCCTGTCCTGAAGAGGCCTTGGACGCACATTTCCATGGATTTTATTTCGGATCTTCCAGTCTCTCAGAGAATGTTTGTCATCTGGGTGGTGTGTGATCATTTTTCTAAAATGGTCAATTTGGTGCCCTTGCCTAAGTTGCCTTCCTCCTCCGATTTGGTTCCTCTGTTTTTTCAGAATGTGGTTCGTTTGCACGGCATCCCTGAGAATATTGTGTCTGACAGAGGATCCCAGTTTGTGTCCAGATTTTGGCGGACCTTTTGTGCTAAGATGGGCATTGATTTGTCTTTTTCATCGGCCTTCCATCCTCAGACGAATGACCAAACTGAGCGAACTAATCAGACCTTGGAAACTTATTTAAGGTGTTTTGTTTCTGCTGATCAGGATGATTGGGTCACTTTTTTACCATTGGCCGAGTTTGCCCTTAATAATCGGGCTAGTTCTGCAACTTTGGTTTCGCCTTTTTTTTGTAATTCTGGGTTTCATCCTCGTTTTTCCTCGGGTCAGGTGGAGCCTTCTGACTGTCCTGGGGTGGATTCTGTGGTGGATAGGTTGCAGCAGATTTGGAACCATGTGATGGACAATTTGAAGTTGTCACAAGAGAAGGCTCAGCGCTTTGCCAACCGCCGTCGCGGTGTGGGTCCCCGACTTCGTGTTGGGGATTTGGTATGGCTGTCTTCTCGTTATGTTCCTATGAAGGTCTCCTCTCCTAAGTTCAAGCCTCGTTTCATCGGTCCTTATAAGATTTTGGAAATCCTTAACCCTGTGTCGTTTCCTTTGGACCTCCCAGCATTGTTTGCCATTCATAATGTGTTCCATAGGTCTTTGTTGTGGAGGTATGTGGTGCCTGTGGTTCCTTCTGTTGAGCCTCCTGCTCCGGTGCTGGTTGAGGGAGAATTGGAGTATGTGGTGGAGAAGATCTTGGATTCTCGTATTTCTAGACGGAGGCTTCAGTATTTGGTTAAGTGGAAGGGCTATGATCAGGAGGATAATTCCTGGGTTGTCGCCTCTGATGTTCATGCGGCCGATTTGGTTCATGCCTTTCATGTGGCTCATCCTGATCGCCCTGGGGGTTTTGATGAGGGTTCGGTGACCCCTCTTCAAGGGGTGGTACTGTTGTGAACTCTGTTCTTGGGCTCCCTCTTGTGTTCACAAGTGGTACTGTGTGAGTGCTATCTTTGGGCTCCCTCTGGTGGCTCTGTTTGTCATTCTGCAGGCCTGTGGCTGGATCAGCTGTCTCGTTATCTGCTAGGTGGTTTCCTATTTAGCTCACCTGGTCCTTCAGTTGTTGCCTGCTGTCAATGTATTCAGTGCTATTCTGATTTCTCCTGACTACACTCATTACCAGTTTCTTCAAGATAAGCTAAGTTTCTGTTTTCTTATTTGTTGCTCATCAGTGTTCAATATGTTTCTTTGTTTATGATGAGTTTTGTCCAGCTTGCTAACATGTGATTTCCTTGCTTGCTGGTAGCTCTGGGGAACTGAGTTTCTCCCCTCACACCGTTAGTTGGTGTGGGGGTTCTTGTATTCTCAGCGTGGATATTTTGTATAGGGTTTTTTACTGACCGTATAGTTTCCTATCTATCTTCTGCTATCTAGTGATTAGCGGGCCTCATTTGCTAAATCTGTTTAATTTCTACATTTGTATTTTCCCCTTAACTCACCGTTATTATTTGTGGGGGGCTTTCTATATCTTTGGGGTATTTTCTCTGAGGCAAGTGAGGTCTTTGCTTTCTCTCTTTAGGGGTAGTGTTGTGATTTTGCTTTTTGCTCCCTCTAGTGGTCATTAGTGATTTGACTCTGGAGCTTCTGTCTTTTCCTATATCCTCACCTGGGCCGTTAGTTCAGGGGCGTTGCTATATAAGCTCCCTGGACCTTCAGTTCAATGCCTGGCATCGTTGAAATCAGAGCTAATCTGTTGTGCTCTTGTCCTATGATCCTGGTTCCTGTATTTCAAGCTAAGTCTGCTTCCTTGCTTTTTGCTTTTGTTTAGTTTGGTATTTTTGTCCAGCTTGTTCCAATCTGTATCCTGACCTTTGCTGGAAGCTCTAGGGGGCTGGTGTTCTCCCCCCGGACCGTTAGACGGTTCGGGGGTTCTTGAATCTCCAGCGTGGATTTTTATAGGGTTTTTGTTGACCAGATAAGTTATCTTGCTATATTCTGCTATTAGTAAGCTGGCCTCTCTTTGCTGAACCTTGTTCATTTCTGTGTTTGTCATTTCCTCTTACCTCACCGTTATTATTTGTGGGGGGCTTGTATCTTGCTTTGGGGTCCCTTCCTCTGGAGGCAAGAGAGGTCTTTGTTTTCTTCTCCTAGGGGTAGTTAGATTCTCCGGCTGGCGCGAGTCATCTAGCGATCACCGTAGGCATGATCCCCGGCTACTTCTAGTGTTGGCGTTAGGAGTAGCTATTTGGTCAACCCAGTTACCACAGCCCTATGAGCTGGATTTTTGAATCTCGCAGACTTACACGTTCCTCTGAGACCCTGTCCACTGGGGTCATAACAGTATGCCAGGCCAGTATTAAATGTTTAATGCATTGCAGAAGTGGGATTATAAGAAAGAAAATTTTGAGTTTTTTTTTTCCCTCTCTCATTTTTTTTTTCTTTTCCCCTTTACCTCAGAGTGGCTTAAGCTTGCTGCAGACATGAATGTCCAGACCTTGATTACAAGTGTGGACCAGCTTGCCGCTCGTGTGCAGGGTATACAAGATTATGTTACCAGAAATCCTAGGTCTGAACCCAAGATTCCGATTCCTGAACTGTTTTCAGGAGACCGATTTAAGTTTAGGAATTTCAGGAATAATTGTAAATTGTTTTTGTCCCTGAAACCTTGTTCGTCTGGAGACTCTGCTCAACAAGTAAAAATTGTTATTTCATTCTTACGGGGTGACCCTCAAGATTGGGCTTTTTCGTTGGCGCCAGGAGATCCGGCATTGGCTGATATTGATGCGTTTTTTCTGGCGCTCGGTTTACTTTATGAGGAACCCAATCTTGAGATTCAGGCAGAGAAAGCCTTGCTGGCTATGTCTCAGGGCCAGGACGAGGCTGAGGTGTATTGCCAAAAATTTCGGAAATGGTCCGTGCTGACACATTGGAACGAGTGTGCACTGGCCGCTAATTTTAGAAATGGCCTTTCTGAGGCCATTAAGAATGTTATGGTGGGTTTTCCCATTTCCACAGGTCTGAATGATACCATGTCCCTGGCTATTCAAATTGACCGGCGGTTGCGGGAGCGCAAAACTGCAAATTCCCTCATGTTGTTGTCTGAACAGACACCTGATGTGATGCAATGTGATAGAATCCTGACTAGAAATGAGAGGAAAATTCATAGACGCCGGAATGGCTTGTGCTACTACTGTGGTGATTCTACACATGTTATCTCAGCATGCTCTAAACGTATATCTAAGGTTGTTAGTCCTGTCACCGTTGGTAATTTGCATCCTAAGTTTATTCTGTCTGTAACTTTGATTTGCTCACTGTCATCTTATCCTGTCATGGCGTTTGTAGATTCAGGTGCTGCCCTGAGTCTTATGGATCTCTCATTTGCTAAGCGCTGTGGTTTTATTCTTGAACCATTACAAAATCCTATCCCTCTTAGGGGTATTGATGCTACGCCATTAGCAGAAAATAAACTGCAGTATTGGACACAGGTTACCATGTGCATGACTCCTGAACACCGCGAGGTGATACGTTTTCTCGTTCTACATAAAATGCATGATTTGGTTGTTTTGGGGCTGTCATGGTTACAGACCCATAATCCAGTCCTTGACTGGAAGGCTATGTCAGTGTCTAGTTGGGGCTGTCGTGGTATTCATGAGGATTCCCTGCCTGTGTCTATTGCTTCTTCTACGCCTTCGGAAGTTCCGGAGTATTTGTCTGATTATCAGGATGTCTTTAGCGAGTCCAGGTCCAGTGCATTGCCTCCTCATAGGGAATGTGACTGTGCAATAGATTTGATTCCAGGCAGTAAATTTCCTAAGGGAAGACTGTTTAATCTGTCGATACCTGAACATACCGCTATGCGTTCATATATCAAGGAGTCTCTGGAGAAAGGACACATCCGTCCGTCTTCTTCCCCTCTTGGTGCGGGATTCTTTTTTGTGGCTAAAAAGGACGGATCTTTGAGGCCTTGTATTGACTATCGGCTTTTAAATAAGATCACTGTCAAATTTCAGTATCCTTTGCCGCTGTTGTCTGACTTGTTTGCCCGGATTAAAGGTGCCAAGTGGTTTACCAAGATAGACCTTCGTGGTGCGTACAACCTTGTGCGCATTAAGCAAGGGGATGAATGGAAAACCGCATTCAATACGCCCGAAGGTCATTTTGAGTACTTGGTGATGCCTTTTGGGCTCTCTAATGCCCCTTCAGTTTTTCAGTCCTTTATGCATGACATTTTCCGGAACTATCTGGATAAATTTTTGATCGTTTATCTGGATGATATTCTGTTTTTTTCTGATAATTGGGACTCGCATGTGGAGCAGGTCAGGATGGTCTTTAAAATTTTGCGTGAAAATTCTTTGTTTGTCAAGGGCTCAAAGTGTCTTTTTGGTGTACAGAAGGTTCCCTTTTTGGGGTTCATTTTTTCCCCTTCTGCTGTGGAGATGGACCCAGTCAAGGTCCGAGCTATTCTTGATTGGACTCAGCCCTCGTCAGTTAAGAGTCTTCAGAAGTTCTTGGGTTTCGCTAACTTCTACCGTCGTTTTATCGCTAACTTTTCTAGCATTGTGAAACCTTTGACGGATATGACCAAGAAGGGCTCCGATGTGGTTAATTGGGCTCCTGCTGCCGTGGAGGCTTTCCAGGAGTTGAAACGTCGGTTTACTTCGGCGCCTGTTTTGTGCCAGCCTGATGTCTCGCTTCCCTTTCAGGTTGAGGTGGATGCTTCAGAGATTGGAGCAGGGGCCGTTTTGTCGCAGAGAGGCCCTGGTTGCTCTGTTATGAGACCTTGCGCCTTTTTCTCTAGGACGTTTTCGCCTGCGGAGCGAAATTATGATGTGGGCAATCGGGAGTTGTTGGCCATGAAATGGGCATTTGAGGAGTGGCGTCATTGGCTCGAGGGTGCTAAGCATCGTGTGGTGGTCTTGACTGATCACAAAAATCTGATGTATCTCGAGTCTGCTAAACGCCTGAATCCTAGACAGGCCCGCTGGTCATTGTTTTTCTCCCGTTTTGACTTTGTTGTCTCGTATTTACTAGGTTCAAAAAATGTGAAGGCCGATGCTCTTTCCAGGAGCTTTGTGCCTGATGCTCCTGGAGTCGCTGAACCTGTTGGTATTCTTAAGGATGGTATTATCTTGTCAGCTATTTCTCCAGATCTGCGACGTGTGTTGCAGAGATTTCAGGCTGATAGGCCTGATTCTTGTCCACCTGACAGACTGTTTGTGCCTGATAAGTGGACCAGCAGAGTCATTTCCGAGGTTCATTCCTCGGTGTTGGCAGGTCACCCAGGAATTTTTGGCACCAGAGATCTGGTGGCCAGATCCTTTTGGTGGCCTTCCTTGTCTAGGGATGTGCGGTCATTTGTACAGTCCTGTGGGACTTGTGCTCGAGCTAAGCCTTGCTGTTCTCGTGCCAGCGGGTTGCTCTTGCCCTTGCCTGTCCCTAAGAGACCTTGGACACATATCTCCATGGATTTCATTTCTGATCTTCCGGTGTCTCAAGGCATGTCTGTTATCTGGGTGATATGTGATCGCTTCTCCAAGATGGTCCATTTGGTTCCTTTGCCTAAGCTGCCTTCCTCTTCCGATCTGGTTCCTGTGTTCTTCCAGAACGTGGTTCGTTTGCACGGCATCCCTGAGAATATTGTGTCAGACAGAGGATCCCAGTTCGTTTCCAGATTCTGGCGATCCTTTTGTAGTAGGATGGGCATTGACTTGTCGTTTTCGTCTGCTTTCCATCCTCAGACTAATGGACAGACGGAGCGAACTAATCAGACTTTGGAGGCTTATTTGAGGTGTTTTGTCTCTGCTGATCAGGACGATTGGGTGACCTTCTTGCCGTTGGCTGAGTTTGCCCTTAATAATCGGGCTAGTTCCGCCACCTTGGTTTCGCCATTTTTCTGCAACTCTGGTTTCCACCCTCGTTTTTCTTCGGGTCATGTGGAACCTTCTGACTGCCCTGGGGTGGATTCTGTGGTGGATAGGTTGCAGCGGATCTGGAATCTTGTGGTGGACAACTTGAAGTTGTCACAGGAGAGGGCTCAGCGCTTTGCCAACCGCCGCCGCGGTGTGGGTCCCCGACTACGTGTTGGGGATTTGGTGTGGCTTTCTTCCCGCTTTGTTCCTATGAAGGTTTCCTCTCCCAAATTTAAACCTCGTTTTATTGGTCCTTACAAGATATTGGAAATCCTTAATCCTGTATCCTTTCGCCTGGATCTTCCTGTGTCGTTTGCTATCCACAACGTGTTTCATAGGTCCTTGTTGCGGTGGTACGTTGTGCCTGTGGTTCCTTCTGCTGAGCCTCCTGCTCCGGTGTTGGTTGAGGGCGAGTTGGAGTACGTGGTGGAGAAGATCTTGGATTCTCGTCTCTCCAGGCGGAGGCTTCAGTACCTGGTCAAGTGGAAGGGCTATGGTCAGGAAGATAATTCCTGGGTGGTCGCCTCTGATGTTCATGCGGCCGATTTAGTTCGTGCCTTTCATGCCGCTCGTCCTGATCGCCCTGGTGGTCGTGGTGAGGGTTCGGTGACCCCTCACTAAGGGGGGGGTACTGTTGTGATTTTGCTTTTTGCTCCCTCTAGTGGTCATTAGTGATTTGACTCTGGAGCTTATGTCTTTTCCTATATCCTCACCTGGGCCGTTAGTTCAGGGGCGTTGCTATATAAGCTCCCTGGACCTTCAGTTCAATGCCTGGCATCGTTGAAATCAGAGCTAATCTGTTGTGCTCTTGTCCTATGATCCTGGTTCCTGTATTTCAAGCTAAGTCTGCTTCCTTGCTTTTTGCTTTTGTTTAGTTTGGTATTTTTGTCCAGCTTGTTCCAATCTGTATCCTGACCTTTGCTGGAAGCTCTAGGGGGCTGGTGTTCTCCCCCCGGACCGTTAGACGGTTCGGGGGTTCTTGGATCTCCAGCGTGGATTTTTATAGGGTTTTTGTTGACCAGATAAGTTATCTTGCTATATTCTGCTATTAGTAAGCTGGCCTCTCTTTGCTGAACCTTGTTCATTTCTGTGTTTGTCATTTCCTCTTACCTCACCGTTATTATTTGTGGGGGGCTTGTATCTTGCTTTTGGGTCCCTTCCCCTGGAGGCAAGAGAGGTCTTTGTTTTCTTCTCCTAGGGGTAGTTAGATTCTCCGGCTGGCGCGAGTCATCTAGCGATCACCGTAGGCATGATCCCCGGCTACTTCTAGTGTTGGCGTTAGGAGTAGCTATTTGGTCAACCCAGTTACCACAGCCCTATGAGCTGGATTTTTGAATCTCGCAGACTTACACGTTCCTCTGAGACCCTGTCCACTGGGGTCATAACAGGGTAGCTAGTTTCTCAGGCTGTGTCGAGACGTCTAGGCATTCTAGGCACGTTCACCGGCTACCTTTAGTGTTTGTTGGATAGGATTAGGATTGCGGTCAGTAAAGCTACCACCTCCCTAGAGCTTGTCCTATGTTTAGTTACTTAGCTGGTCAGATCTGCGATCCTCTGCCACTAAGGATCATAACAAACCTCATAAAGTGACAGTGGTCAGAATTGTAAAAATTGGCTCGGTCATTAAGTACCAAATTGGCTCTGTCACTAAGGGGTTAATGAAATGAAAGAACACACAGTTTTGCCATCTTTATTCTTCTGTCAATCCAAATAATGCCCTCGATCTCCTGTAAAACATGAAGAATAAAAAAACCAACAATATACTCATACCTGTCAACCATTCAGTCAGTCCCACATCGCAATCCATATCTGGGGTATATAAAGTTCACTGGGCATGGTGCTAATGCCACCGGCCCAGTTTTAAACTACTGGGGAATGAATGAAATGCTGGGAGCAGAGCTTCAGTGACTAGCGGTGACATCATTAAAGCTGCGCTCTCTCACAGCATGAACTCAGATGAACTCTTGAGCATGAGAAAATGACAGCTGATTTTCCCATGCTCAAGAGTTCATCTGAGTTCATGCCGTGAGGGAGCGCAGCCTCCATAACGTCACCGCTAGATACTGAAGCTCCGCTCCCAGCATTTAATTCATTCCCCAGTAGTTTACAACCAGGCTGGTTGCATTAGCACCGCTCCCGGTTGTATACTTTATATACCCCAGATATAGATTACGGCATGGCACTGACTGAACAGCAGACAAGTATGGGTATATTGTTTTTTTTTTGTTGTTTTTTTTTACCAGATGTCGAGAACATCGTTTGGAATGGCAGAAGAATAAAGATGACAAAGCTGTGTGGTCCTTCATTACATTAAAATACTTTATTCTGCATGTGTGTTTATTTAAACTTTACAAACTTTAGGATTAGTAATAGATATGTGTCTTATTGATATCTCTCCATTACTATAGGCTCAATGTCACCTTACAATACAAAGGTGACCATAACCCCTTATTACCCCATATGCCACCTTTACAGGGCCGTGAGGAGAGAGGGGCTAAGTGCCAGAATTGGTGTATCTTACAGACGCGCTTTTTCAGTGGTGGCTGGGGGCAGATGTTTTTAGCTGGGGGGGCAATAACCATGGTCTCTCTCAAGGCAATTAAAATCTGCCTTCAGTCGCTGGCTTGCTCTCTCTGGCGCAGAGAACTGTGTGGGAGCACACACCAGTTTTTTCCATGGTTACATTCTTTTATTAAATACATACAGGTCCCAAATTTTACACAAACATACTACTAACAGTATTAATCACTGACATATATAAATCTAACTGTTCTGCAATGGTTTGCTGTATGGAAACCATACCGACCAATGAATTATTGGCTATTCTGCTATCTATCTGTCTATGAAATATAATGATATGTATACGTATATACGTATATATATATATATATATATATATATATATATATATATATATATATATATATATATATATATATATATATATATATATAAATATACACCTATGTGTATATTTCTTCTATTGTAACCTGTCAGTGTGATTTTACTGAACACAGCACTGAATTGCCGGCCTTTCAAAGAACACCGGTGCGTTTTTCTCGCAACTCACACAGATGGTCCATGTGTTGTTCGTTTTTTTAATTGCACCCATAGACTTGTATTGCGAGTGTCGGCCAATATCCACTACAAATCTCAGCATGCTACGATTTCAATCGCAGTTATAATACGGCCGAGAAAAAAACAGATGATGGGAACTGCCCCACAGATTAACATTGGTCTGAGTGCTATGCAATGTTTTTATCGCATAGCTCTAGTCCGTATTCCGCTCTAGTGTGACTCCAGCCTTGTAGGTATATTTTTGGAGTAAAATGTAAATAATTTTATTCTATAAACTTCTGACAACATGTCTCCGAATTTCCAAGCAATATATTTTGTATTTTTTTTTCTGAAAAGGAGAAGTAGTAAAAAAAAAAAAAAAATGCTTCCAGACATCAAATAATGCAAAGAAAACAAGTTCAGAATCATTTAGAAACAACAATTCAAATGTTTTAACTCAGGAAGAATTCAGAAATCAATATTTTGTGGAATAACCATGATTGTTAATCACAGCTTTCATGCGTCTTGGCATTCTTTCCACCAGTCTTTCACACTGCTCATGGTGCAAAAATGTAAGCAGTTCTTCTTTGTTTGATGGCTTGTGACTATCCGTCATCCTTTTGATTACATTCGAGAGGGTTTCAATGGGGTTCAGGTCTGGAGATTGGGCTGCCCATGACAGGGTTTTGATGTGCTGGTCGCTAAAATTTTGTCAGAGCTGTATTTTGCGATGATTAACAAACCAGTGTGTTCTTAATATTAGACTGTTTTTTCAGAAAGTCCTATGTGAGTGACTTAAGGTGTGCAACATTTCTAAATTATATCTCTTGCTGAGCCAATCAGTGTTTTACCCAACAGTAAAATATGTTTCCCTCCTCTCTGCTCAGTAAATTTACATTTTTGGCAGGAGATGGGAAGTATGAGGAGATATGGAAATTAAGTCACTGTAATATTAACCAGTTGAACAAGAACTTAAAGTAAACAGAAGATCAAGAAATGAGAAAGGAATAAAACCAGAGAACAAACACACGCAAAATCATCAGGCCACAAATCATGTAGGTTCTTGTACCAACCCATCAGAAAAGATATTTGAGTAGGTGTGAGGTCTAGTTGAGTAGTTATGAATTGATTTGGTTGTCAAGAGGTTTGCCAGTCTATGTGAAGAGTCAGATGGCTGTCTAACTCAGAAGGGGATTGTAACATAATGCTCAGACTGATCGTCGGCCCTCCTAACCCGAGCATGACAGCATGTATTTCTATGAAGCTGTCATGCTTGGCCTGGAGAACCTGTCTGAGCATTCTCTTGCAATTCCCTTTAACATAACAGTATACAGCTGTCTGACTCTTCCCTAAACCTCATTATTTCCCAAGATTATTTATAATTTCCCACACTTGCATCTCTATTAATGGGACACATTTAAGCCTCACTCCAGTATGCTGTGGAATTAACACTTTCATGTATATTTGCGAATGTCTTGACCACTTTATGACCTTTTTTTTTCAAACTGTTCAGGAGTAAACTTTTTTTGTTCATCTAATCTTGGGAAAGGAGGGATAAGTGCCTCAATTCTTAAAAGCGCTTCACCAAAATTCTGACAGAAAAAGCCATGAAAATTCACAAGTGTTTTGCAATCACAAGCTTGCCCAAAAATGTTCTGACTTTTGCCGCTTTCATGACCATTTTGCCCATCTCTAATAAACTGTCTGGAGCTTACGTGGTATGGGGACATGAAGGCGATGGTGACCCCTGCTTGTCAAATTGATGATGAGGCCAAGTAGTGTGCCTCCAGAAGATTATAGAAAAATTTCCTTCACTGAGGCTCAACATATAAAGTAGGAGTAGATGTTACCATTTCAGAACCAAGACAGGCAGTTGCAGTATATTATTGTTATCGTAAGCAAATATTGGAGGATAAATCTGGTGCCCACATCAACTTGACTTTAGGGACAATTTTATTTGAAGATTTCCAGACCAAACAATCTATTCACAAAGGAAATTATCTTGCAAAGCAAAATCAATCCATCCCCCAATCAGTGGTAATTTTATGAACCTTACCGTGTCCTTTGTACATTTCGTCAAACATTGCTAGTTTCGGTCTTCCTGAAAATTCATCTGCATGATTGACAAGGGCGTCTTTTACAGCCTCGTACCCACATATGACAATAACTTTCTCAACTCCTAATTGTAAGGTGTACACCGCTCCATACTTCTTAGATAGCTGAAAAGTGAAATGAGCATTTTTTTTGTGAATTTAAAAATGATATTTCACCTGTTTATGTTGAATGTATTCTAATAGTAGAGCAAAATGTATTACATATGTTTTCTGAATTTATCTTAATGAACTTTAACCTCTTGCCATCTGGGCCAATTTTACTTTTTGTGCTTTTACTATTTTCTCCTCTTCTCTACGAGCCATAAATTGATACTGAAGATCAGTACGATTACATCAATCACCAAAATATCGGGGTTTTTTTTACATAGATTTCAGTGGTTTTGCTAGTATTATACTCTCTGCAGGTTACATTTTGGATTGCTCTAACCATGTAATTAACAGGATCATTAATTACCAAATTATGCTCACCCCTAGCATGTTTCTACTTTCCTAATACCTACATTAATTTCCCACTACCTTGACATTGCTGGTGGCGCACATTTTAATAGCAACTAAACAAGTTATAATGAGTCATTGATAGGTGATTTGTCATACTGATGAAGAGTGTTAGCAGGTGCGTAGGATGCAGTGACACACAGGAGACAGAGCAAGGGTTAACAGGTTATTTATACAAAAACAGTGATGGTACAAGCAAGGGTTAAAAGATATGAACTTGTGGATGGGGAAAAGTCAATTGTAGAAGATATATATAGCATTCACCAGCGCTGTCTACATTACGTAAGCAAAAAATAAATGTGTAGTAAAGTGGAAATAAGTTCAAAAAGCACTTACTCATTAGATCATCATTGATGATGAGGTAGATTTAATGATAAACCCTTATAGGTGCTGGTAGAATCTTTTTAAAGGATAAGTGAGAAAAAAAAAGCAGGTGTTTTTACGTTAATCAAATAAATATAGTAGAATGGTGAGATATAGAATTTCTACTCACTTAGGTACTGAATGGCAATATGCGGTTGGGGACCGTGATTCTTTTGTGTCCACAATTATTACTGGTGTCGTGATGGTTAAAAGTGTTTTTTCCAAGGCTGAACGGTTCCTCCTGCTTAGAAGGATATACACCCTTTTACAAGTGTGATTCTAAATGTCTGTGATCCAGTTCTCACAACGTTAAGTATACTTACTACTGATAATGTCAGGAGTGAAGCAGGGTTTCGTTGGTGGTGAGTATGGAAGTTGCCGTCAGGTGGTGTTTGAAGTAGGTTACTTTAAATAGAGACAGTTACCCGTGCATAAAAAATGAGTGGCAATCTTCCTCCAGTGAGACAGTTAATAGTACTGATATATCGCGGCTTAGGCATGCATATGTAATGGGGCTGTACTCACTGTCTCGCTGGCATAGAGAGGAGCAGTTCCGAGGAATCTGTGTTGCCGCTGTACAGCCACCGTAGCAGGACGGTGGGTTAGAACGATAGATGCGGCAAGAGCCACAAGACCGCAAAACCTCGCGTGCCCTGGCCGGAAGCAACACTGAGGTAGCGGTCGGAGAGGTGGGTGGAGCTACAGGTGACTTCACCAAGCTACGGGGCGAGAAAGAGCAGGTGTGCTAGAGCAGCTAACCAACCAATGCATTTCAAGGGCTCTAGCCCTCTTCGTCAGGGTTATTGCTGCTCCCAAGTTTGTCTGCTCTTATGTAGCAGCGTGCCCTCCCCTTCTGTGTGTAATTATTGGCGGCACTTGTTCAATTAAAGAATCGTACCTGCATAAAATAATTGGTTTGCACTAGGGTTGAGCGAAACAGATCAATCATTTTCATAAGTCGCCGACTTTTGGCAAAGTCGGCGTCTCATGAAACCCGACCCGATCCCTGTGTGGGGTCGGCCATGCGGTACGCGACTTTTGCGCCAAAGTCGCGTTTCAATGATGCTAAAAGCGCCATTTCTCAGCCAATGAAGGTGGACGCAGAGTGTGGGCAGCGTGATGACATAGATCTCAGTCCCCACCATCTTAGAGAAGGGTATTGCAGTGATTGGCTTGCTTTCTGCGGCGTCACAGGGGCTATAAAGGGGCGTTCCCGCTGACCGCCATCTTACTGCTGCTGATCTGAGCGTAGGGAGAGGTTGCTGCCGCTTCGTCAGAAGCAGGGATAGTGTTAGGCAGGGTACATTCACCCCCAAACCGCTTGTGCTGTAGTGATTTCCACTGTCCAACACCACCTTTTGTTTGCAGGGACAGTGGAAGCTACATTTTTTTTTCCTCAGCGCTGTAGCTCATTGGGCTGCCTTAGAAGGCTCCCTGATAGCTGCGTTGCTGTGTGTGTACGCCGCTGTGCAAACCAACTGCTTTTTTCAAAGCACAAATCCTGTTGTTTCTTTCTTTCTGCACAGCTATCTTGTTTGTTTGTCCACACTTTTGTGTGCAGCAGTCCTTTTTATAGCTGCCTGCCATACTTTTCTGAGATTACTGCAGGGAGATAAAGATTGGCAAGTCTGCCTCTCTGCCAGTGCTGTGTGTGGCATCTGTCTCTCATTGTGTGCCACAGAAAACCTAGTGTGTAATACTGGTCCATTTTTTTTTTTAATTCTCCCTGGAAAAAAAAATAGTGGGAGATAAAGATTGGCAAGTCTGCCTCTGTGCCAGTGCTGTGTGTGGCATCTGTCTCTCATTGTGTGCCACAGAAAACCTAGTGTGTAATACAGGTCCATTTTTTTTTAAATTCTCCCTGAAAAAAATAAATAAATAGTGGGAGATAAAGATTGGCAAGTCTGCCTCTGTGCCAGTGCTGTGTGTGGCATCTGTCTCATTGTGTGCCACAGAAAACCTAGTGTGTAATACTGGGCCATTTTATTTTTTTTTAAATTCTCCCTGAAAAAAATAAATAAATAGTGGGAGATAAAGATTGGCAAGTCTGCCTCTGTGCCAGTGCTGTGAGTGGCATCTGTCTCTCATTGTGTGCCACAGAAAACCTAGTGTGTAATACTGGTCTATTTTTTTTTTAATTCTCCCTGAAAAAAAAAATAGTGGGAGATAAAGATTGGCAAGTCTGCCTCTGTGCCAGTGCTGTGTGTGGCATCTGTCTCTCATTGTGTGCCACAGAAAACCTAGTGTGTAATACTGGGCCATTTTTTATTTTTTTTTATTCTCCCTGAAAAAAATAAATAAATAGTGGGAGATAAAGATTTGCAAGTCTGCCTCTGCGCCAGTGCTGTGTGTGGCATGTGTCTCAAATTATTGGGGCACAGAAAACTTAATGTGTCATATTGTTATATATTTTTTTTTTAATTCTCCCTGAAAACAAAAAATAGTGGAAGATTAAGATTGGCAAAAAAATAGTTAGTGGGAGATAAATATTGGCAAGTCTGCTTGAGTGCTGCTCCTGTGTGTGCCATCTGTCTCAAATTATTGGGGCACAGAAAACTTAGTGTCATATTGTTATATATTTTTTTTTTAATTCTCCCTGAAAACAAAAAATAGTGGAAGATTAAGATTGGCAAAAAAATAGTTAGTGGGAGATAAATATTGGCAAGTCTGCTTGAGTGCTGCTCCTTTGTGTGCCATCTGTCTCAAATTATTGGGGCACAGAAAACCTAGTGTGTAACATTGGGCCTGGTTTTCCTTTCAGTGTCAGGCACCTATAAAGGTATATATTAATCCTACAGAAGTTTGAGTTCACCTTATAAGTTGTTTTACAGTAACAAATACCGTTACTTTGGTTACGTTTTGCAAACAATGAGGAAGTCTGGTGGAAGAGGTCGTGGCTGTGGGCAGTCATTGTCAGCTGGTAATGATGGTAGTGGTGATGGAGCATCAGGTGGTCGTGGTAAAAGCAGTACAGAACCTAAGTCTTGAGTTGTTGAGCCAGGTTCGTTGTCTGGCTACACAAGGCCTCGAACGCTCCCTTTTCTGGGAGCAGGAAAACCGCTTTTAAAGCTGGAGCAGCAAGAACAAGTTTTGGCTTTCCTGGCTGACTCAGCCTCTAGCTCTTTTGCCTCCTCTTCTGAAAGTGCTAAATGTAAAAGCAGCGCGTCGTTAGTGGATGTTCACGGTCAGGGACAAGTCGCTCCCTTGTCTTCTTCACCCAGAACAAGAGAGAAGGATGCATCAGGAGACACAACGGGTTACTCCATCGAGCTCTTTACACATACCGTTTCTGGGTTAGACAGTGAAACAGTTAACAGGCCATGCCCATTAGAAGTTGAATTGGAGATGGAGTGCACTGATGCACAGCCACAGCCAGATTACTATGCTGTTCCTTTGACTCAGACCAGAACATTGCCCTCGCAGTGTACTGAGCCAGAATCAAACCCAGCTGAGACTATGGTGCCCTATGGCACGAATGCTATACCACCGGCTTACACGGTGACACAGACGAAGTTGCACACGAGATAGAAGAGGAGGTCATAGATGACCCAGTTGTTGACCCCGATTGGCAGCCATTGGGGGAACAGGGTGCAGGCGGCAGTAGTTCTGAAGTGGAGGAGGAGGAGGAGCCGCAGCAGGCATCAACATCACAACAGGTTCCATCTGCCGGGCCCGTATCTGGCCAAAAACACGTGGCAAAACCAAAACCAGTTGGAGGACAGCGTGGCCATCCGGTTAAAGAAGCTCAGTCTGCAATGCCTGAAAAGGTATCCGATAGTAGAAAGAGTGCAGTCTGGCATTTTTTTAAACAACATCCAAATGATCAGCGCAAAGTCATCTGTCAAAAATGTTCAACTACCTTAAGCAGAGGTCAGAATCTTAAAAGTCTAAATACAAGTTGCATGCATAGATATTTAACCACCATGCATTTGCAAGCCTGGACTAACTACCAAACGTGCCTAAAGGTTGCAGCACCCTCGGCCAATGAAGCTAGTCAGCAACACTACATCCCTTCCCTCACTGTAAGCCCACCATTTCCCGCAACACCTGCAGTATCTGTGCAGCTTTTGTCTCCAGGCCAAAGCAGTCAGGGAATCACCAGGTTCGTAGTAGGAAACACTGCATGTAGGGCAACGGCAAGAATACCATCTCCAACCCTTTCTCAGTCTGCCATGTCCACCGGCACCACCGCTAGTTCCACGATCTCCAGCTCTCCAGTCCAGCTCACCCTACATGAGACTCTTGTTAGGAAAAGGAATTACTCATCCTCGCATCCGCGTACACAGGGTTTGAATGCCCACATTGCTAGACTAATCTCATTAGAGATGATGCCCTACCGGTTAGTTGAAAGCGAAGCTTTCAAAGCGCTGATGGACTACGCTGTACCACTCTATGAGCTACCCAGTCGACACTTCTTTTCTAGAAAAGCCATCCCAGCCCTCCAACAGCATGTTAAAGACCGCATCGTCCATGCACTCAGGCAGTCTGTGACTACAAAGGTGCACCTGACAACAGATGCATGGACCAGTAGGCATGGCCAGGGACGTTACGTGTCCATCACGGCACACTGGGTGAATGTGGTGGATGCAGGGTCCACAGTGGACAGCAATATTGGGACAGTTCTGCCTAGCCCACGGTTCGCCCCCCATCCTCCTCTTCCTCGTCCTCCTGCAGAAGCGAGAGCTCATCCACAGACCGCAGTCGCACATCCACTCCATCCGCAGCTGCCACTGTTGCACACCAGGTGTGCCATTATGGGACAGCTATTGGCAAGCGTCAGCAGGCTGTATTGGCAATGAAGTGTTTGGGCGACAACAGACACACCGCGGAAGTTCTATCCGAGTTCTTGCAGAAAGAAACTCAGTCATTGCTGGGCACTGTACATCTTGAGACAGGCAAGGTAGTGAGTGATAACGGAAGGAATTTCATGGCTGCCATAGCCCTTTCCCAACTGAAACACATTCCATGCCTGGCTCACACCTTAAACCTGGTGGTGCAGTGCTTCCTGAAAAGTTATCTGGGGTTACCCGACCTGCTCCTCAAAGTGCGCAGACTTTGCTTGCATATCCGCCATTCGCCCGTACACTCCACCCGTATGCAGAACTATCAGCGGTCTTTGAACCTTCCCCAGCATCGCCTAATCATCGACGTTGCAACAAGGTGGAACTCCACAGTGCACATGCTTCAGAGACTGTGCGAACAGAGGCATGCTGTTATGTATTTGTGGGAGGATACACGGGCAGGCAGTTGGATGGCAGACATGGAGTTGTCAGGTGTGCAGTGGTCGAAGCTACAAGACCTGTGACAAGTCCTTCAGTGTTTTGAGGAATGCATATGGCTGGTTAGTGCAGACAACGCCATAATAAGCATGAGCATCCCCCTAATGCGTCTGCTGATGCAAAGTTTGACTCACATAAAGGAGCAGGCGTCTGCAGCCGAGGAAGAGGAAATCCTTGATGACAGTCAGCCATTGTCTGGTCAGGGCCGTGTAGAGGACGCGGTACCGGGCGAAGAGGATGAGGAGGACGAGGAGGATGATGGGGATAAGTACTTTTTTAATGAGGAAGCTTCTCCTGGGCCAACAGAAATTAGTGGCGTTGCAAGGCCGGGTTCTGGTTTTTTAAGGGAGACAAGTGACGTAGATTTGCCTGTAACTGCCCCTCAAACCAGCACAACCGCAGATTTGACAACTGGAACTTTGGCCCACATGGCGGATTATGCCTTACGTATCCTCAAAAGGGACCCACACATTATTAAAATGATGACCGATGACGATTACTGGTTGGCCTGCATCATTGACCCTCGCTATAAAGGCAAATTGCAAAATATTATGCCACATGAGAACCTCGAACAAATTTTAGCATCCAAACAAGCAACTCTTGTAGACCGTTTGATTCAGGCATTCCCAGCACACAGCGCCGGTGATGGTTCTCACATGAGCTGCAGGGGGCTACAGGGCAGAGGTGTTAGAGGTGCACAAATCAGAAGTGGCGTTGGACAGAGGGGTTTTCTGACCAGGTTGTGGAGTGATTTCACAATGACCGCAGACAGGACAGGTACTGCAGCATCTATTCAAAGTGACAGGAGACATTTGTCCAGTATGGTTACTAACTATTTTTCATCCCTTATCGATGTTCTCCCTCAACCGTCATTCCCATTTGATTACTGGGCATCCAAATTAGACACCTGGCCTGAATTGGCAGAATATGCATTGCAGGAGCTTGCTTGCCCAGCAGCTAGTGTGCTATCAGAAAGAGTATTCAGTGCTGCTGGTTCAATATTAACCGAAAAAAGGACTCGTCTGGCTAACCAAAATGTGGATGATATAACCTTCATTAAAATGAACCACTCCTGGATTTCAAATTATTTTGCCCCACCATTCCCGGCTGACACCTAGCTTTCCTATAAAAAGGTCTTGCTTGTGGACTGGTCTTACTGAGTGTTCCAATCTCTTAATTTGCAGCAGCTGTTTGTCCAGCATACGACATGTTTACACCTCCCTCAATGGGAAAACTCCCCCCACGGGGCCGTGGTCTCGCCACTTGGCGCAAGCACCCGTTAGAGTGCCGTTTGTCTGAAGAGGTGGGTGTGCCCGCTTTTGGTCGACGGCACTGCCACTGGGTCCCTCATAGTACAATGTAGTGTCTCTGGCGGTGGTGGTGCGCACCCAACGTCAGACACACCGTTGTAACATGAGGGGCCCTGGGACGGTACCGCCAGCCACAAGAGAGTCCACCCCCCCAGCTCAAACTGTGCTCTACCACGTGCAAAATTATCACTCACAGCTCCAACAATGTTTAGTCTATGCGCTGACATCATTCAATGCCTGGCACTGACAATACCAATTTGTTGACATCTATGATGCTAGTTAAAATAGTCTGGGTCAGTGTCCTATATTGACACCAGTAAATACTTACTGCCAAATTACTATGTCAGAAACTCAGCAGATGAGCCCACCCCTGTACCTAAGTATGCCACACTTTTGTTTTTTTGTTTTGTTGTTTTGCGAGACATTAACATCTATTTATTTTTTGGGAGTACTAACTGTGTCAGACACTCCTTGCAATCGTCCTCCGCTGACCACACCAATGCTGCCTGTGTACCCATGTAACCTATTTAAAACTGCATAGAGCCTATTTTTATTTATTTTAGGCCCAGTAAGCCTTTCTGTGGTCCCTCCTTGCAATCCTCCTCCGCTGACCACAACAATGCTGCCTGTGTACCCATGTAACCTATTTAAAACTGCATAGAGCCTATTTTTATTTATTTTAGGCCCAGTAAGTCTGTCTGCGGTCCCTCCTTGCAATCCTCCTCCGCTGACCACAACAATGCTGCCTGTGTACCCCTGCGAGATAACTCTAAGTGCCTTGAGCCTATTTTTATTTATTTTATGCCTAGTAAGCCTGTCTGCGGTCCCTCCTTGCAATCCTCCTCCACTGACCACAACAATGCTGCTTGTGTACCCATGTAACCTATTTAAAACTGCATAGAGCCTGTTTTTATTTATTTTAGGCCCAGTAAGCCTGTCTGCGGTCCCTCCTTGCAATCCTCCTCCGCCTACCACAACAATGCTGCCTGTGTACCCCTGCGAGATAACTCTAAGTGCCTTGAGCCTATTTTTATTTATTTTAGGCCTAATAAGCCTGTCTGCAGTCCCTCCTTGCAATCCTCCTCCACTGACCACAACAATGCTGCCATGTAACCTATTTAAAACTGCATAGAGCCTATTTTTATTTATTTTAGGCCCAGTAAGCCTGTCTGCGGTCCCTGTTGTGATTTTGCTTTTTGCTCCCTCTAGTGGTCATTAGTGATTTGACTCTGGAGCGTCTGTCTTTTCCTATATCCTCACCTGGGCCGTTAGTTCAGGGGCGTTGCTATATAAGCTCCCTGGACCTTCAGTTCAATGCCTGGCATCGTTGAAATCAGAGCTAATCTGTTGTGCTCTTGTCCTCTGATCCTGGTTCCTGTTTTTCAAGCTAAGTCTGCTTCTTTGCTTTTTGCTTTTGTTTTGTTTGGTATTTTTGTCCAGCTTGTTCCTATCTGTATCCTGACCTTTGCTGGAAGCTCTAGGGGGCTGATGTTCTCCCCCCGGACCGTTAGACGGTTCGGGGGTTCTTGAATCTCCAGCGTGGATTTTTATAGGGTTTTTGTTGACCAGATAAGTTATCTTGCTATATTCTGCTATGTCATGTTCTCAATGGCAAGAGAACATAGCATCAGCATATATAGGAACTAGCTCTTGGAAGATGGGAACTGAGCTGACCATGAACTAAACCTAACACACAACTAGCAGTGGCCGGGTAGCATGCCTACGTTGATTCTAGATGCCCAGCACCAGCCGGAGGACTAAATAATGCTAGCAGAGGGAAATATTAGTCCTAGCTCACCTCTAGAGAAATACCCCGAAAGGAGACAGAGGCCCCCCACATGTATTGGCGGTGAATCAAGATGAAATAACAAACGTAGTATGAAAATAGGTTTAGCAAATTTGAGGTCCACTTACTACATAGCAGAAGACAGAAAGGGCACTTTCATGGTCAGCTGAAAACCCTATCAAAACGCCATCCAGAAATTACTTTCCAGACACAATAATGACCGATGAAAAACGTTATGAATAGAAAAGGATGCAGGGAGGTCCAAACGGAAGGAAACAGGGTTAAGAATCTCCAATATCTTATACGGGCCGATGAACCGAGGCTTAAACTTAGGAGAAGAGACCCTCATAGGGACAAAACGAGAAGACAACCACACCAAATCCCCAACACAAAGCCGAGGACCAACACGACGGTGGCGGTTGGCAAAAAGCTGAGTCTTCTCCTGGGACAACCTCAAATTGTCCACCACCTGCCCCCAGATCTGATGCAATCTCTCCACCACAGCATCCACTCCAGGACAATCCGAAGATTCCACCTGACCAGAGGAAAATCGAGGATGAAACCCCGAATTACAGAAAAACGGGGACACCAAAGTGGCAGAGCTGGCCCGATTATTGAGAGCGAACTCTGCCAATGGCAAAAAAGCAACCCAATCATCCTGGTCAGCAGACACAAAACACCTCAGATATGTCTCCAGGGTCTGATTAGTCCGCTCGGTCTGGCCATTCGTCTGAGGATGGAAAGCGGACGAAAAAGACAAATCTATGCCCATCCTAGCACAGAATGCCCGCCAAAATCTAGACACGAATTGGGTCCCTCTGTCAGAAATGATATTCTCAGGAATACCATGCAAACGAACAACATTTTGAAAAAACAGAGGAACCAACTCGGAAGAAGAAGGCAACTTGGGCAGAGGAACCAAATGGACCATCTTAGAGAAACGGTCACACACCACCCAGATGACAGACATCTTCTGAGAAACAGGCAGATCTGAAATAAAATCCATCGAGATGTGCGTCCAAGGCCTCTTAGGAATAGGCAAGGGCAACAATAATCCACTAGCCCGAGAGCAACAAGGCTTGGCCCGAGCACAAACGTCACAAGACTGCACAAAGCCTCGCACATCTCGTGACAGGGAAGGCCACCAGAAGGACCTTGCCACCAAATCCCTGGTACCAAAAATGCCAGGATGACCTGCCAACGCAGAAGAATGAACCTCAGAGATGACTCTACTGGTCCAATCATCAGGCACAAACAGTTTATCAGGTGGGCAACGATCCGGTCTATCCGCCTGAAACTCCTGCAAGGCCCGCCGCAGGTCTGGAGAAACGGCTGACAATACCACTCCATCCCTAAGGATACCTGTGGGCTCAGAGTTACCAGGCGAGTCAGGCTCAAAACTCCTAGAAAGGGCATCCGCCTTAACATTCTTAGAACCCGGTAGGTATGACACCACAAAATTAAACCGAGAGAAAAATAATGACCAGCGCGCCTGTCTAGGATTCAGGCGCCTGGCGGTCTCAAGATAAATCAAGTTTTTGTGGTCAGTCAATACCACCACCTGATGTCTGGCCCCCTCAAGCCAATGGCGCCACTCCTCAAAAGCCCACTTCATGGCCAAAAGCTCCCGATTCCCAACATCATAATTCCGCTCAGCGGGCGAAAATTTACGGGAAAAGAAGGCACAAGGCCTCATCACGGAGCAGTCAGAACTTTTCTGCGACAACACTGCCCCAGCTCCGATCTCAGAAGCGTCGACCTCAACCTGAAAAGGTAGAGCAACATTAGGCTGACGCAACACAGGGGCAGAGGAAAAATGGCGCTTAAGCTCCCGAAAGGCCTCCACAGCGTCAGGGGACCAATCAGCAACATCAGCACCCTTCTTAGTCAAATCGGTCAATGGCTTAGCAATATCCGAAAAACCAGCAATAAATCGACGATAAAAGTTAGCAAAGCCCAAAAATTTCTGAAGACTCTTAAGAGAAGAGGGCTGCGTCCAATCACAAATAGCTTGAACCTTGACAGGATCCATTTCAATGAAAGAGGGAGAAAAAATATATCCCAAAAAGGAAATCCTCTGTACCCCAAAAACACACTTAGAACCCTTCACACACAAAGAATTAGACCGCAAAACCTGGAAAACCCTCCTGACTTGCTGGACATGAGAGTCCCAGTCATCCGAAAAAATCAGAATATCATCCAGATACACAATCATAAATTTATCCAAATAATCGCGAAAAATATCATGCATAAAGGACTGGAAAACTGACGGAGCATTTGAAAGACCAAAAGGCATCACTAAATACTCAAAGTGGCCCTCGGGCGTATTAAATGCGGTTTTCCACTCATCCCCCTGCCTGATTCGCACCAAATTATACGCCCCACGAAGGTCAATCTTAGAGAACCACTTGGCCCCCTTTATGCGAGCAAACAAATCAGTCAGCAACGGCAATGGGTATTGATATTTTACAGTGATTTTATTCAAAAGCCGATAATCGATACATGGTCTCAAAGAGCCGTCTTTTTTTGACACAAAGAAAAAACCGGCTCCTAAGGGAGATGACGATGGACGAATATGTCCCTTTTCCAAGGACTCCTTTATATATTCTCGCATAGCAGCATGTTCAGGCACAGACAGATTAAATAAACGACCCTTTGGGTATTTACTACCCGGGATTAAATCTATGGCACAATCGCACTCTCGGTGCGGAGGTAATGAACCAAGCTTGGATTCTTCAAAGACGTCACGATAGTCAGACAGGAACTCAGGAATTTCAGAGGGAATAGATGATGAAATGGAAACCACAGGTACATCCCCATGAGCCCCCTTACATCCCCAGCTCAACACAGACATAGCTCTCCAGTCGAGGACTGGGTTGTGAGATTGCAGCCAAGGCAATCCTAGCACCAAATCATCATGTAGATTATACAGCACCAGAAAGCGAATAATCTCCTGGTGATCCGGATTAATACGCATAGTTACTTGTGTCCAGTATTGTGGTTTATTATTAGCCAATGGGGTGGAGTCAATCCCCTTCAGAGGAATAAGAGTCTCCAAAGGCTCTAAATCATACCCACAGCGTTTGGCAAAGGACCAATCCATAAGACTCAAAGCGGCGCCAGAGTCGACATAGGCGTCCGTGGTAATAGATGACAAAGAGCAAATCAGGGTCACAGATAGAATAAACTTAGACGGTAAGGTGCAAATGGAAACAGATTTATCAAGCTTTTTAGTGCGCTTAGAGCATGTTGATATAACATGAGTAGAATCACCACAATAGAAACACAACCCATTTTTCCGTCTAAAATTCTGCCGCTCGCTTCGGGACAGAATTCTATCACACTGCATACTCTCTGGCGACTTCTCAGTGGACACCGCCAGATGGTGCACTGGTTTGCGCTCCCGCAAACGCCTATCGATCTGAATAGCCATTGTCATGGACTCATTCAGACCCGCAGGCACAGGGAACCCCACCATAACATCCTTAATGGCATCAGAGAGACCCTCTCTGAAAGTCGCCGCCAGGGCGCACTCATTCCACTGAGTAAGCACAGACCATTTACGGAATCTTTGACAGTAAATTTCCGCTTCATCTTGCCCCTGAGATAGGGACATCAAAGTTTTTTCTGCCTGAAGCTCCAAATGAGGTTCGTCATAAAGCAACCCCAAGGCCAGAAAAAACGCATCCACATTGAGCAACGCAGGATCCCCTGGTGTCAATGAAAAAGCCCAGTCTTGAGGGTCGCCCCGGAGCAAGGAAATCACAATCCTGACCTGCTGTGCAGGGTCTCCGGCAGAGCGAAATTTCAGGGACAAAAATAATTTGCAATTATTTCGAAAATTCTGAAACCCAGATCTATTCCCCGAGAAAAATTCCGGCAAAGGAATTCTCGGCTCAGATATAGGTGCATGACAAACAAAGTCTTGCAAATTTTGTACCTTCGTGGCGAGATTATTCAAACCTGCAGTTACACTCTGAAGATCCATTACAAAACAGGTGGACACAGAGCCATTCAAAGATTAGAAGGAGAAAAAAAAAAAAAAAAAAAAAATTCTCAGCAGACTTCTTATTTCTCTCCTTTCTGAGCCAAGGATTTTAACCCTTTAGTGGGCCGGTCAAACTGTCATGTTCTCAATGGCAAGAGAACATAGCATCAGCATATATAGGAACTAGCTCTTGGAAGATGGGAACTGAGCTGACCATGAACTAAACCTAACACACAACTAGCAGTGGCCGGGTAGCATGCCTACGTTGATTCTAGATGCCCAGCACCAGCCGGAGGACTAAATAATGCTAGCAGAGGGAAATATTAGTCCTAGCTCACCTCTAGAGAAATACCCCGAAAGGAGACAGAGGCCCCCCACATGTATTGGCGGTGAATCAAGATGAAATAACAAACGTAGTATGAAAATAGGTTTAGCAAATTTGAGGTCCACTTACTACATAGCAGAAGACAGAAAGGGCACTTTCATGGTCAGCTGAAAACCCTATCAAAACGCCATCCAGAAATTACTTTAAAACTCTGGCATTAACTCATAACACCAGAGTGGCAATTCCTGTTCACAAGAGCTTTCCAGACACAGTAACGAAACTACAGCTGTGAACTGGAACAAAAATGCAAAAACAAACATGGACAAGAGTCCAACTTATCTAGTAGTTGTCTAGGAGCAGGAACAAGCACAGAGAGGCTTCTGATAACATTGTTGACCGGAAAGCAACTAACAGAGCAGCAAGGTTATATAGCGACTCCCACATCTTGATGGGAACAGGTGAACAGAGAAGATGAAAACACCAGTTCAATTCCACCAGTAGCCACCGGGGGAGCCCAGAATCCAAATTCACAACACTGCTATTAGTAAGCTGGGCTCTCTTTGCTGAACCTGGTTCATTTCTGTGTTTGTCATTTCCTCTTACCTCACCGTTAATATTTGTGGGGGGCTTGTATCTTGCTTTGGGGTCCCTTTCTCTGGAGGCAAGAGAGGTCTTGGTTTTCTTCTCCTAGGGGTAGTAAGATTCTCCGGCTCTAATGGACAGACGGAGCGAACTAATCAGACTTTGGAGGCTTATTTGAGGTGTTTTGTCTCTGCTGATCAGGACGATTGGGTGACCTTCTTGCCGTTAGCTGAGTTTGCCCTTAATAATCGGGCTAGTTCCGCCACCTTGGTTTCGCCGTTTTTCTGCAACTCTGGTTTCCACCCTCGTTTTTCTTCGGGTCATGTGGAACCTTCTGACTGCCCTGGGGTGGATTCTGTGGTGGATAGGTTGCAGCGGATCTGGAATCTTGTGGTGGACAACTTGAAGTTGTCACAGGAGAGGGCTCAGCGCTTTGCCAACCGCCGCCGCGGTGTGGGTCCCCGACTACGTGTTGGGGATTTGGTGTGGCTTTCTTCCCGCTTTGTTCCTATGAAGGTTTCCTCTCCCAAATTTAAACCTCGTTTTATTGGTCCTTACAAGATATTGGAAATTCTTAATCCTGTATCCTTTCGCCTGGATCTACCTGTGTCGTTTGCTATCCACAACGTGTTTCATAGGTCCTTGTTGCGGCGGTACGTTGTGCCTGTGGTTCCTTCTGCTGAGCCTCCTGCTCCGGTGTTGGTTGAGGGCGAGTTGGAGTACGTGGTGGAGAAGATCTTGGATTCTCGTCTCTCCAGGCGGAGGCTTCAGTACCTGGTCAAGTGGAAGGGCTATGGTCAGGAAGATAATTCCTGGGTGGTCGCCTCTGATGTTCATGCGGCCGATTTAGTTCGTGCCTTTCATGCCGCTCATCCTGATCGCCCTGGTGGTCGTGGTGAGGGTTCGGTGACCCCTCACTAAGGGGGGGGGGGTACTGTTGTGATTTTGCTTTTTGCTCCCTCTAGTGGTCATTAGTAGTGTTGAGCGATACCGTCCGATACTTGAAAGTATCGGTATCGGAAAGTATCGGCCGATACCGGCAAAGTATCGGATCCAATCCGATACCGATACCCGATACCAATACCAATACAAGTCAATGGGACTCAAGTATCGGACGGTATCCCTGATGGTTCCCAGGGTCTGAAGGAGAGGAAACTCTCCTTCAGACCCTGGGATCCATATAAATGTGTAAAAGAAAGAATTAAAATAAAAAATATCGCTATACTCACCTGTCCGACGCAGCCTGGACCTCAGCGAGGGAACCGGCAGCGTTGTTTGTTTAAAATTTGCGCTTTTACTTGGTTACGTGAAGTCCCGGCTTGTGATTGGTCAGGGCGGCCATGTTGCCGGGACGCGGACCAATCACAGCAAGCCGTGACGAAATTACGTCACGGCTTGCTGTGATTGGTCCGCGTCCCGGCAACATGGCCGCCATTAACCAATCACAAGCCGTGACGTCACGGGAGGCTGGACACGCGCGCTTTTTAAAAAGCGCGCGTGTCCAGCCTCCAGTGACGTCCCGGCTTATGATTGGTCACGGCGCCATGTTGCCGGGACGCGGACCAATCACAGCAAGCCGTGACGAAATTACGTCACGGCTTGCTGTGATTGGTCCGCGTCCCGGCAACATGGCCGCCATTAACCAATCACAAGCCGTGACGTCACGGGAGGCTGGACACGCGCACTTTTTAAAATGGGCGCGTGTCCAGCCTCCCGTGACGTCCCGGCTTGTGATTGGTTGCGCCGCGGTCAACCAATCACAAGCCGGGAGGCTGGACACGCGCGCAATTTAAAATTTTAAAATGCGCGCGTGTCCAGCCTCCCGTGACGTCACGGCTTGTGATTGGTTGCGTATCCCATGTGACTGCGACGCAACCAATCACAAAGCCGGGACGTAATTTTAAAATCCTTAAGGACCTGAAATTACGTCACGGCTTGCTGTGATTGGTTGCGTCGCCCATGTGACTGCGACGCAACCAATCACAACGCCGGAGCGTAATTTTAAAATCCTGAAGGACCTGAAATTACGTCACGGCTTGCTGTGATTGGTTGCGTCCCGGTCACATGGGCGGCACGCAACCAATCACAAGCCGGGACTCACGTAAAGGAAAGAAAAGCGCGAATTTTAAACAAAGAACGCTGCCGCTTCCCTCGGTAAGTTGCAGGCTGCGTCGGAGAGGTGAGTTTAGCAATATTTTTTATTTTAATTCTCTCTTTTACACATTTTTACATTAATGTTGTTTCGATACCGATACCCGATATCACAAAAATATCGGATCTCGGTATCGGAATTCCGATACAGCAAGTATCGGCCGATACCCGATACTTGCAGTATCGGAATGCTCAACACTGGTCATTAGTGATTTGACTCTGGAGCGTCTGTCTTTTCCTATATCCTCACCTGGGCCGTTAGTTCAGGGGCGTTGCTATATAAGCTCCCTGGACCTTCAGTTCAATGCCTGGCATCGTTGAAATCAGAGCTAATCTGTTGTGCTCTTGTCCTCTGATCCTGGTTCCTGTTTTTCAAGCTAAGTCTGCTTCTTTGCTTTTTGCTTTTGTTTTGTTTGGTATTTTTGTCCAGCTTGTTCCTATCTGTATCCTGACCTTTGCTGGAAGCTCTAGGGGGGCTGGTGTTCTCCCCCCGGACCGTTAGACGGTTCGGGGGTTCTTGAATCTCCAGCGTGGATTTTTATAGGGTTTTTGTTGACCAGATAAGTTATCTTGCTATATTCTGCTATTAGTAAGCTGGCCTCTCTTTGCTGAACTTGGTTCATTTCTGTGTTTGTCATTTCCTCTTACCTCACCGTTATTATTTGTGGGGGGCTTGTATCTTGCTTTGGGGTCCCTTCCTCTGGAGGCAAGAGAGGTCTTGGTTTTCTTCTCCTAGGGGTAGTTAGATTCTCCGGCTGGCGCGAGTCATCTAGCGATCACCATAGGCATGATCCCCGGCTACTTCTAGTGTTGGCGTTAGGAGTAGCTATTTGGTCAACCCAGTTACCACAGCCCTATGAGCTGGATTTTTGTATCTTGCAGACTTACACGTTCCTCTGAGACCCTGTCCACTGGGGTCATAACAGGTCCCTCCTTGCAATCCTCCTCCACTGACCACAACAATGCTGCCTGTGTACCCATGTAACCTATTTAGAACTGCATAGAGCCTATTTTTATCTATTTTAGGCCCAGTAAGCCTGTCTGCGGTCCCTCCTTGCAATCCTCCTCTGCTGACCACAACAATGCTGCCTGTGTACCCCTGCGAGATAACTCTAAGTGCATTGAGCCTATTTTTATTTATTTTAGGCCTAGTAAGCCTGTCTGCGGTCCCTCCTTGCAATCCTCCTCCACTGACCACAACAATGCTGCCTGTGTACCCATGTAACCTATTTAAAACTGCATAGAGCCTATTTTTATTTATTTTAGGCCCAGTAAGCCTGTCTGTGGTCCCTTCTTGCAATCCTCCTCCGCTGACCACAACAATGCTGCCTGTGTACCCCTGCGAGATAACTCTAAGTGCCTTAAGCCTATATTTATTTATTTTAGGCCTAGTAAGCCTGTCTGCGGTCCCTCCTTGCAATCCTCTTCCACTGACCACAACAATGCTGCCTGTGTACCCATGTAACCTATTTAAAACTGCATAGAGCCTATTTTTATTTATTTTAGGCCCAGTAAGCCTGTCTGCGGTCCCTCCTTGCAATCCTCCTCCACTGACCACAACAATGCTGCCTGTGTACCCATGTAACCTATTTAAAACTGCATAGAGCCTATTTTTATTTATTTTAGGCCCAGTAGGCCTGTCTGTGGTCCCTCCTTGCAATCTTCCTCCGCTGACCACAACAATGCTGCCTGTGTACCCATGTAACCTATTTAAAACTGCATAGAGCCTATTTTTATTTATTTTAGGCCCAGTAAGCCTGTCTGCGGTCCCTCCTTGCAATCGTCCTCCGCTGACCACACCAATGCTGCCCGTGTACCCCTGGAACCTATTTAAAAGTTCATAGAGCCTATTTATATATTTTATTTAATATTAATAAAGCCATGATGGACTACGCTGTACCACGCTACAAGCTAACCAGTCAACACTTCTTTTGCGAGAAAAGCCATCCCAACCCTCCACCAGCATGTAAAAGACCGCATTGTCCATGCCCTCTGGCAATCTGTGAGTACAAAGGTGCACCTGACAACAGACGCATGGACCTGTAGGCATGGCCACGGAAGGTTGCGTGTCCATTATGGCGCAATGGGTTAATGTGGTGGATGCATGGTCCACAGGGGACAGCCTACTAAGTCTGTCTGCAGTCCCTAATTAAAATTGTCCTCAATTCAGGTTTTCGGTCTTTTTTAAAAAATAGGAAACTGCATTTGGGCTACTAGTTTGGTTGGGGCCTACTAGTGATGTCTGCCGCTCCTGGGTGTTCTCCTCCTCCTTGGTGTTCTCCTCCTCCTTGTTGTTCTCCTCCAGGTTTCCTTGTCTGAGCTTCAACCTTCTGGCTCTCATTAAGTATCTGTTGGTAAAAATTGGTGGTTGGGGCCTAATAACGGTGTCTACCGCTCCCTGGTGTTGTCCTCCACTGTCTAAATCTGAGCTTCAACCTTCTGGCTCTCATTAAGTATTTTTAAATGTAATACTACAGTTGCCATACTACTTGGGTTGGGGCCTAGTAATGGTGTTCTCCTCCTCCTTGGTGTTCTCCTCCAGGTTTCCTTGTCTGAGCTTCAACCTTCTGGCTCTCTTTAAGTATCTGTTGGTAAAAATTGGTGGTTGGGGCCTACTAACGGTGTCTGCCACTTTCTGGTGTTGTCATCCACTGTATAAATCTGAGCTTCAACCTTCTGGCTCTCATTAAGTATTTTTAAATGCAACACTACAGCTGCCATACTACTTGGGTTGGGGCCTAGTAACGGTGTTCTCCTCCTCCTTGGTGTTCTCCTCCTCCTTGGTGTTCTCCTCCAGGTTTCCTTGTCTGAGCTTCAACCTTCTGGCTCTCATTAAGTATCTGTTGGTAAAAATTGGTGGTTGGGGCCTACTAACGGTGTCTGCCGCTCCCTGGTGTTGTCCTCCACTGTCTAAATCTGAGCTTCAACCTTCTGGCTCTCATTAAGTATTTTTAAATGTAACACTACAGTTGCCATACTACTTGGGTTGGGGCCTAGTAACGGTGTTCTCCTCCTCCTTGGTGTTCTCCTCCTCCTTGGTGTTCTCCTCCAGGTTTCCTTGTCTGAGCTTCAACCTTCTGGCTCTCATTAAGTATCTGTTGGTAAAAATTGGTGGTTGGGGCCTAATAACGGTGTCTACCGCTCCCTGGTGTTGTCCTCCACTGTCTAAATCTGAGCTTCAACCTTCTGGCTCTCATTAAGTATTTTTAAATGTAACATTACAGTTGCCATACTACTTGGGTTAGGGCCTAGTAACGGTGTTCTCCTCCTCCTTGGTGTTCTCCTCCAGGTTTCCTTGTCTGAGCTTCAACCTTCTGGCTCTCATTAAGTATCTGTTGGTAAAAATTGGTGGTTGGGGCCTACTAACGGTGTCTGCCGCTCCCTGGTGTTGTCCTCCACTGTCTAAATCTGAGCTTCAACCTTCTGGCTCTCATTAAGTATTTTTAAATGTAACACTACAGTTGCCATACTACTTGGGTTGGGGCCTAGTAATGGTGTTCTCCTCCTCCTTGGTCTTCTCCACCTCCTTGGTGTTCTCCTCCAGGTTTCCTTGTCTGAGCTTCAACCTTCTGGCTCTCATTAAGTATCTGTTGTTAAAAATTGGTCGTTGGTGCCTACTAACGGTGTGTGCCGCTCCATGGTGTTGTCCTTCACTGTATAAAGCAGAGCTTCAATCTTAAAGCTCTCGTTAAGTAGTTGTTTTTAAAATGTGTGGTTGGGCCCTTAAAACGGTGTCTGACGCTACTGGGTTTTCTCCTGTTTTGTTGTCCCGACCTTCAATGTTCAGGCTTTCGGCTTACATTTTAAATAATTAAACTGCAGTTGGCCTACTACTTTGGTTGGGCCTAGTAACGGTGTGTGCCGCACCTTGGTGTTGTCCTGTGTTATTTTCCTGACCTTTAATCTTCAGGCTTTTGGCCTTCATTTGTAATATTAAACTGCATAGGGCCTACTAGTGTGGTTCGGCCCTACTAATGGTGTCTGTCTGCCGCTCCTGGGTTTTCTACTCCACTGAACTAAGCAATGCCACCTGGTTAGTCCTGTTACCAATTTTGACCTGCATTTTACCCACTTTATTATTTGGGCCTATATCAGTGTTTCCTCCTCATCCTGCCCATTGCCCAGCCGGTGCTAGATGAGTCTTGTGGTACTTTGACCCAGACCACTACATTCCCCTTGCACGCTACACAGCCACAATCTGACCCTGCTGAATGTCAGGTTCCCCTTCCCACATACTACCCCACCTTACACAGGGACAAAGAGGAAGGTGCAGATGAAAGTGCAGGTTTCTTCAACAGGTAGGGGGGCATACTCGTTGGCGATGTCACAGGCACAGGGCCCCTCAGAGTATGGAAAAGTGTCGCTGCCGGTGGGAGGCGCCCCCACCGTGCAAACACACCACCTTACTTTGAGGGGCCCTGTGCCAATGCCAATGCGAATGAGTGGGCCTTTCTGCTTGCTCAGGATCACAGCACTTGCAAAGTTGAAATACCTCTCACTGCTCCACCGCCGTGACGTAGTCCACGTTTTTTGGGCCCACTAAAACCTTGAAGCAGCCCTACCCCCCACAACTTTTGCCAAATGACCCCCAATTTCCAATGCCCAACTATTATTATAAAGTTAATTAAGATTGACAAGCTTCAGAAACAAGAAAGGATGTTTTTGGCATTAAAATGGGCACTGTAGGTGTTTTCCTGGCCTCCACTCACTGCCGACTATGCTTCCCCATTGATTTGCATTGGGTTTCATGTTTCGGTCGATCCCCGACTTTTCGCGAAAATCGGCCGACTTCACTCGACTCGACTTTGAACAAAGTCTGGTTTCGCAAAACCTGACTCGATCTTAAAAAATTGAAAGTCGCTCAACCCTAGTTTGCACCTTTAAAGGAAAGTTACTGGTGTGTGTTTATGTGCTTGAATATACAGTAGATCTTAATGGAATTGCCTACTAATTGGAGCTCAGATACATAATAATCTAAAACTTGAAATTGCTAAAAGGTCAATACTTTATTACTTTTAAATAGTTAAAAGCTTGAAAAATATTAAAATGGGGTTCAGTCTCTCAACCAGGCCAACTAAATGCAGCCGAGAGACAAAAAAAAGATATACAATAATAGTATAAATAGAGAAATAAAATGCACAAACATTAAAAGATACATAAAATATGTTTTAAAAAGTAAGATCCCTCTGACACTTGTTAGACATCTGTAGTTACCAATTTATAGTGTTAACATGGGATGCTCACCTGTTGACTAGATTTTACTTTGCTGTATTGAAAGCTATTACAGTTCGTATCCTGAGGGATGGAATTTATCTTGATATCGTGTCTAAAAAAAGGCATAGAGTTCAATTTCCTGGTTCAGCCCCTTGGGTGCCAGGCTGTCCAGGGAGAAAATCCATTTTGATTCTATTCTTGACATGATTTTAATGTAATTGCCACCCCTTGGATTATTGGGTACGGTTTGAATACCATAGAAGGAGATGCCCTCACATGATTTGTTGTGTTTCTCCTGAAAGTGTTGAGATAAGGGATGCCCTGTGAAGCCCTTCCGGATATTATCCAGATGTTCCTTTATTCGGACTATTAGGGGTCTTTTGGTTCGACCAACATACATTTTCTCACATGGACAACGAAGGATGTAGATGACCCCTACAGAGTTACATGTGATGTTAGACTTGATGGGATATTTATGCACATTATTTGTATCTGTAAAAGATGTGTACATTTTCCTGCCACATTTTGTATGTTTGCAGCAAAAACATCTGCCGCATGATCTGAAACCTATCGTTCTGGTGGTTGGCACTTTATTCGTATTTATGGAATTAAATAGTACTGGTTTAGTAGTGGGGGCAAGTAAGAGACCCACATTTTGCGCTTTGGTGTACACAAACCTTGGATTTTTCGGTAATAAATCCCCAATGTGTTTATCGCCTTATAATATAGGACTGTGTTTCCGGATTATGTTATTAAACCTTCTATATCTGGAATGGAACTGGGTGGTTATAGGAAATTTGCCTATCTATTCCTGGAGTGTGGGTCGACTGGGGTTTGTACAGGTTTTATATATCATCGTTTTTCTTGCCATATGCATTATTTCATTTTTAGATTGGTGTAGGGCCAATGGGTTGTACCCCTTTTTCACAAATTCTGCTGAAAATGTATGTTGGTCGAACCAAAAGACCCCTAAAAGTCCGCATAAAGGAACATCTGGATAATATCCGGAAGGGCTTCACAGGGCATCCCTTATCTCAACACTTTCAGGAGAAACACAACAAATCATGTGAGGGCATCTCCTTCTATCGTATTCAAACCGTACCCAAGAATCCAAGGGGTGGCAATTACATTAAAATCATTTCAAGAATAGAATCAAAATGGATTTTCTCCCTGGACAGCCTGGCACCCAACGGGTTGAAACAGGAAATTGAACTCTATGCCTTTTTTTAGACATGATTAGGGTTGAGAGAAACGGATCGAACAATTTCTAAAGTCGCCGACTTTTGGCAAAGTCGGGTTTCGTGAAACCCGATCCCAGCGTGGGATTGGCCACGCGGTCGGCGACCTTCGCGCCAAAGTCGCTTTTCATATGACGCTTTCAGCGCCTTTTCTCAGCCAATGAAGGTGGACGCAGAGTGTGGGCAGCGTGATGACATAGGTCTTGGTCCCCGCCATCTTAGAGAAGGCCATGGCAGTGATTGGCTTGCTTTCTGCGGCATCACAGGGGCTATAAAGGGGCATTCCCGCCGACCGCCATCTTACTGCTGCCGATCTGAGCATAGGGAGAGGTTGCTGCCGCTTCGTCAGAAGCAGGGATATAGTTAGGCAGGGTAAATTAACCCCCAAAACCGCTTGTGCTGTAGCGATTTCCACTGTCCAACACCAACTTTTCTTTGCAGGGACAGTGGAGGCTAGATTTTTCTTCATCAGCTCTGTAGCTTATTGGGCTGCCCTAAAAGGCTCCCTGATAGCTGCGTTGCTGTGTACGCCGCTGTGCAAACCAACTGCTTTTTTCAAAGCACAAATCCTGCTGCTCCTTCCTTTCTGCACAGCTATCTTTTTTGTTTGTCCACACTTTTTGTGTGCAGCCGTCCCTCTAATTGCTGCCTGCCATACTTTTCTGAGATTATTGTTGGGAGGTAGTAATTGTAGTAATTTTTATTTATTTTTTTTATATATATATCTTCAAGCCACTGTCTGCCCCTGAAACTGTGTAGTGTAAAACAGTGGGCCTGTATTTTTCTGCACTGTCCCACACCTGAAAAGGGAGATTTATATTGCCAATCAGTGCATCTGCGCCGGTCCTGTCTGTGGTATCTCTGTCAGTCATTTTCTGCCACAGAAACTATACTGTCATACATTGGGCCTGATTTATTCACTTGTCTCCCATATAAAAAAAAAAAATAAAGGGAGAATAATATTGCCAAATCTATGCATCTGTGCCAGTCGTGTCTGTGGTTGCTCTGTCAGTCATTTTGTGCCACAGAAACTATACTGTCATACTGTGGGCCTGATTTAATGACCATTCTCCCATATAAAAAAAAATGTAATAAAGGGAGATTAATATTGGCAAATCTGTGCATCTGTGCCACTCCTGTCTGTGGTATCTCTGTCAGTCATTTTCAGCCACAGAAACTATGCTGTCATACAGTGGGCCTGATTTATTGACTATTCTTCCATATAAAAAAAAATAATTAAAAAAGGGGAGATTAATATTGGCAAATCTGTGCATCTGCGCCAGTCCTGTCTGTGGTATCTCTGTCAGTCATTTTCAGCCACAGAAACTATACTGTCATACAGTGGGCATGATTTATTCAGCACTCACCCACACATAAAAAGGTAGATTTATATTCACAACAAGGTAACATACACCTTCTACCTTGTTTTTCTGTACCATATAACGGTTGTTTGTTTGGTTACATTTTCCCAAGAATGAGGAAGGCTGGTGGAAGAGGTCGTGGTGAGGGCGCTGTTAAAGCCGGAGCAGCAGGAAAAAGTTTTGGCTTTCCTTGCTGACTCTGCCTCTAGCTCTTTCGCCTCCTCTTCGGATAGTTCAAAATTGAAAAGTAGCCAGTCGTCGGTAGATGCTCCCGTTCAGGAACAAGTTGATTCCTTGTGTCCTTCCCTCAAAACAACAGTGAAGGATGCGTCAGGTGACACAACAGTTTACTCCATTGAGCTCTTTACACATACCGTGCCTGGGTTAGAAAGGGAAATAGTTAACAGCCCACTAGAAGATGATTCGGACACGGAGTGCACTGATGCACAGCCACAGCTAGATTGTCATGCTGTTCCATCGACTCACATCACTACATTGCCCTCCCAGTGTACTGAGCCAGAAACTGACCCTGATGAGACGATGGTGCCCATTCCTGAACGTTATTGTAATAGGATGCAGGTACTGAGTATGTCACCACGGAACAGACAGACCAACAGTTGAGGGGTTTAATAACAGGAATACGGTTCTCCTCGCAGGGAGGAAGCAATGCAAAATAACTAACAATAAAACAATGCAAAAATACGGGAGTTAAACAATATAACAGAATTAAGCAGGATTCCTTGAGAAAAGAACACTTATCAGTCTGCAGATGACTTGCTTGGAGGGTCGTCTTCTCCAACGTAGGCGCCGAGAAACAGTGGCACTTGTCGTCCCTCTGTTGTCCGTGGGCAGAGTAGTCTCTGAGAGCCTGATGCCTGGGGTTTCGGGAGTTAATGTGGTATGCACAGGCTCTGAGTCTTTAACTTTTACAGCACAACCAGGAAACCGGGGCTCCACACTGTTGTCTCTATACCAGGAAAACAGGGGCTCTGCACTGTTAAGTCTCTGTACTGATACCGCGGGGACCAGGGTGTCGTAGTCTCTAATACAGGTCTCAAAGCGCCCCTCTCCAGTCACAGCAGAGTTCGCTTTATGTACTCACGAGATACAGTCTTTCTGGGCAGTCTCTCTCTATTTGTCCTCAGACTGGGAGCTCTCTCTCTCTCTTCTGGAGCGCAGCTGCACCCTGCTCTGCACGCTGCTCTGTCTCCTGCGTGCGTCCCTTTCCCGCCCTCTGGCTACTTCCTTTCCTGTCCCAGTTTCTCAGTCTCTCCCTAGGAAACCCGCAGCACAGCTCAATGGTTCCGGGCACAGAGCCGAGAAGGTAACCGCCTCCAGACTCTTCTTGTGCTTTTAACTCCTTACATTCCCCCCCTCTTTCTGCTCGCCATTCCACGTGCGAGATCTTCAGGAGTTCTTGTTGGCAATCTTCCAGTCCTTGCACAATCTGCTGCCAGATGAACTCGTCCTCATTGTAGCGAACAGGGGGTACACCAGCCGTTGAACGTTCAGAGCGTCTCAAACCAGCAGGGGCGGTGGTGTCAGCTGCTGTGGGAGGAGTCGAGGCTTCCTCCGATACGTTGGTAGAATCTGGCACCAGCCCTGTTCCTGGGTTCACTGGAAGAGATTCGGAGTCTTCCTCGTCTTCCACATCTACATTGATCACTGGCGCCGCCGGTGGGGGTACTGGAGTCAATTTGACTGATTCAGGATCTCGAGACAAACATGGACGCAACATATTCCTGTGCAGCATGCGGGTGGGAGTCCCTTCTTCTGTTTCGGGCTGGACCTCATAAACGGGACCCCCATTGCCGAGCCGCCGCTTCACTCGGTATGGCCTTTTCTCCCACCGGTACTCTAGTTTGCTGTGTGGGCGCTTTTCCCTCACTAAGACTCGGTCTCCAGGCCGCAGGGCTGTCCCCTTTTGAGGAGCTACCTGGGGATGCTCCAATTCTTGCAGCCGGTCCTGCACTAGACGTTGAATTGTCCGCAGCCGACAACGATGTTCTTGAACCCAGGAGTACACCCCCGTCCGTGGGTAGTCCTCCTCAGGTTCCAGCGCCAACTCTGCCAGTCCCTTCCCGGGTCGGCCAAAGAACAGAGAGTAGGGGGTGAATCCGGTGGTGCTGTGTTTACGATTGTTATACGCCCACACCAATTCAGGGACGGACTCAGTCCACTTCGCCTTCTGGTCCTCCTCCAGGGTCCTCAGCATTTGAATCAGAGTGCGGTTAAATCTTTCACAAGCCCCATTCCCCTGTGGATGATAAGGGGTGGTCCGGGACTTATCGATTTTGTACAGCTGGTGCAGCTCCTCCATCACTCTTCTGAGGAAGCAGGCCCCTTGATTAGAATGAATGCGCTTGGGACACCCGTACACCTGAATGAAGTGTTTGCAGATGGCGTGAGCCGCAGACTCGGCAGTCTGGTCCCGCGTGGGCATCACTACGGCAAATTTAGTAAAGTGGTCTATCATCACTAAACAATGCTCATAACCTTGGTGTGCTGGTCCAATTGTCAAGTAATCTATTGCCAGTAGGTCCATGGGGCCAGAAGACCTCACCGTCTCTGTGGGAGCTCGTTGTTCTGGTGGTTTGACCAGCTCACAACTTCTGCATTGCCGACATACTTTATCCACAGTGTTCCTTAAGTGGGGGTGATAAAATAGGCGCTGTAACCACTGGAAAGTCTTTTCAGGCCCAAAGTGTGCTCCTTTCTCATGTGCTTCCTTAGCCACCTGGTCTATCATGGACGAGGGAATCACTGTCTGCCATACAAGACTGAGTTCTGTTTGCAGGAATACCTTCCGGTACAGGATACCATCCCGCAACTCGAGCCTCTCCCACTGGCGTAGCATCTTCAGTACTTCAGGTGACATGGACCTTCTCTCATGTCGATTGGGCATTTGTTCAGACACGACCCACCTTCTCAACTGAGCTAGCTCCGGATCCTCCTGCTGTACTCGGACCCACTCATCGCGAGGCTGCTCCAGCAAGTTCACACAGGCCTCTTCCTGTTCAATTTCCCGCGCCGCTGCCACCGTCCTGGCAGTCTCTCCAAAACCTGGAACCTCTACATCTTCCAGTTCTTCATCCTGGCTGGGTGCTGGTTTGCGATAGTTTACTCGGGAGAGGGCATCCGCATGTACATTCTCAGCTCCTCTTTTATACAAAATTCTGTATCGGAACTTGGCCATTCGGGCTACCCAACGTTGTTCTAGGGCGCCTAACTTGGCATTCTCGAGATGGGCCAACGGATTGTTATTGGTGCGTACATGAACTTCTGAGCCAGCCAAATATTCCGCAAACTTCTCAGTCATTGCCCACACCAGCGCCAACAACTCCAACTTAAATGAACTGTAGTTTTCTGGATTCCTTTCTGAGTCATGCAGAGACCGACTGGCGTATGCGATAACGCGCTCTTTCCCGTCCTGCATCTGCGACAGTACAGCACCGAGGCCCTGCAGGCTCCCATCAGTGTGCAAGATGAACGGTTGTGTGAAGTCAACGTAGGCCAGCACGGGGGCCTCCGTCAAAGCCTTCTTCAAAGCCAAGAATGCCTCTCCCTGATGCTTCCCCCACTGTATGTTCCTGTTTTTGGCGCAAGAGGGCACTCCTCTCAACAACTCCTGGAGTGGATTAGCAAGGCGGGTAAAGTCTTTTACAAAGCGTCTGAAGTATCCCGTGAGTCCCAGGAACGCACGCACATCTTTCACCGTTTTTGGAGTTGGCCACTCTTGTACCGCAGCGATCTTCTCCTGGGAAGGCCTCACCCCCTCAGCGGAGACAACATGTCCCAAGTATTCAATCTCGGTACGGAAGAGGTGGCATTTCTGGGGTTTCACTTTCAAGCCATACTTCTGTAGCCGACTCAGACCTTGCTCTAGTCTCTGCAGATGCTCCTCAAAGGTGGGGGCAAAGACGATGATATCATCCAAGTAGATCAAAGTGGCTTCAAAGTTCAGGTCTCCCAGACATCTCTCCATGAGTTGCTGAAATGTTCCTGGGGCGTTTGCTAGGCCGAAGGGCATCCGGTCAAACTCATACAGTCCCATCGGAAGGATGAAAGCCGTCTTGGCGCGGTCTTGCTCAGACATGGGCACCTGCCAGTAGCCGCTGGCCAAGTCTAACGTGGAGAAATATCTGGCATTCCCTAGTGCCGTCAGGGACTTCTCTATCCTGGGCAGTGGGTATGAGTCCCGCACTGTGCAAGCGTTGAGCCGCCGATAGTCCACACAGAACCGCAGGGACCCGTCTTTCTTTCTCACCAAGACGATAGGGGCAGCCCACGGGCTCTGACTCTCACATATAACTCCCTTCTTCAGCATGTGTGACAGCATTCCCTTCACCTCCTGGTACATCTGTGGGGGTATTTGGCGGTACCGTTCCCGGATTGGTGCCGCATCCCTGGTGGGTATCTCGTGGGTGATGGCCGTGGTACGTCCAAAGTCATCTTCATCTTTGGCGAATGCATCCTGAAATTTCCCCAATACAGCTTCTACCTGAGGTACCTGCTGTGGAGTAATTTCCGAGAGCTCCGCCCTCATGCGTTCCAGTATCTGGCGCCCTTCTTGCTTTAATCTGGGATCCGGAGCTGCCTCCGCCTTGACGGTCACCAGCCACGGGTCTTCTGGCCTTGCTGTCAGCTGTACTGCCTCAGTGGGGACCAACTTGTCTGGAAGGCCCAGGACTTGAGCGACTTCGCTTCTAGGGGGCAAAGTTGTATCTGTCGCCCCCAAATTGATACAGCGCACAAGGACAGTTCCATCCCGCACGGTAGCCAGGGACCGTGCGACCAATATTCCTGATGGCAGCTGGTCGGCTCTGCTGGGCTCAATTTAGACTTCGACCCCCTCCAGCGGGATGCCAGCTCGTACAGGCAGGGGAAGCACTGTCTGCCCAGGGGGCAACACTCGATTGATGGAGGCGGGGACGACGACTTTGCCGAGTTCCTTTCCGTCGCTGTATGCTTCCCGGACCTGGGCGGTCCATATCAGTTGTTGGAAGACACTTCTCTGGGGGGTTTGGTCGCTCCATTGTTGTAGGAACTGTTCCGGGGACTTGTTGAAAACGAGGCTTCTGAGGTCTTTTAACACATTCATGCCCAGGGTCACGGTATGGTCTTTAGCTACCTCTCCATCCACCAGTACCACTCCTCTCCTCCCGAGGTCTTTTCCGCAGACTTCTATGTTCATCCATACCACCCCTGCGACCGGGATGGGCAAGTGATTGGCCGCCATAAGTTTGATCACAGGGCCCCATTCAAGCCGTAGCGCCTCTGTGAAGTGATGGCGGAAATATCTCTCAGGCATGGTGGTCACTTGTGAGCCGGTGTCCATCAAGCATCGCACTGCTCTTCCATTGATTTCTGCCCAGACCAGAGGGCACATGGAAACAAGGCTGTGGTGACTTTTACTCCTCCTCCTCTGTTCTTCACGCTCTGAGCGGCGCCCCTCAAGCCCAGAGCCACCTAGTTTAAAGGAGGATGTGGGGATGGTCGGCTCCACCGGGGACGCCATCGAGCAATGTGGCCGGACTCTCCACAAGTGTAGCATGTAAGAGGGCTTCTCCTCCTGGTAGTTTCACCCTCCCTTCGGGGGGCAGCTTCTCTGTCTCGCACCAGAGGGCCAGGCCCCTCTGCCAGAGTTCTTCTGGTGGCCGCCATTTCTTCACGGACCTGTCTAATCTCCATTCTCATGTCCTCCACCCACTGGGGAATATTGCCTGTGGTGGTGGTTACCTCCCCGCTCTGCACCCTTCCCACCAGCCCCGTCACTCCCTGTTCTTGTTCTCGCACACGCGCCTCACTGCCAACCTCAGAGAAAGTCATGTCTGGCTTTACTCGCATGCGCTCTCGCAGTGCCTGTTTCATCATTGCGTCATGCAGTCCTGTCACTAGCTGATCTCTGAGCACCACATCAACTGACCCTACTCCTACACCGTCCTTTCGTCTGATAGCAGAGTGAAGCTCTTGTAGGGCGTTCATGAATTGGGTCACGGTCTCCCCCTCCCGTTGTACCCGGTGAAACAGTCGCATGCGAAGTTCCCCTACGTCAGTGGGGTCCCCATGCGTTTCCTCAAGTATGCGCAGCACTTTGTCCAGGGTATCTCTCTCTCGGGGGGACCTATGCATGACAGAATCCCGCGCCTCCCCCTCCAGGGCCATCAATTTCTGCCTCCAGGGCTGGTGTCATGGGGTACATACACATCATTCCCCGGATACGCTCTGTCAAACTCCACAACATTACATTGTTCCCAGTGAACCTTGGCAAATTATTCAACATGGCTCCCAGGGAAATGCTAGACCTGGGAACTTCCCCAGCTGCTTGGTCTGTCCTGTCCGCGCTACCGTGTGACATCCTGCCGACTACGCCAAATGTAATAGGATGCAGGTACTGAGTATGTCACCACGGAACAGATAGACCAACAGTTGTGGGGTTTAATAACATGAATACGGTTCTCCTCGCAGGGAGGAAGCAATGCAAAATAACTAACAATAAAACAATGCAAAAATACGGGAGTTAAACAATATAACAGAATTAAGCAGGATTCCTTGAGAAAAGAACACTTATCAGTCTGAAGATGACTTGCTTGGAGGGTCGTCTTCTCCAACGTAGGCGCCGAGAAACAGTGGCACTTGTCGTCCCTCTGTTGTCCATGGGCAGAGTAGTCTCTGAGAGCCTGCTGCCTGGGGTTTCGGGAGTTAATGTGGTATGCACAGGCTCTGAGTCTTTAACTTTTACAGCACAACCAGGAAACCGGTGTAACAGGCCAGATTATACCCCCAGGCCAGACTATACCCGGGGTTAAAGTGGCCTAGGCTAGATTATACCCCGGGTATACTTTGGCCTAGGCCAAACTATACCCCGGGGTATAAAATAGCCTAGGCCAAAGTATACCCCTCCAGGCCAGATTATACCCCCCAGGGTAAGCTGAGGGAAAGCTGCTCATTCTTCTAGGTCACAGCTCCCCCTCCCATCGGGCACTGCTCCTTTTCAAGCTCCTCCACCTCTGGTGACGCCAGGGATCTCCCTTTCTAAGCCCCACCCCCTCCCTATAGTCACATGTGACATGAAATCTTCAGCCCTGCTCGTGCCAGCTCGTTGTCTTGGCGCCTTGGATATGCTTGGAAAAGGGCTTTGTATACCTAGGGGGCACTGACGAGCACTGAGGGGTGGGTGGGGAACCCCTTTACTGGTTGCTATGGGATATAGCATGATCACTCTATCCTAGCAACACCTTGGATACGCTTGGAAAAGGGGTTTATCTATCTTGGGGGCACCATTGCAGCACTGCGGGTGGGTGGGGAAACCTTTTACTGGTTGCTATGGGATTTTACATGATCACTCTATCCTAGCAACGCCTTGAATACGCTTGAAAAAGGGGTTTATCTACCTTGGGGGCACTCTCGCAGCACTTAAGGATAGGTGGTTAACCCCTTAGGTGGTTGCTATGGGATTTTACATGACCACTTTATCCTAGCAACGGCTTGTATACGCTTGGAAAAGGGGTTTATCTACCTTGGGGGCACCCTTGCAGCACTGTGGGGAAGCCGGGGAACCCTTTTACTGATTGCTATGGGATTTTACATGACCAATTTATCCTAGCAACGCCTTGTATACGCTTGGAAAAGGGGTTAATCTACCTTGGGGGCACCCTCACAGCACTGCGGGGTGGGTGGGGAACCCTTTTACTGGTTGCTATGGGATTTTACATGGCCATTCTATCCTAGCAACGCCTTGGATACGCTTAAAAAATGGGTTTATCTACCATGGGGGCACCCTCGCAGCACTGCGGGGAAGCCGGGGAACCCTTTTACTGAGGAAGGAAACAGCACAAAAATTCAAAAGCTGACTTAGGCCATAGTATACCCCCGGGGGATAAACTTTATACCAGGGGGTATAAAATAGTTTTTATAGTATTTCTCTAGGCCATAATGTTATCACTTCACTGTTTTTCTCACCCTATTGCTTATTTGTTGAAAAGTGTGCAGATCTGAACTGACAGTAGATGGCGCTGTCCTGTCAGTGCATAGTTAATGATAACTTGTTTTGTATGTTCTCTATGACACCTCTCTGCTCTCTATGACACCAAATCTTTTCCAATTTTGACAACCATGGAAGATCAATTGTATGACCAGCTTTTGAGATTCTACACTGCAACAGAACAAAGGTACCCTCAGTATACCTACGATCTACCTCCTGAGAAACGTGCAAATGCCAAGTCCCAGTTTAGACAAACAGCAAAGCCATATCGAGCCCAAGGAGGAATTGTTTATCATAGGGAAAAGGAGGTTCTTACTAAAAGTCGACTGCCAAATATCCTGAAGGCCTGTCATGACAACCCAATATCTGGGGGCCATTTTGGCAGAGATAAAACTTTAGCCAAAATCTCTGACCGGTTTTACTGGAAGGGAATGAAAAATGACGTTCACCAGTATGTGAAAGCCTGTCAAAAATGTTTTGTTATAAATCCCAAAATCACAAAGGAAGCTCCACCACTCAACAGTATATCAGTGCCTGGAAAAGTATGGAGCTTAGTTGGGATTGATATGATTGGCCCTCTTCAGGAAACATCAAATGGCAACAAATATATAGTTGCTGCCACTGATCATTTCTCCAAATGGACTGAAGCAACAGCTGTCCCAGATAAGAGTGCCAAGTCAGTGGCAAATTTTTTGTACTCCGTTATCTGTCGCCTTGGCTGTATGGAGACTCTGATTAGCGACCAGGGACGAGAGTTTGTAAACTCGATCATTGACAACTAGTGTTGAGCATTCCGATACCGCAAGTATCGGGTATCGGCCGATACTAGCGGTATCGGAATTCCGATACCGGGATTCCGATACTTGGCGCGTATCGGATACCGGAATCGGAAGTTCCATGATTCAAAATTCAGAAATTCAGCCAATGAGAAAGATTCCAAGTGTGGGCACATCCTGTTTAGCATGGAGGGCATGAAAGTACTGGCAAGGCTGTGATTGGCTGCTGAAATGATGTCATGATGCAGTTTAAAAGTCGCTGGCGCCATTTTGCGATCACTCTGCTGTGAATTCAGTTAGTGACAGGACGCTGTTTGCTGACTGAGGGACAGTTTAGAGATAGCGATTTGCTTCTTTGTGCTTTCCAAAGGCTAATTTAGCAACCGCTGTGTTCACCTACTATTCACCTTGCTTTTGCCTTGTAGCGCTGTTTTCACAGCGATCTGCAAGGTCTCTCTGTGTGTGTGTGTGTGAGTGCAGCCCACTCTCTAGTCTGAGTGCAGCCACATAGGCCATCCATAGCTGGTTGTATTCAGTTCAGGGAGGGTGGTTCATTGCCTCATACTGTCCTTTTTTTTTTTTTTTTTTGAAGTAGTGCAGGCTGCTGCACATTTTTTCAAATAATTCCTATTAGTGTCTTTCCACCCGTCTCCATCTAATTTGTGGAAAAACACTACATAGGATAAAGTAGAGGAGGGTTTTTGGGCCTTGCAGCGCCGTTTACGGCTGTCTGCACGGTCTCCGTGTGACTGCAGCTCGCCCTGTAGTCTGTGAGCAGCCGTAGCTTGGTTGTCTCCAGCTCAGGGTTGTTCACTGCGTCATACCGCCAAATCAATTTTAATTTTTTTTCAAGTACTGTAGTCTGCTGTTAATTAATTTAAAAAAATCCTATTAGTGTCTTTCCACCCGTCTCCAGCTAATTTGTGGAAAAACACTACATAGGATAAAGTAGAGGAGGGTTTTTGGGCCTTGCAGCGCCGTTTACGGCTGTCTGCACGGTCTCCGTGTGACTGCAGCTCGCCCTGTAGTCTGTGAGCAGCTATAGCCTGGTTGTCTCCAGCTCAGGGTTGTTCACTGCGTCATACCGCCAAATCAATTTTAATTTTTTTTCAAGTACTGTAGTCTGCTGCTAATTAATTTAAAAAAATCCTATTAGTGTCTTTCCACCCGTCTCCAGCTAATTTGTGGAAAAACACTACATAGGATAAAGTAGAGGAGGGTTTTTGGGCCTTGCAGCGCCGTTTACGGCTGTCTGCACGGTCTCCGTGTGACTGCAGCTCGCCCTGTAGTCTGTGAGCAGCCGTAGCTTGGTTGTCTCCAGCTCAGGGTTGTTAACTGCGTCATACCGCCAAATCAATTTTAATTTTTTTTCAAGTACTGTAGTCTGCTGCTAATTAATTTAAAAAAATCCTATTAGTGTCTTTCCACCCGTCTCCAGCTAATTTGTGGAAAAACACTACATAGGATAAAGTAGAGGAGGGTTTTTGGGCCTTACAGCGCCGTTAACGTCTGTCTGCACGGTCTCCGTGTGACTGCAGCTCTATCCGTTGTCAGTTCAGCCCCCAAAAAAGAAATAAATAATAAAGTTCACCAAACACACCAGTTACACCACTTTACATTTGTGTAGGCCACATTAACTCATATTAAAGTCTAGTCCACACTTTAGCTAATTAGTGTTTCTTATACCTGTTAGGAGGAGTTTTTCAGGAATAAGCACACAAAGCCGTTAGTACTTTTCTGCTTTTCTTTATCAGTCAACCACGATGAAGAAGGCAGTGAGTAAGGCACGTGGGCGTGGGCGCGGAGCAGGGAGGGGACGTGGGGATTCTGTGCCCGCTGCGGGCACCGGTGACTCATCAGCACCCACTTTCACGAGGGAACAGTCGTTCATGCGCAGCTTTGTCGCCGAGCGCCGTACACCGCTGCTGCGTGAAGACCAAATTGAAGCCGTTGTGGGATGGATGGCAGCTAATGCATCAACTTCCATTAGTGCCACATCCTCTCAGACACAGAGCACTGGAGAGCAGCCATCTGTCTCTTCACCACCTGCCAAATTGCCCAGGCAGACAGAGAGCCCAGGACAGGAGCCGTCTCTACTTCTGTTCTCTGAATCTCTTGGCTTGGAAACAGGGGGCCAGCCAAGCAGCATTGGAGAAATGGAAGAAGAGGCAGGGTGCAGTGATGCCCAACAGCTTTTTCTGTCTTCCTCTGAAGAGGCGGGTGGGCCAGTGGCTCCGTTCACCACATCGCAGGCCGCATCAGCTGATGATGACACTCAGGTGCCACTTACTGGTGCGTGCTCTGCTGCTGAGACTACCCGGGAGGAGCAGTTGGGGGCAGAGGGTAGTGTGGATGACGAGGTCCTTGACCCATCTTGGCGTCAGGGACAGGAAGGTGGTGGGAGCAGCTCTGAGGAAGAGATTCCCCGTACGGTCCAAAGAGGGAGAGGGAGGGGGAAGACTGCGGATCCTGCAGCCTCCGCTTTGGCACCCGTAAGGAGCATGTCTCTTCCAAAAGTCAAAAGGGGGGCTCCCAAGACTTGCAGTGCCTGGTCCTTTTTTGACACAGTTGCAGATGACATTTGCTATGTCAGATGCAAGGTGTGTCATCAAAAAATCAAAAGAGGTCAAAAAGTCGCCAACCTCAATACCTCCAACATGTGGAAACATGTGCGCAACAGGCACCCGGCGGAGTTAGACAAACACACTGAAGAGCTAGGCCAACCAACAGCGGCAGCTACCACCTCTTCAGCTCGTGTTGCCTCTTCCTCTAGCTCACACGCAGCTGGTTCGGCTTCCTCCCAGGATCGCCGTGGAAGAACCTCTGGCCCTGTTGTCCAGAGACCCGCTGTAATTCCACCCGCAGCACCACTTTCCCAGTCAACCACACACTCCCAGCCCAGTCTACAGCCATCGGTAGTACAGGCATGGGAGAAAAGGCGGCCTTTCTCGTCAAACCACCCACGAGCACAGGCTCTGACTGCAGGCATTGCCAAACTTCTGTCACTGGAAATGCTGTCATTCAGGCTGGTGGAGACTGACAGCTTCCGTGACTTGATGTCATTGGCAGTCCCACAGTACAGTGTGCCCAGCCGCTTTTACTTCAGCAGGCAAGCCGTCCCTGCCCTGCACAAGCATGTGGAGGGACACATAAAACACGCGCTACTGAACGCCGTCAGTAGCAAGGTCCACCTCACCACCGATGCGTGGACCAGTCAACATGGACAGGGGCGATACCTTTCCCTCACTGCCCATTGGGTTAATGTAGTTGAGCCGGGTACAGACCGTGCGAGTGGCGCAGGACGTGTCCTGCCCACTCCAAGGATTGCAGGAATCCATTCTGTACGCATTGACTCCTCCTCTTACACCAGTTCCTCAGAATCATCGCTGCAGGAGCCGTCACAGTCCACCTCCACATGGACCCGTGATGAACGTGTACCTGTTACGACCGACATGAGCACAGCCGTGGCCAAACGTCAACAGGCCGTCTTGAAATTAATTTTTTTGGGGAATCGTAGCCACACAGCGCAGGAGCTCTGGAATGCCATCAAGCAGGAGAGCGATGTGTGGTTTGAGCCAGCGAATCTCCAGCCAGGCATGGTAGTGTGTGATAATGGCCGAAATCTGGTGGCAGCCCTGGGCCTCGGCAACCTCACTCACATCCCATGTCTGGCACATGTGCTCAATTTGGTCGTGCAGAGTTTTTTGAGGGACTATCCGGATCTTGATGCACTGCTGCACAAGGTCCGCCTAGAGTGTGCTCACTTGCGGCGTTCCAGCACGGCAAAAGCGCGCATTGCGGCTCTGCAGCGCCGACACCGCCTGCCGGAACATCGCATCATATGTGACCTACCTACCAGGTGGAATTCCACGTTACATATGTTGGAGCGGTTGTGTGAGCAGCAGCAAGCTGTAATGGAGTACCAGCTGTATCAGGCGCACAAAAGTCGCAGTCAGCGCCGTACAGACTTCACAACCACAGAGTGGGCCACTATGAAGGATGTCTGCCAGGTTTTGCGTCCCTTCGATTATTCCACGCGGATGGCGAGTGCAGATGATGCACTAGTCAGCATGACTGTCCCCCTTATCTGCCTGCTTGAAAAATCACTGCAAGCGCTAAGGGATGATGTTGTGGAAGAGGTGGAGGATGAGGATTCACCACTTCCATCATCTTCTGGACAGTCAGCGCCACGTGGTTCCTCACAAACGCGTAGGCAGGGGACAGTTTGTGAGGAGGATGAGGAGGAGTCAATGGAGGAGGAAGACATCCGTCCAGAGGAGGGAGTTACACAATTGTCCAGTACTCAGTGTGTACAGCGAGGGTGGGGTGATGACGAGCGGGCAGAGATCACGCCTCCAGCTGGGGACAGCGTTTCTTGGGCAGTTGGCAGTCTGCAGCACATGGTGGATTACATGCTGCAGTGCCTGAGAAACGACCGCCGCATCGACCACATTCTCAACATGTCTGATTACTGGGTGTTCACCCTCCTCGATCCTCGCTACCGGGACAACGTAGAAAGCCTCATCACACCGTTGAACCGGGAGCGAAAAATGCGGGAGTACCAAGACACACTGGTCAGTTCCATCATCTTCTCCATTCCAACTGAGAGAAGTGCTGCTAGTGCATTCCAAAGCAGCTCAGTGCGTCCAGGCAGTGGTGGAGGCTCTGCACAAAGAGGGAGCAGAAGCAGTGCCTCTGCCCAAGGCAAGACCAGTATGGCCCAACTGTGGCACAGTTTTGTGTGCCCCCCACAAAAGTCTACACCATCACAGACGGCTCCAGTCAGCAGGAGGCAACGGTTCCGTCAGATGGTGACAGACTACATGTCTTGCCCTCTTGCTGTACTCCCAGACGGCTCTTCCCCTTTCAAGTTTTGGGTCTCAAAGCTGGATACATGGCCAGAGCTAAGCCAGTATGCATTGGAGGTGCTGTCTTGCCCTGCGGCCAGTGTATTATCGGAACGTGTCTTTAGTGCTGCAGGTGGTGTACTAACTGACCGTCGCATGCGACTATCCTCCGATAACGTTGACCGGCTTACTTTCCTGAAAATGAACAAGGCCTGGATCTCGCAGGAATTTGCCACTCCTCCTCCTGATTAAATAATTAGGTCACTGTATACGTTATCCAGGTCTCCTGTTGTGTTCATCTTTCAACCACCTGAACTTACATTCCTGGGCTCCAACAACGCCAGTTGAGGCTCAGAAGTGCCATCTGCACAGTCAAAACATACGACCCAGTGTTATTGGGTTTCAGTAACGTCAGCTGATCCCCAGCTGTGTAGCCGGCAATGTGTCCTGCGACCGCCACGCTGACACAACTGAAATGTAAGGGAACCTGTCCCCCCCCCCCCCCAAGGCGTTTGTTACTGAAAGAGCCACCTTGTGCAGCAGTAATGCTGCACAAGGAAAAGGTAGCTATTTTCATTATGCTCCTTGCACACGCAGAACTTAACACTTATAAAATGTGTCCACTGATACCGTAAAACCGTCCCGGAGGTGGGACTTTCCTTCGTAATATGACGCAGCACAGCTGTCATTCCTACCCCCTCGGCGCCGTGCCCCGGCTCCTCATCGTTGTTTGATTCCGTCCCGGAGCCTGCGCTGTTATGTTATCCCTTGGCCAGGCACACTTAGCGCTGCCCATCTTCTGACATCATTTGGTGTCAGGCTGGCTGCGCCTGTGCGGCCGCGCTGTCCGAGAGCCCGCCTCGCAGTGTGGTCTAATGTAATCCCACCGCGGGCCTGGGATCAGTGGCCATGCGCAGTGCATATCCTCGCCTCTCGCTCCACTCCCTACGGCTTCTTCAGACTGTGCGGTGCCAGCTGATCCGTAATAGCATGCCACGGCCGTGGCAGCGCACAGTCTGAAAAAGCCGTAGGGAGGGGAGCGAGAGGCGAGGATATGCACTGCGCATGGCCACTGATCCCAGGCCCGCGGTGGGATTACATTAGACCACACTGCGAGGCGGGCTCTCGGACAGCGCGGCCGCACAAGCGCAGCCAGCCTGACACCAAATGATGTCAGAAGATGGGCAGCGCTAAGTGTGCCTGGCCAAGGGATAACCTAACAGCGCAGGCTCCGGGACGGAATCAAACAACGATGAGGAGCCGGGGCACGGCGCCGAGGGGGTAGGAATGACAGCTGTGCTGCGTCATATTACGAAGGAAAGTCCCACCTCCGGGACAGTTTCACGGTTTCAGGGGACACATTTTATAAGTGTTTAGTTCTGTGCTTGCAAGGAGCATAATTAAAAGAGCCACCTTTTCCTTTTGCATCTTTTGAGCTGCACAAGCTGGCTCTTTCAGCTACAAATGCCTTGGGGGGGGGGGTTAAAGGTTCCCTTTCTCCAATCAGGCTTCGGCCTACATTGTGTTCCTCTGCTTCTACTGCTGTCCCTGGGCTCCAACACCGCTAGTTGTTGCCTGGTAGTGCTGTACGCACAGTCAACAGTCGCTCCTCTGTTATTGGGGTTCAGTAACGTCAGCTGTTCCCCTGCTGTGTGTGTGGCAATCCCTCCAACCTCCTCCAACCTCATCCAAACTCCTCCTCCTCCACCTGTCCCTGGGCTCCAACACCGCTAGTTGCCGTCCAGAAGTGCTGTACGCACAGTCAACAGTCGCTCCTCTGTTATTGGGGTTCAGTAACGTCAGCTGTTCCCCTGCTGTGTGTGTGGCAATCCCTCCTACCTCCTCCAACCTCCTCCTACCTCCTCCTCCTCCACCTGTCCCTGGGCTCCAACACCGCCAGTTGCCGTCCAGAAGTGCTGTACGCACAGTCAACAGTCCCTCCTCTGTTATTGGGGTTCAGTAACGTCAGCTGTTCCCCTGCTGTGTGTGTGGCAATCCCTCCTACCTCCTCCAACCTCCTCCTACCTCCTCCTCCACCTGTCCCTGGGCTCCAACACCGCCAGTTGCCGTCCAGAAGTGCTGTACGCACAGTCAACAGTCCCTCCTCTGTTATTGGGGTTCAGTAACGTCAGCTGTTCCCCTGCTGTGTGTGTGGCAATCCCTCCAACCTCCTCCAACCTCATCCAAACTCCTCCTCCTCCACCTGTCCCTGGGCTCCAACACCGCTAGTTGCCGTCCAGAAGTGCTGTACGCACAGTCAACAGTCGCTCCTCTGTTATTGGGGTTCAGTAACGTCAGCTGTTCCCCTGCTGTGTGTGTGGCAATCCCTCCTACCTCCTCCAACCTCCTCCTACCTCCTCCTCCTCCACCTGTCCCTGGGCTCCAACACCGCCAGTTGCCGTCCAGAAGTGCTGTACGCACAGTCAACAGTCCCTCCTCTGTTATTGGGGTTCAGTAACGTCAGCTGTTCCCCTGCTGTGTGTGTGGCAATCCCTCCTACCTCCTCCAACCTCCTCCTACCTCCTCCTCCACCTGTCCCTGGGCTCCAACACCGCCAGTTGCCGTCCAGAAGTGCTGTACGCACAGTCAACAGTCCCTCCTCTGTTATTGGGGTTCAGTAACGTCAGCTGTTCCCCTGCTGTGTGTGTGGCAATCCCTCCTACCTCCTCCTACCTCCTCCTCCTCCACCTGTCCCTGGGCTCCAACACCGCCAGTTGCCGTCCAGAAGTGCTGTACGCACAGTCAACAGTCCCTCCTCTGTTATTGGGGTTCAGTAACGTCAGCTGTTCCCCTGCTGTGTGTGTGGCAATCCCTCCTACCTCCTCCTTCCTCCTCCACCTGTCCCTGGGCTCCAACACCGCCAGTTGCCGTCCAGAAGTGCTGTACGCACAGTCAACAGTCGCTCCTCTGTTATTGGGGTTCAGTAACGTCAGCTGTTCCCCTGCTGTGTGTGTGGCAATCCCTCCTACCTCCTCCAACCTCCTCCTACCTCCTCCTCCTCCACCTGTCCCTGGGCTCCAACACCGCCAGTTGCCGTCCAGAAGTGCTGTACGCACAGTCAACAGTCCCTCCTCTGTTATTGGGGTTCAGTAACGTCAGCTGTTCCCCTGCTGTGTGTGTGGCAATCCCTCCTACCTCCTCCAACCTCCTCCAACCTCCTCCTCCTCCACCTGTCCCTGGGCTCCAACACCGCTAGTTGCCGTCCAGAAGTGCTGTACGCACAGTCAACAGTCCCTCCTCTGTTATTGGGGTTCAGTAACGTCAGCTGTTCCCCTGCTGTGTGTGTGGCAATCCCTCCTACCTCCTCCTTCCTCCTCCACCTGTCCCTGGGCTCCAACACCGCCAGTTGCCGTCCAGAAGTGCTGTACGCACAGTCAACAGTCCCTCCTCTGTTATTGGGGTTCAGTAACGTCAGCTGTTCCCCTGCTGTGTGTGTGGCAATCCCTCCTACCTCCTCCTTCCTCCTCCACCTGTCCCTGGGCTCCAACACCGCCAGTTGCCGTCCAGAAGTGCTGTACGCACAGTCAACAGTCCCTCCTCTGTTATTGGGGTTCAGTAACGTCAGCTGTTCCCCTGCTGTGTGTGTGGCAATCCCTCCTACCTCCTCCAACCTCCTCCAACCTCCTCCTACTCCTCCACCTGTCCCTGGGCTCCAACACCGCTAGTTGCCGTCCAGAAGTGCTGTACGCACAGTCAACAGTCGCTCCTCTGTTATTGGGGTTCAGTAACGTCAGCTGTTCCCCTGCTGTGTGTGTGGCAATCCCTCCTACCTCCTCCAACCTCCTCCTACCTCCTCCTCCTCCACCTGTCCCTGGGCTCCAACACCGCCAGTTGCCGTCCAGAAGTGCTGTACGCACAGTCAACAGTCCCTCCTCTGTTATTGGGGTTCAGTAACGTCAGCTGTTCCCCTGCTGTGTGTGTGGCAATCCCTCCTACCTCCTCCTACCTCCTCCACCTGTCCCTGGGCTCCAACACCGCCAGTTGCCGTCCAGAAGTGCTGTACGCACAGTCAACAGTCCCTCCTCTGTTATTGGGGTTCAGTAACGTCAGCTGTTCCCCTGCTGTGTGTGTGGCAATCCCTCCTACCTCCTCCAACCTCCTCCAACCTCCTCCTCCTCCACCTGTCCCTGGGCTCCAACACCGCTAGTTGCCGTCCAGAAGTGCTGTACGCACAGAGCCAAACACCTCGCCAATGTGTTAGTGGGGTTCAGCACCGCCAGCTGTTCCCCTGCTGTGTATACGGCAACGTGTACTGCGACCGCCACGCAGACACAACAAGTTAAATGTAAGGGAACCTGACCCCCCCCCCCCCCAGGCGTTTGTTACTGAAGGAGCCACCTTGTGCAGCAGTAATAATGCAAAGGGAAAAAGTGCCTCTTTTCGTGATGCTCCTTGCACATGCTGAACCTAACACTTATGAAATGTGTCCCCACACAGCGTTAAACCGTCCGGTAGGTGGAACTTTCCTTTGTCGTGTGACGCAGCACAGCCATCATTTTTACCCCCTTGGCGCCGTGCGCCCACTCCTCAGCGTTGTTTGAATCTGTCCCGGAGCCTGCGCTGTTAGGTTAGCCCTTGGCCATGCACACATGTTGCGCTGCCCGTCTTCTGACCTCATTTGGTGTCAGGCTGGCTGCGCCTGTGCGGGTGCGCTGGTCGAGATCCCGCCTCGCAATGTCGTCTAATGTAATCCCACCGCGGGCCTGTGATCCGTGCCCGTGCGCAGTGCATATCCTCTCCTCTCACTCCCCTCCCTACGGCTTCTTCAGACTGTGCGATGTCAGCTGGTCCCTAATAGCATGCCACGGCCGTGACAACGCACAGTCTGAAAAAGCCGTAGGGAGGGGAGTGAGAGGACAGGATATGCACTGCGCACGGGCACGGATCACAGGCCCGCGGTGGGATTACATTAGACGACACTGCGAGGCGGGATCTCGGCCAGCGCACCCGCACAGGCGCAGCCAGCCTGACACCAAATGAGGTCAGAAGACGGGCAGCGCAACATGTGTGCATGGCCAAGGGCTAACCTAACAGCGCAGGCTCCGGGACAGATTCAAACAACGCTGAGGAGTGGGCGCACGGCACCAAGGGGGTAAAAATGATGGCTGTGCTGCGTCACACGACAAAGGAAAGTTCCACCTACCGGACGGTTTAACGCTGTGAGGAGACACATTTCATAAATGTTTGGTTCCGCATGTACAAGGACCATAATTAAAAGAGCTAAGTTTACCTTTTCCAGCATTAGTGCTGTACACAATGGCTCTTTCAGCTACAAACGCCTGGGGGGGGGGGTGTTAAAGGTTTCCTTTCAACTTGCTCGAGTGCAGGCTTCGGCCTACACTCCGCTCCCCCTGCTCCTCCTGCTGACCCTGGGCTCTAACACCGCCAGTTTTTGCCCAGATGTGCTAGCTGCACAGAGAAAAACACCAGCCAATGTGTCAGTGGGGTTCAGCACCGCCAGCTGTTCCCCTGCTGTGTAGCCGGCAACGTGTCCTGCGACCGCCACGCAGACACAAGAACTGAAATTGAAGGGAACCTGTCCCCCCTCCCCCAGGTGTTTCTATGTTTTACAGCTACCTTGAACAGCAGTAATGCTGCATGTGTTCAAGGTGGCTCAGAAACTTATTCTCCTTGCCCATGTTGAAGTGAACACGTCTAAAATGTGTCCTCTGTGACCATTAAAACGTCCCTCAGGTGTGATTTGACTTTGTATTGACACACGCAACAAGCTCCTTGGTAGCGCTGCCCGTCTTCTGGCATCATTGTTTGGCTGGCTGCGCCTCTGCGGCCGCCCTGACCCACACAACGCCCCTCGGTGTCTTATTTATTGGGACTGCGAGGGTGTGATTGATGGGCAGGATCAGTGCATCAGTTCGCCTGTCCCTCCTCTCCTTCCGCCTTCTTCAGACTGTGCGGCTTCATGGCCGTGGCATGCGATAAGGGATCAGATGACGCCGCACAGTCTGAAGCGGGTGTAAGGACCCGCGTGTGAGAGGCGAACATATGTGCTGCGCCAGGCCCTGAATCCCAGCCCCGCAGTGTTTTAACAATGTTAAGACACTGCGGGGCTGGGATTCATGGTCATCGCGAACCGCAACGGCCGACATTAAATGATGTCAGAAGATGGGCAGCGCTAACGGCGCTAGGCCAGGGGATAACACGACAGCGCAGACTCCTGTACAGCAAATAACAACGCTCAGGAGGCTGCACCCAGCACCAAGGTGGGATTCTTGACATCTGTGCTGCGTCTCATTACAAAGGGAACTCTCGCCTCCATTACACAGTTTGACTGTATAAAGGGCTAAATGTTATACGTGTTCCATTCAGCGTGTGCAAGGAGAAAAATTACAAGAGCAACCTTTGACTTGCGCAGCACTACTGCTGCATAAGCTGTGGCTCTTCTACTTTGTAACCCCTGAGGGGGGGTTAAAGGTGACTTTTGAAATCGGTTCAATTAGGCTTCGGCCTACACTCTGCTCCACCTGCAGAGCCCGGGCTCCAACAACGCTAGTTGCTGTCCGGAAGTGCTGGCTGCACAGAGCCAAACACCTCGCCAATGTGTCAGTGGGGTCCAGCACCGCCAGCTGTTCCCCTGCTGTGTAGCCGGCAACGTGTCCTGCAAAAGCCACGCAGACACAACACACCCAAAGCTGCCGCCTGTGCAGGCTTCGGCCTACACTCCCCTCCCCCTGCTCCTCCTCCTCCTGCTCCTCCTCCTGCTGTCCCTGGGCTCTAACACACCGCCAGTTTTTGCCCAGATGTGCTAGCTGCACAGAGAAAAACACCAGCCAATGTGTCAGTGGGGTCCAGCACCGCCAGCTGTTCCCCTGCTGTGCAGCCGGCAACGTGTCCTGCAAAAGCCACGCAGACACAAGAACTGAAATTGAAGGGAACCTGTCCCCCCTCCCCCAGGCGTTTTTACGTTATCCAGCCACCTTGTACAGCGGTAATGCTGCATGTGTGCAAGGTGGCTCATAAACGTATTCTCCTCGCACATGTGGAACTGAAAACACGTCTGAAATGTGTCCTCTGTGTGACCATTTAACCGTCCCGGGGGTGTGACTTTCCTTTGTAATGACACGCTGCAACCCCCTTGGTAGCGCTGCCCGTCTTCTGGCATCATTGTTTGGCTGGCTGCGCCTCTGCGGCCGCCCTGACCCACACAACGCCCCTCGGTGTCTTATTTATTGGGACTGCGAGGGTGTGATTGATGGGCAGGATCAGTGCATCAGTTCGCCTGTCCCTCCTCTCCTTCCGCCTTCTTCAGACTGTGCGGCTTCATGGCCGTGGCATGCGATAAGGGATCAGATGACGCCGCACAGTCTGAAGCGGGTGTAAGGACCCGCGTGTGAGAGGCGAACATATGTGCTGCGCCAGGCCCTGAATCCCAGCCCCGCAGTGTTTTAACAATGTTAAGACACTGCGGGGCTGGGATTCATGGTCATCGCGAACCGCAACGGCCGACATTAAATGATGTCAGAAGATGGGCAGCGCTAACGGCGCTAGGCCAGGGGATAACACGACAGCGCAGACTCCTGTACAGCAAATAACAACGCTCAGGAGGCTGCACCCAGCACCAAGGTGGGATTCTTGACATCTGTGCTGCGTCTCATTACAAAGGGAACTCTCGCCTCCATTACACAGTTTGACTGTATAAAGGGCTAAATGTTATACGTGTTCCATTCAGCGTGTGCAAGGAGAAAAATTACAAGAGCAACCTTTGACTTGCGCAGCACTACTGCTGCATAAGCTGTGGCTCTTCTACTTTGTAACCCCTGAGGGGGGGTTAAAGGTGACTTTTGAAATCGGTTCAATTAGGCTTCGGCCTACACTCTGCTCCCCCTGCAGAGCCCGGGCTCCAACAACGCTAGTTGCTGTCCGGAAGTGCTGGCTGCACAGAGCCAAACACCTCGCCAATGTGTCAGTGGGGTCCAGCACCGCCAGCTGTTCCCCTGCTGTGTAGCCGGCAACGTGTCCTGCAAAAGCCACGCAGACACAACACACCCAAAGCTGCCGCCTGTGCAGGCTTCGGCCTACACTCCCCTCCCCCTGCTCCTCCTCCTCCTGCTCCTCCTCCTGCTGTCCCTGGGCTCTAACACACCGCCAGTTTTTGCCCAGATGTGCTAGCTGCACAGAGAAAAACACCAGCCAATGTGTCAGTGGGGTCCAGCACCGCCAGCTGTTCCCCTGCTGTGCAGCCGGCAACGTGTCCTGCAAAAGCCACGCAGACACAAGAACTGAAATTGAAGGGAACCTGTCCCCCCTCCCCCAGGCGTTTTTACGTTATCCAGCCACCTTGTACAGCGGTAATGCTGCATGTGTGCAAGGTGGCTCATAAACGTATTCTCCTCGCACATGTGGAACTGAAAACACGTCTGAAATGTGTCCTCTGTGTGACCATTTAACCGTCCCGGGGGTGTGACTTTCCTTTGTAATGACACGCTGCAACCCCCTTGGTAGCGCTGCCCGTCTTCTGGCATCATTGTTTGGCTGGCTGCGCCTCTGCGGCCGCCCTGACCCACACAACGCCCCTCGGTGTCTTATTTATTGGGACTGCGAGGGTGTGATTGATGGGCAGGATCAGTGCATCAGTTCGCCTGTCCCTCCTCTCCTTCCGCCTTCTTCAGACTGTGCGGCTTCATGGCCGTGGCATGCGATAAGGGATCAGATGACGCCGCACAGTCTGAAGCGGGTGTAAGGACCCGCGTGTGAGAGGCGAACATATGTGCTGCGCCAGGCCCTGAATCCCAGCCCCGCAGTGTTTTAACAATGTTAAGACACTGCGGGGCTGGGATTCATGGTCATCGCGAACCGCAACGGCCGACATTAAATGATGTCAGAAGATGGGCAGCGCTAACGGCGCTAGGCCAGGGGATAACACGACAGCGCAGACTCCTGTACAGCAAATAACAACGCTCAGGAGGCTGCACCCAGCACCAAGGTGGGATTCTTGACATCTGTGCTGCGTCTCATTACAAAGGGAACTCTCGCCTCCATTACACAGTTTGACTGTATAAAGGGCTAAATGTTATACGTGTTCCATTCAGCGTGTGCAAGGAGAAAAATTACAAGAGCAACCTTTGACTTGCGCAGCACTACTGCTGCATAAGCTGTGGCTCTTCTACTTTGTAACCCCTGAGGGGGGGTTAAAGGTGACTTTTGAAATCGGTTCAATTAGGCTTCGGCCTACACTCTGCTCCCCCTGCAGAGCCCGGGCTCCAACAACGCTAGTTGCTGTCCGGAAGTGCTGGCTGCACAGAGCCAAACACCTCGCCAATGTGTCAGTGGGGTCCAGCACCGCCAGCTGTTCCCCTGCTGTGTAGCCGGCAACGTGTCCTGCAAAAGCCACGCAGACACAACACACCCAAAGCTGCCGCCTGTGCAGGCTTCGGCCTACACTCCCCTCCCCCTGCTCCTCCTCCTCCTGCTCCTCCTCCTGCTGTCCCTGGGCTCTAACACACCGCCAGTTTTTGCCCAGATGTGCTAGCTGCACAGAGAAAAACACCAGCCAATGTGTCAGTGGGGTCCAGCACCGCCAGCTGTTCCCCTGCTGTGCAGCCGGCAACGTGTCCTGCAAAAGCCACGCAGACACAAGAACTGAAATTGAAGGGAACCTGTCCCCCCTCCCCCAGGCGTTTTTACGTTATCCAGCCACCTTGTACAGCGGTAATGCTGCATGTGTGCAAGGTGGCTCATAAACGTATTCTCCTCGCACATGTGGAACTGAAAACACGTCTGAAATGTGTCCTCTGTGTGACCATTTAACCGTCCCGGGGGTGTGACTTTCCTTTGTAATGACACGCTGCAACCCCCTTGGTAGCGCTGCCCGTCTTCTGGCATCATTGTTTGGCTGGCTGCGCCTCTGCGGCCGCCCTGACCCACACAACGCCCCTCGGTGTCTTATTTATTGGGACTGCGAGGGTGTGATTGATGGGCAGGATCAGTGCATCAGTTCGCCTGTCCCTCCTCTCCTTCCGCCTTCTTCAGACTGTGCGGCTTCATGGCCGTGGCATGCGATAAGGGATCAGATGACGCCGCACAGTCTGAAGCGGGTGTAAGGACCCGCGTGTGAGAGGCGAACATATGTGCTGCGCCAGGCCCTGAATCCCAGCCCCGCAGTGTTTTAACAATGTTAAGACACTGCGGGGCTGGGATTCATGGTCATCGCGAACCGCAACGGCCGACATTAAATGATGTCAGAAGATGGGCAGCGCTAACGGCGCTAGGCCAGGGGATAACACGACAGCGCAGACTCCTGTACAGCAAATAACAACGCTCAGGAGGCTGCACCCAGCACCAAGGTGGGATTCTTGACATCTGTGCTGCGTCTCATTACAAAGGGAACTCTCGCCTCCATTACACAGTTTGACTGTATAAAGGGCTAAATGTTATACGTGTTCCATTCAGCGTGTGCAAGGAGAAAAATTACAAGAGCAACCTTTGACTTGCGCAGCACTACTGCTGCATAAGCTGTGGCTCTTCTACTTTGTAACCCCTGAGGGGGGGTTAAAGGTGACTTTTGAAATCGGTTCAATTAGGCTTCGGCCTACACTCTGCTCCACCTGCAGAGCCCGGGCTCCAACAACGCTAGTTGCTGTCCGGAAGTGCTGGCTGCACAGAGCCAAACACCTCGCCAATGTGTCAGTGGGGTCCAGCACCGCCAGCTGTTCCCCTGCTGTGTAGCCGGCAACGTGTCCTGCAAAAGCCACGCAGACACAACACACCCAAAGCTGCCGCCTGTGCAGGCTTCGGCCTACACTCCCCTCCCCCTGCTCCTCCTCCTCCTGCTCCTCCTCCTGCTGTCCCTGGGCTCTAACACACCGCCAGTTTTTGCCCAGATGTGCTAGCTGCACAGAGAAAAACACCAGCCAATGTGTCAGTGGGGTCCAGCACCGCCAGCTGTTCCCCTGCTGTGCAGCCGGCAACGTGTCCTGCAAAAGCCACGCAGACACAAGAACTGAAATTGAAGGGAACCTGTCCCCCCTCCCCCAGGCGTTTTTACGTTATCCAGCCACCTTGTACAGCGGTAATGCTGCATGTGTGCAAGGTGGCTCATAAACGTATTCTCCTCGCACATGTGGAACTGAAAACACGTCTGAAATGTGTCCTCTGTGTGACCATTTAACCGTCCCGGGGGTGTGACTTTCCTTTGTAATGACACGCTGCAACCCCCTTGGTAGCGCTGCCCGTCTTCTGGCATCATTGTTTGGCTGGCTGCGCCTCTGCGGCCGCCCTGACCCACACAACGCCCCTCGGTGTCTTATTTATTGGGACTGCGAGGGTGTGATTGATGGGCAGGATCAGTGCATCAGTTCGCCTGTCCCTCCTCTCCTTCCGCCTTCTTCAGACTGTGCGGCTTCATGGCCGTGGCATGCGATAAGGGATCAGATGACGCCGCACAGTCTGAAGCGGGTGTAAGGACCCGCGTGTGAGAGGCGAACATATGTGCTGCGCCAGGCCCTGAATCCCAGCCCCGCAGTGTTTTAACAATGTTAAGACACTGCGGGGCTGGGATTCATGGTCATCGCGAACCGCAACGGCCGACATTAAATGATGTCAGAAGATGGGCAGCGCTAACGGCGCTAGGCCAGGGGATAACACGACAGCGCAGACTCCTGTACAGCAAATAACAACGCTCAGGAGGCTGCACCCAGCACCAAGGTGGGATTCTTGACATCTGTGCTGCGTCTCATTACAAAGGGAACTCTCGCCTCCATTACACAGTTTGACTGTATAAAGGGCTAAATGTTATACGTGTTCCATTCAGCGTGTGCAAGGAGAAAAATTACAAGAGCAACCTTTGACTTGCGCAGCACTACTGCTGCATAAGCTGTGGCTCTTCTACTTTGTAACCCCTGAGGGGGGGTTAAAGGTGACTTTTGAAATCGGTTCAATTAGGCTTCGGCCTACACTCTGCTCCCCCTGCAGAGCCCGGGCTCCAACAACGCTAGTTGCTGTCCGGAAGTGCTGGCTGCACAGAGCCAAACACCTCGCCAATGTGTCAGTGGGGTCCAGCACCGCCAGCTGTTCCCCTGCTGTGTAGCCGGCAACGTGTCCTGCAAAAGCCACGCAGACACAACACACCCAAAGCTGCCGCCTGTGCAGGCTTCGGCCTACACTCCCCTCCCCCTGCTCCTCCTCCTCCTGCTCCTCCTCCTGCTGTCCCTGGGCTCTAACACACCGCCAGTTTTTGCCCAGATGTGCTAGCTGCACAGAGAAAAACACCAGCCAATGTGTCAGTGGGGTCCAGCACCGCCAGCTGTTCCCCTGCTGTGCAGCCGGCAACGTGTCCTGCAAAAGCCACGCAGACACAAGAACTGAAATTGAAGGGAACCTGTCCCCCCTCCCCCAGGCGTTTTTACGTTATCCAGCCACCTTGTACAGCGGTAATGCTGCATGTGTGCAAGGTGGCTCATAAACGTATTCTCCTCGCACATGTGGAACTGAAAACACGTCTGAAATGTGTCCTCTGTGTGACCATTTAACCGTCCCGGGGGTGTGACTTTCCTTTGTAATGACACGCTGCAACCCCCTTGGTAGCGCTGCCCGTCTTCTGGCATCATTGTTTGGCTGGCTGCGCCTCTGCGGCCGCCCTGACCCACACAACGCCCCTCGGTGTCTTATTTATTGGGACTGCGAGGGTGTGATTGATGGGCAGGATCAGTGCATCAGTTCGCCTGTCCCTCCTCTCCTTCCGCCTTCTTCAGACTGTGCGGCTTCATGGCCGTGGCATGCGATAAGGGATCAGATGACGCCGCACAGTCTGAAGCGGGTGTAAGGACCCGCGTGTGAGAGGCGAACATATGTGCTGCGCCAGGCCCTGAATCCCAGCCCCGCAGTGTTTTAACAATGTTAAGACACTGCGGGGCTGGGATTCATGGTCATCGCGAACCGCAACGGCCGACATTAAATGATGTCAGAAGATGGGCAGCGCTAACGGCGCTAGGCCAGGGGATAACACGACAGCGCAGACTCCTGTACAGCAAATAACAACGCTCAGGAGGCTGCACCCAGCACCAAGGTGGGATTCTTGACATCTGTGCTGCGTCTCATTACAAAGGGAACTCTCGCCTCCATTACACAGTTTGACTGTATAAAGGGCTAAATGTTATACGTGTTCCATTCAGCGTGTGCAAGGAGAAAAATTACAAGAGCAACCTTTGACTTGCGCAGCACTACTGCTGCATAAGCTGTGGCTCTTCTACTTTGTAACCCCTGAGGGGGGGTTAAAGGTTACCTTTGAAATTGGTTCAAGTAGGCTTCGGCCTACACTCTGCTCCCCCTGCAGAGCCCGGGCTACAACACCGCTCGTTGCTGTCCGGAAGTGCTGGCTGCACAGAGCCAAACACCTCGCCAATGTGTCAGTGGGGTCCAGCACCGCCAGCTGTTCCCCTGCTGTGTAGCCGGCAACGTGTCCTGCGACCGCCACGCAGACACAACACACCCAAAGCTGCCGCCAGTGCAGGCTTCGGCCTACACTCCCCTCCCCCTGCTCCTGCTCCTCCTCCTTCTCCTGCTGTCCCTGGGCTCTAACACACCGCCAGTTGGGGCCCAGATGTGCTAGCTGCACAGAGAAAAACACCAGCCAATGTGTCAGTGGGGTTCAGCACCGCCAGCTGTTCCCCTGCTGTGCAGCCGGCATCGTGTCCTGCAAAAGCCACGCAGACACTTGCTCTTGTACCTTCTGCTCCCCATCCTGGTTCCAGTACCGTCAGCTGGTTCCGGGCAGAGCCTTTGGCTTAGGTGCCTCCCTTTGGTATCCGAGTTCCACCAACGTCAGGTGGTCCTTGGTAGTGCTTTCAGGCACGGGTACCTCCTGCTTAGTAACCGGGTTCCAGTAACGTCAGCTGGTCCTCGGTAGTTCCATTGGCTCTTGGACCTTCGGCTACCCATCCGGGTTCCAGCACCGTCAGCTGGTTCTCGGCAGTGTCTTTTGCTCTTGTACCTTCTGCTCCCCATCCTGGTTCCAGTACCGTCAGCTGGTTCCGGGCAGAGCCTTTGGCTTAGGTGCCTCCCTCTGGGTATCTGAGTTCCACCAACGTCAGGTGGTCCTTGGTAGTGCTTTCAGCACGGGTACCTCCTGCTTAGTAACCGGGTTCCAGTAACGTCAGCTGGTCCTCGGTCGTTCCATTGGCTCTTGGACCTTCGGGTAGCCATCTGAGCTCCAGTTCCATCAGCTGGTTCTCGGCATTCTCTCAGCCTTCTTGTACCTTCTGCTGCATTTCCAAGTTCAAGAGACTAAACACGATGACCCGGAAGACCACCCCTAAGATGACGACGACACCAGAGACGACAACCACCGTGATGACGACGACCCTGGAGACGATGACCCTGAAGACCACCCCGATGACGACGACCCCGGAGACGACCCCGATGACGACGACCCCGGAGACGACGACCCTGGAGACGACGACGACCTGGAAGACCGAGAAGCAGAAGAACAAGAGGCTGCAGAACAAAGAGCAGAAGGACATTAAGCATAACACAAAATATCAGAGCAAAAAATATTATGTAAATTATAAGCAGAAGAAGACTAAGCAGTGTATGGGGGTGAGTCCGTTCCTCCTCGTGGTGCCCCTGGATAAAGCCTGATGCTGCAGGCCAAACTGAACGCGGACAAATGTAACTGTTTTGTGACAGGCAGAACGGAAGGTGTAATCTTCAAACTTTTATAGATAACAACTACGGGAATGCCTGTCACAAATAAGAATATGATGAAGAAGTAGAATATGATGAAGATAATAGTAAAATAAAAAGAATATGAACAATGTAACCCAAAAAATAATAGGTAGAAGATGAAGAAGAAGATGAAGAAGGTGAAGAAGTTGATGTCAAAGAAGCTGATGATGAGGATAATGAAGAAGAAAGCGTGGGAGAAGTAAAAAAGAAGGTGAAGGGCGTGGAAGTAGTGAAACATCAATATCTGACATAAAAAAAAAAAATAACATAGTCAAATTCTTTCTAACGCCGAACGTCATAAAAAAAAAAAAAAAATCCTGCTATTCTATTAGATTGGGCTAAACCTCTGTGCCTTTAATGTCTCCGCCACGTCCCCCAATACATCCTACATTATTCTTAGTTGTTTTCCTTCATGTAGAATGAACCTACAAGTGTATAAAGGGTTTATTTTAATTCCGATATTTTCGTCCCATTGACTTGCATTGGGATCGGGTATCGGTATCGGATTGGATTCCGATACTGTGACGGTATCGGCCGATACTTTCCGATTCCGATACTTTCCGATATCGGAAAGTATCGCTCAACACTATTGACAACCTGATGGAACATTTTCAAACAGATCACCGTATTTCATCTGCATACCACCCACAAACAAATGGCCAGCGGGAACGTGATAATCGGACACTAAGGGTCCCTTTCCACTTGCGAGGAAAACGGACGCGTGCAATCCGATAAAAAATCGGATTGCACTCGGACCAATGTTAGTTAATAGGTGTCTTTTGATTTGCGATTTTTTTCTCAGCCGAAATCGGACTGAGAAAAATCTGGATCGGCTGAGAAAAAAATCGCAGCCTGCTGCGTATTGCTGCGATTCTCGGACGAGACTCGCCAATGCAAGTCAATGGGTGCGAGAAAAAAATTGCACAGCACTCGCACCATGCGAGTTCTGTCCGATTTTTACGCACCGGTGTCCTTTGAAAAGCCGGTAATTCAGCGCGGTGTACAGTAAAATCACACTGACAGGTTAGAATAGAGTAGATATATACACATAGAATAGGTATATATACATATATATATGTCAGTGAGACACCTATATATGTATATTTATATCTAATGCAGCGCTAGATAGCTTAAAAGCCTCTAATTCAATTGCCGGCTTTTTCCTTCTCCTTCACAAACCCGACATGATATGAGACATGGTTTACATACAGTAAACCATCTCATATCCCTTTTTTTATTACATATTCCTCTTCACTAATGTAACAAGTGTCTGTGTGCACAATTTGGGGGCTCTAGCTGTTAAATTAAAGGGTTAAATTGCGGAAAAAATTGGCGTGGGCTCCCGCGCAATTTTCTCCGCCAGAGTGGTAAAGCCAGTGACTGAGGGCAGATATTAATAGCCAGGAGAGGGTCCATGGTTATTGGCCCCCCCGTGGCTAAAAACATCTGCCCCCAGCCACCCCAGAAAAGGCACATCTGGAAGATGCGCCTATTCTGGCACTTGGCCACTCTCTTCCCACTCCCTGTAGCGGTGGGATATGGGGTAATGAAGGGTTAATGCCACCTTGCTATTGTAAGGTGACATTAAGCCAGATTAATAATGGAGAGGCGTCAATTATGACACCTATCCATTATTAATCCAATTGTTGGAAAGGGTTAAAAAACACACACACACATGATTTAAAAGTATTTTAATGAAATAAACACAGCGATTGTTGTAATAATTTATTGTTCTCGCAATCCATCAGGAACACCCTCGCTTGGAAAAAATAATAAACGCACAAGATACATACCCTCAGCTGAACCGTCACGTCCCACGAAGTAATCCATCTGAAGGGGTTAACTAATATTACAGGCAGGAGCCCTGCAAATGCAGCTGTGCTCCGTGCTTGTAATTCCCCTGCGAATGAATGAAATGTAGGTCATTGACCTACATTTCATTCATTCGCGGTGAGGCGCCCTCTGGTGGATGTTCTCATAAACTGCAGCCTGGGAACTTTTTCCCACGCTCCAGGTCATATGAGGACATCCACCAGGGGGCGCATCACCGCGACTGAAGGAAATGTAGGTCAATGACCTACATTTCATTCATTCGCAGGGGAATTACAAGCACGGAGCACAGCTGCATTTGCAGGGCTCCTGCCTGTAATATTAGTTAACCCCTTCAGATGGATTACTTCGTGGGACGTGACGGTTCAGCTGAGGGTATGTATCTTGTGCGTTTATTATTTTTTCCAAGCGAGGGTGTTCCTGATGGATTGCGAGAACAATAAATTATTACAACAATCGCTGTTTATTTCATTAAAATACTTTTAAATCATGTGTGTGTGTGTTTTTTAACCCTTTCCAACAATTGGATTAATAATGGATAGGTGTCATAATTGACGCCTCTCCATTATTAATCTGGCTTAATGTCACCTTCCAATAGCAAGGTGGCATTAACCCTTCATTACCCCATATCCCACCGCTACAGGGAGTGGGAAGAGAGTGGCCAAGTGCCAGAATAGGCGCATCTTCCAGATGTGCCTTTTCTGGGGTGGCTGGGGGCAGATGTTTTTAGCCACGGGGGGGCCAATAACCATGGACCCTCTCCTGGCTATTAATATCTGCCCTCAGTCACTGGCTTTACCACTCTGGCGGAGAAAATTGCGCGGGAGCCCACGCCAATTTTTTCCGCAATTTAACCCTTTAATTTAACAGCTAGAGCCCCCAAATTGTGCACACAGACACTTGTTACATTAGTGAAGAGGAATATGTAATAAAAAAAGGGATATGAGATGGTTTACTGTATGTAAACCATGTCTCATATCATGTCGGGTTTGTGAAGGAGAAGGAAAAAGCCGGCAATTGAATTAGAGGCTTTTAAGCTATCTAGCGCTGCATTAAATATAAATATACATATATAGGTGTCTCACTGACATATATATATGTATATATACCTATTCTATGTGTATATATCTACTCTATTCTAACCTGTCAGTGTGATTTTACTGTACATGGCGCTGAATTGCCGGCTTTTCAAAGGACACTGGTGCGTAAAAATCGGACAGCAATACGGATGTCATACTGATGTCATACGGATGGTGCGATTAAAAAATCGCATGGCACTCGCATGACACTCGCATGACAATCGCATACGTTCCATCCGTTTTTTCGGTCCAGATTACGGACCGTTTTTTATCTCGCAAGTGGAAAGGGACCCTTAAAGAAGCTCTTAGTAAGCTTGTCAATGACCAAGGAAACAACTGGGATCAATTCATCCCTGGTGTTCTGTTTGCCTATCACACATCTGTGCATGCTTCAACCAAGGTTACTCCATTTGAGGTCATGTATGGACGGAAGGCCAAGCTTCCCATGGACCTTAATCCCTCAAAAGATGATACGGTGGATCCCATGCCCATTTCAGATCATGCCACCCCTGATGTGCTAAATACACTGTCAAGCATTCTTAAAAAGCTGCACTCAGACGTCAGTACCAACATCCACTCTGCTCAAGAACACCAGAAGTGTGCCTTTGATCGCCGACACAAAAGCAACAAAGAAATCACTGCTGGTACCATAGTTTATATCAAGAATCAGCGCCGTATTCAACGCATAGGTTCAAAGATGGAACCACGCTGGATTGGACCTTATTTAGTTGTGGAATCCTTGACCAAGGGACGAGTAAAACTTAAGAACAACAAAACTGGCAAGATATTAAGCAACACATACCACACCAGCAACCTAAAGATTTACCAGGATAAAGAGGCTTCTCCACCATCCGATGATGATTATTCCAGTGACTCTGCCACACAGAAAAATAAGCAAACTAAGGCTTTCAACCTACTACCAAGTTCAAGAAGGAAGTATCTTAGCACCACTCTTGGCCTTACGTTTAGTAAGGTTGTATACTGTGGATGCAGACGAGACCTTGAACAACCACGGCGTACATATAAAACCAAAGGTGATGGAAACTGCTTCTTCCGGGCCATCAGCTACATCTTGACAGGAACAGAGGACAACCATTCCCTTCTCAGAGATAAAGTCATCCACCATATGAAAACTGACTTGACAAAAAAACTACAGGACTACTTGAACCAAAATGTGAATGAATATGTGAACATCTCTGGAATCTCTCGTGATGGAGTCTGGGCAACTGATGCAGAGATCATGACCACGGCGAATCTGTTGAGTTGCGACATAATAATCTACACAAACGTCGGTGACTCCATGGATTGGTTGACATATCCTGCAAGCTTCAATCTGCAGTCAACAACTGAACATGCACTGTATCTTGAAAATAAGCACGATCATTTCAATGTTGTTATCAGTGTTTAGCTTTAAACGTTAATTTGGTAGCAAGGACATGCTAGACTAAATGTCATAATACACAGAATGACTGTTGGGCGATTTGTTGCCCCAGATAATTGCATTGCATGATAAGTGACTTATAGCTAATGAGAAATTATTGCCCCCCCTCCCACCGCTAGGTGGTGCTGGCTCTGCTTCTACAAGCTCCAACGGCACTAGCCAGGTGCCGCTCTCCTCTATGGCGCCTGGCTGTGACGTCGGCGCATGGAGAGGCAGCGCCACCTAGCGGCAGGAGGGGGACCCCGTCTACCAGGAGACGGGCAGCGGCGGTTAGCGAGGGGGGGTAATCGGGCAGCCCCCCTAAGGTAACTATAAAATGGGGGGGTATTTGTAATGCATATGCATTACAAATACCCCCCTTTACAACTACTTTTGCCATGGGCAAAAGTTTTGTATAGTGGGAGGTACTCTTTAAGAATTGTCAGTTTGGTTTCTCAATAAAATGTTGAAGCATTAAGTAATTCTTGTGTATATCACTCAATGCAAATGATTTCATTGGGGTATAATATGAGCTGAGAGGTATAAATTGGGCTAGGCAACTTTAACCCCAGATTAGTTACATAATCTGGCCTGGAGGGGTATAGTTTGGCCTAGGCTATTTTACACCCCGGGGTATAGTTTGGCCTAGGCCAGTTTATGCCCGGGTATACTCTGGCATAGACCAAATTATACCCGGGGTTAATCTGGGACAGGGTTACTTTGGCCTGTTACACCGAGGAACCCTTTTACTGGTTGCTATGGGATTTTACATGACCACTTTATCCTAGCAATGCCTTGTATATGCTTGGAAAAGGGGTTTATCTACCTTGGGGGCACCCTGCTTGCTATAGGGTTTTACATGGTGTAAGTACCTTAGATTGATCATTTGAAATCGCTTAGCAACCAGGAAAAGAGTTCCCCAGCCTCCATGCAATGCTGCGACAGTGCCCCCAAGGTAGATAAGCCCCTTTTCCAAGCGTATCCAAGGCGTTGCTAGGATAAAGTGGCCATGTAAAATCCCATAGCAACCAGTAAAAGGGTTCCCCGGCTTCCCCGCAGTGCTGTGAGGGTGCCCCCAAGGTAGATAAACCCCTTTTCCAACCGTATCCAGGGCGTTGCTAGGATAAAGTGGCCATGTAAAATCCCATAGCAACCAGTAAAAGGGATCCCCACCCACCCCGCAGTGCTGTGAGGGTGTCCTCCAAGGTAGATTAACCCCTTTTCCAAGCGTATACAAGGCGTTGCTAGGATAAATTGGTCATGTAAAATCCCATAGCAACCAGTAAAAGGGTTCCCCGGCTTCCCCGCAGTGCTGTGAGGGTGCCCCCAAGGTAGATAAACCCCTTTTCCAACCGTATCCAGGGCGTTGCTAGGATAAAGTGGCCATGTAAAATCCCATAGCAACCAGTAAAAGGGATCCCCACCCACCCCGCAGTGCTGTGAGGGTGTCCTCCAAGGTAGATTAACCCCTTTTCCAAGCGTATACAAGGCGTTGCTAGGATAAATTGGTCATGTAAAATCCCATAGCAACCAGTAAAAGGGTTCCCCGGCTTCCCCGCAGTGCTGTGAGGGTGCCCCCAAGGTAGATAAACCCCTTTTCCAACCGTATCCAGGGCGTTGCTAGGATAAAGTGGCCATGTAAAATCCCATAGCAACCAGTAAAAGGGATCCCCACCCACCCCGCAGTGCTGTGAGGGTGTCCTCCAAGGTAGATTAACCCCTTTTCCAAGCGTATACAAGGCGTTGCTAGGATAAATTGGTCATGTAAAATCCCATAGCAACCAGTAAAAGGGTTCCCCGGCTTCCCCGCAGTGCTGTGAGGGTGCCCCCAAGGTAGATAAACCCCTTTTCCAACCGTATCCAGGGCGTTGCTAGGATAAAGTGGCCATGTAAAATCCCATAGCAACCAGTAAAAGGCTATAGTCTGGCCTGAGGGTATAGTGTGGCCTGTTATAGTTTGGCCTAGGCTGTTTTACATCCTTAGGTATAGTTTGGCCTAGGCCAAAATATACCCAGGGTTAAATGTAGCCTAGGCCACTTTAACCCTGGGGGGTATAATGTGGCCTGGAGGGGTATAGTTTGGCCTAGGCTATTTTACACCCCGGGGTATAGTTTGGCCTAGGCCATTTTATGCCTGGGTATAGTTTGGCCTAGGCCAGTTTATACCCCGGGGTATACTCTGGCCTAGGCCAAATTATACCCGGGGTTAATCTGGGACGGGGTTACTTTGGCCTGTTACACCGGGGCTCCAAACTGTTGTCTCTATACCAGGAAAACAGGGGCTCTGCACTGTTAAGTCTCTGTACTGATACCGCGGGGACCAGGGTGTCGTAGTCTCTAATACAGGTCTCAAAGCGCCCCTCTCCAGTCACAGCAGAGTTCGCTTTATGTACTCACGAGATACAGTCTTTCTGGGCAGTCTCTCTCTATTTGTCCTCAGACTGGGAGCTCTCTCTCTCTCTTCTGGAGCGCAGCTGCACCCTGCTCTGCAGGCTGCTCTGTCTCCTGCGTGCGTCCCTTTCCCGCCCTCTGGCTGCTTCCTTTCCTGTCCCAGTCTCTCCCTAGGGAACCCGCAGCACAGCTCAATGGTTCCGGGCACAGAGCCGAGAAGGTAACCGCCCCCAGACTCTTCTTGTGCTTTTAACTCCTTACATTATAGCACCTTACACGGTGACACAGAGATAGCTGAACATGAGATTGAAGAGGAGGTGATAGAAGACCCAGTTGTTGACCCAGATTGGCAGCCATTGGGGGAAGAGGTGCCACTGGCAGTAGCTCACATAACAGCTACATCACATTTGCATTCATCTGGCAGGCCCGTCTCTGGCCAAAAAAGTTTGGCAAAACCAAAACCATTTTTCGGACAGCGTGACCATCCAGTTAAAGTAGCACAGTGTGCAATGCCTGAAAAGGTATTCAATAGTAGGAAGAGTACAGTCTGGCAATTTTTTAACCAAGATCCGAATGATCAGTGCAAGGTGATCTGTAAGAAATGCTCAAGGACATTTAGCAGAGGTCAGAATGTCAAAAGTTTAAATACAACTTGCATGTGTCGACATTTAACCACCATGCACTTGCAAGCCTGGACTAGCTGCCAAACGTCCCATAACGTTGTTGCACCCGCTCACAATGAAGCTAGTCAGCAACGCTACATTCCTTCCCTCACTGTAAGCCCACCGGTTAGAACAACAACAGCAGCAAATGTGGAGGTGTCATCGCTAGGGAAAAGAAGTCAGGGAACCACAAGTTTATTGGTAGGAAACACAGCATGTAGGCCTACATCGAGAATACCATCACCACTTCTCTCTCAATCCGCCATGTCCACCACCCCCACCACCGCAAGTCCCACCATATGCACCTCGCCAGTCCAGCTCACCCTCCAAGAGACTCTCATTAGGAAAAGAAAGTACTCACCCTCTCATCCGCGTACACAGAGTTTGAACGCCCACATTGCTAGACTTAAATTGTTAGATATGATGCCCTACAGCTTGGTTGAAAGCGAAGCTTTCAAAGCCTTGATGGCCTACGCAGTACCACGCTATGAACTACCCAGTCGACACTTCTTTTTGAGAAAAGCCATCCCAGCCCTCCACCAGCATGTCAAAGACCGCATTCTCCATGCACTGAGGCAATCAGTCAGTAGAAAGGTGCACCTCACAACTGATGCATGGACCAGTAGTCATGGTCAGGGACGTTACGTGTCCATCATGGCACACTGGGTTAATGTGGTGGATGCAGGGTCCACAGGGGACAGCCATAGTGGGACAGTTCTGCCTAGCACACGGTATAGGAAACAGTTGGCAGTAGGCGTTCGACACCCCTCCTCCTCCTCCTCCTCCAGAAGCAAAACCTCAACCACAGAGCGCAGTCGCCCTACCACTCCATCCGCAGCTGCCAGTGTTGCACACGAGGTGTCCCATTATGAAACAGCTAGTGGTAAGCATCAGCAGGCTGTGTGAGAAATGAAGTGTTTGGGTGACAACAGACACACCGTGGAAGTTCTGGCTGAGTTCTTGCAGCAAGAAACTCAGTCATGGCTGGGCAGTGTATATCTTGAGGCAGGCAAGGTAGTCAGTGATAACGGAAGGAATTTTATGGCTGCCATAGCCCTTCCAGAACTGAAACACATTTCTTGCCTGGCTCACACCTTGAACCTGGTGGTGCAGTGCTTCCTGAAAAGTTATCCAGGGTTACCAGACCTGCTCCTGAAGGTGCGAAGACTTTGCTCGCACATCCGCCAGTCGCCCGTACACTCCAGCCGTATGCAGAACCATCAGCGATCGTTGAAGCTTCCCCAGCACCGCTTAATAATCGACGCTGCAACAAGGTGGAACTCTTCACTGCATATGCTTCAGAGGCTGTGCGAACAGAGGCGTGCTGTCATGTATTTGTGGGAGGATACACATACACGGCCAGAGAGTTGAATGGCAGACATGGAGTTGTCTGCTGTGCAGTGGTCGAAGCTCCAAGACCTCTGTCAAGTCCTTCAGTGTTTTGAGGAATGCACACGGCTGGTCAGTGCGGACGACGCCATCATAAGCATGATCATCCCACTAATGCGTTTGCTGATGCAAAGTTAGACGCACATTAAGGAGCAGGCACCTGCAGCCGAGGATGAGGGAAGCCTTGATGACAGTCAGCCATTGTCTGCTCAGGGAAGTCTCGGTGACGAGGTTGCAGACGAAGAGGAGGAGCTGGAAGATGGGGATGATTATTTATGGGAGGAGGAAGCTTCTCAGGGGGGAATAGAAAGTGTTGGTGGTGCAAGGTCAGGTACAGGTTTTTTGCGGGAGACAAGTGATGGGGATTTTCCAGAAAGTGCTCCACAACCCAGCACAAGCATTGATTTGACACCTGGAACATTGGCCCACATGGCTGATTATGCCTTGCATATCCTAAAAAGGGACCCCCGCATTATCAAAATGATGACCAATGACGATTACTGGTTGGCCTGCCTCCTGGATCCACGCTATAAAGGGAAATTGCAAAATATCATGCCACATGAGAACCTTGAGCAAATATTGGCTACTAGGGTTGAGCGAAACGGGTCGATCATTTTCAAAAGTCACAGACTTTTGGCTAAGTCGGCGTCTCATGAAACCCGATCCGACCCCTGTGCTTGTCGGCCATGCGGTACGCGACTTTCGCGCCAAAGTCGCGTTTCAATGACGCTAAAAGCGCCATTTCTCAGCCAATGAAGGTGAACGCAGAGTGTGGGCAGCGTGATGACATAGGTCCTGGTCCCCACCATCTTAGAGAAGGGCATTGCAGTGATTGGCTTGCTGTCTGCGGCATCACAGGGGCTATAAAGGGGCGTTCCCGCCGACCGCCATCTCACTGCTGCTGATCTGAGCTTAGGGAGAGGTTGCTGCCGCTTCGTCAGAAGCAGGGATAGCGTTAGGCAGGGTCCACTAACCACCAAACCGCTTGTGCTGTAGCGATTTCCACTGTCCAACGCCACCTTCGGTGTGCAGGGACAGTGGAAGCTACTTTTTTTTTTTTCTCTCAGCGCTGTAGCTCATTGGGCTGCCCTAGAAGGCTCCGTGATAGCTGTATTGCTGTGTGTACGCCACTGTGGAAGCCAACTGCTTTTTTCAAAGCACATATCCTCTTGTTCCTTCCTTTCTGCACAGCTATCTTTTTTGTTTGTCCACACTTTTTATTTAATTTGTGCATCAGTCCACTCCTATTGCTGCCTGCCATACCTGGCTGAGATTACTGCAGGGAGATAGTAATTGTAGGACAGTCCCTGTTTTTTTTTTTTTTTTGTGGGAGATTAAGATTTGCATTTCTGCTACAGTGCCATCCGTGTGTGTGCCATCCCTGTGTGCGCCATCTCTCACTCAGTGGGCCATAGAAAGCCTATTTATTTTTTTGCTTGATTTGGGTTCTAAAATCTACCTGAAAAAAAAATCACTACATCCATCAGTGGGAGATTAATACTGTCCTCAGGGCTTGTGTGCCACTCCTGATCCTGACTCCTGTGCGCGCCATCTCTCACTCAGTGGGCCATAGAAAGCCTATTTATTTTTTTGCTTGATTTGGGTTCTAAAATCTACCTGAAAAAAAAAACACTACATCCATCAGTGGGAGATTAATACTGTCCTCAGGGCTTGTGTGCCACTTCTGATCCTGACTCCTGTGCGCACCATCTCTCACTCAGTGGGCCATAGAAAGCCTATTTATTTTTTTGCTTGATTTGGGTTCTAAAATCTACCTGAAAAAAAAATCACTACATCCATCAGTGGGAGATTAATACTGTCCTCAGGGCTTGTGTGCCACTCCTGATCCTGACTCCTGTGCGCGCCATCTCTCACTCAGTGGGCCATAGAAAGCCTATTTATTTTTTTGCTTGATTTGGGTTCTAAAATCTACCTGAAAAAAAAAAACACTACATCCATCAGTGGGAGATTAATACTGTCCTCAGGGCTTGTGTGCCACTCCTGATCCTGACTCCTGTGCGCGCCATCTCTCACTCAGTGGGCCATAGAAAGCCTATTTATTTTTTTGCTTGATTTGGGTTCTAAAATCTACCTGAAAAAAAAACACTACATCAATCAGTGGGAGATTAATATTGTCCTCAGGGCTTGTGTGCCACTCCTGATCCTGACTCCTGTGAGCGCCATCTCTCACTCAGTGGGCCATAGAAAGCCTATTTATTTTTTTGCTTGATTTGGGTTCTAAAATCTACCTGAAAAAAAAAACACTACATCCATCAGTGGGAGATTAATGCTGTCCTCAGGTCTTGTGTGCCACTCCTGATCCTGACTCCTGTGAGCGCCATCTCTCACTCAGTGGGCCATAGAAAGCCTATTTATTTTTTTGCTTGATTTGGGTTCTAAAATCTACCTGAAAAAAAAACACTACATCAATCAGTGGGAGATTAATATTGTCCTCAGGGCTTGTGTGCCACTCCTGATCCTGACTCCTGTGAGCGCCATCTCTCACTCAGTGGGCCATAGAAAGCCTATTTATTTTTTTGCTTGATTTGGGTTCTAAAATCTACCTGAAAAAAAAATCACTACATCCATCAGTGGGAGATTAATACTGTCCTCAGGGCTTGTGTGCCACTCCTGATCCTGACTCCTGTGCGTGCCATCTCTCACTCAGTGGGCCATAGAAAGCCTATTTATTTTTTTTGCTTGATTTGGGTTCTAAAATCTACCTGAAAAAAAAAACACTACATCCATCAGTGGGAGATTAATACTGTCCTCAGGGCTTGTGTGCCACTCCTGATCCTGACTCCTGTGAGCGCCATCTCTCACTCAGTGGGCCATAGAAAGCCTATTTATTTTTTTGCTTGATTTGGGTTCTAAAATCTACCTGAAAAAAAAATCACTACATCCATCAGTGGGAGATTAATACTGTCCTCAGGGCTTGTGTGCCACTCCTGATCCTGACTCCTGTGCGCGCCATCTCTCACTCAGTGGGCCATAGAAAGCCTATTTATTTTTTTGCTTGATTTGGGTTCTAAAATCTACCTGAAAAAAAAAACACTACATCCATCAGTGGGAGATTAATACTGTCCTCAGGGCTTGTGTGCCACTCCTGATCCTGACTCCTGTGAGCGCCATCTCTCACTCAGTGGGCCATAGAAAGCCTATTTATTTTTTTGCTTGATTTGGGTTCTAAAATCTACCTGAAAAAAAAAACACTACATCCATCAGTGGGAGATTAATGCTGTCCTCAGGGCTTGTGTGCCACTCCTGATCCTGACTCCTGTGTGTGCCATCTCTCACTCAGTGGGCACTGGGCCATAGAAAGCTTTTTTTTTTATTATTATTATTTGGTTTCTAAATTGTCCCTGAAAAAAACAATTTATCTTATTTGGTTTCTAAAGTCTCCCTGAGGGAAAAAAAAAAAAATAGGTGGGAGATTAACCCCTTACTGACCTCGGACGTACTATACCGTCCGAGGTCAGCTCCCCTGCTTTGATGCAGGGCTCCGCGGTGAGCCCGCATCAAAGCCGGGACATGTCAGCTGTTTTGAACAGCTGACATGTGCCCGCAATAGGCGCGGGCAGAATCGCGATCTGCCCGCGCCTATTAACTAGTTAAATGCCGCTGTCAATCGCAGACAGCGGCATTTAACTACCGCATCCGGCCGGGCGGCCGGATATGACGTCATCGCCGACCCCCGTCACATGATCGGGGGTCGGCGATGCTTCTGAATGGTAACCATAGAGGTCCTTGAGACCTCTATGGTTACTGATCGCCGGTGGCTGTGAGCGCCACCCTGTGGTCGGCGCTCACAGCACACCGGCATTTCTGCTGTGTAGCAGCGATCTTATGATCGGTGCTGCATAGCAGAGCCGATCGCGTTGTGCCTCCTTCTAGCCTCCTATGGAGGCTATAGAAGCATGGCAAAAGTGAAAAAAAAAAGTTTTTAAAAATGTGAAAAAAATAAAAAAAACATAAAAGTTTAAATCACCCCCCTTTCGCCCCATCCTAAATAAATCAATAAAAAAAAATCAAACCTACACATATTTGGTATCGCCGCGTTCAGAATCGCCCGATCTATCAATAAAAAAAAAGCATTAACCTGATCGCTAAATGGCGTAATGAGAAAAAAAATCGAAACGCCAGAAATACGTTTTTTTGGTCGCCGCGACATTGCATTAAAATGTAATAACGGGCAATCAAAAGAACGTATCTGCACCAAAATGCTATAATTAAAAACGCCAGCTCGGCACGCAAAAAATAAGCCCTCACCTGACCCCAGATCACGAAAAATGGAGACGCTACGAGTATCGGAAAATGGCACAATTTTTTTTTTTTTTTTTTTGCAAAGTTTGGAATTTTTTTTCACCACTTAGGTAAAACACAACCTAGACATGTGAGGTGTCTATGAACTCGTACTGACCTGGAGAATCATAATGGCAGGTCAGTTTTAGCATTTAGTGAACCTAGCAAAATAGGCAAGCAAAAAACAAGTGTGGGATTGCACTTTTTTTGCAATTTCACTGCACTTGGAATTTTTTTCCCGTTTTCTAGTACACGACATGGTAAAACCAATGATGTCGTTCAAAAGTACAACTTGTCCCGCAAAAAATAAGCCCTCACATGTCCAAATTGACGGAAAAATAAAAAAGTTATGGCTCTGTGAAGGAGGGGAGCGAAAAACGAACACAGAAAAACGAAAAATCCCAAGGTCATGAAGGGGTTAATATTGACATTTGTGTTTGAGTGACATTCCTGCGTGTGTGGCATCTCTGTGATTTGGTGCCACAGAAAACAGAGTGTGTAACATTGTGCCTGATTTTCCTTGTGGTCTCACCAACCTGTTAAGGGATATTGAAATCATACTGAAGTTATAGCGCACCGTGTAAGTTGTTTGACAGCAACAAATAAAGTTACTTTGGTTAAGTTTTTAAAACAATGAGGAAGTCTGGTGCAAGAGGTCGTCGTGGGCGTTCATTGTCAGCTGGTAATGATGGTAGTGGTAGTGGAGCATCAGGTGGTCGTGGGGATAAAAATATTCCACGTAAGTCTGGAGCTGTGGAGCCAGTTTCGTCGTCTGGCTACACAAGGCCTCGAACGCTCTCTTTTCTGGGAGTAGGAAAACCGCTTTTAAAGGCGGAGCAGCAACAGCAAGTTTTGGCTTACATTGCAGACTCAGCCTCTAGCTCTTTTGCCTCCTCTTCTGAAACTGGTAAATGTAAAAGCAGCGCGTCGCTTGTGGATGTCCACGGTCAGGGACAAGTCGCTTCCTCCAAGAGAGAAGGATGCAGCAGGCGACACAACGGGTTACTCCATGGAGCTCTTTACACATACCGTCCCTGGCTTACAGAGTGAAACACTTAACAGGCCATGCCCATTACAAGTTGATTCTGACATGGAGTGCACTGATGCACAGCCACAGCCAGAGTACTATGCTGCTCCTTTGACTCAGACCACCACATTGCCCTCTCAGGGTACTGATCCACAATCAGACCCTGATGAGACTATGTTGCCCCGCCACGAACGCTATACCACCGACCGACACAGTGACACAGACGAAGTTGCACACGAGCTCGAAGAGGAGTTAATAGATGACCCAGTTATTGACCCCGATTGGCAGCCATTGGGGGAACAGGGTGCAGGCAGCAGTAGTTCAGAAGCGGAGGTGGAGGAGGGGCCACAGCAGGCATCAACATCGCAACAGGTTCCATCTGCTGGGCCCGTATCTGGCCCAAAACGCGTGTCAAAGCCAAAACCTGTTGGAGGACAGCGTGGCCATCCGGTTAAAGCTCAGTCTGCAATCCCTGAAAAGGGATCCGATGCTAGGAAGAGTGCAGTCTGGCATTTTTTTAAACAACATCCAATTGATCAGCGCAAAGTCATCTGTCAAAAATGTTCAACTAGCTTAAGCAGAGGTCAGAATCTGAAATGTCTCAATACTAGTTGCATGCATAGACACTTAACCACCATGCATTTTCAAGCCTGGACTAACTACCAAACGTCCCTTAAGGTTGTAGCACCCTCGGCCAATGAAGCTAGTCAGCAACGCAACATCCCTTCCTTCACTGTAAGGCCACCATTTTCGGCACCACCGGCAGTATCTGTGCAGGTTTCTTTGCCAGCCAAAAGCAGTCAGGGTCAGGGAATCACCAGTTTTGTAGGAGGAAATATTGCATCTAGGTCACCGGCGGAAACAATACCATCTCCAACCGTCTCGCAGTCTGCCATGTCCACAGGCACACCCGCAAGTTCCACGATCTCCATCTCTCCAGTTCAGCTCACACTACATGAGACTCTGGTTAGAAAAAGGAAGTACTTATCCTCGCATCCGCGTACACAGGGTTTTAACGCCCACATAGCTAGACTAATATCGTTAGAGATGATGCCCTACCGGTTAGTTGAAAGCGAAGCTTTCAAAGCCCTGATGGAGTACGCTGAACCACGATACGAGCTACCCAGTCGACACTTTTTTTCCAGAAAAGCCATCCCGGCCCTGCACCAGCATGTTAAACAGCGCATCGTCCATGCACTCAGGCAATCTGTGAGTACAAAGGTGCACCTGACTACAGATGCATGGACCAGTAGGCATGGCCAGGGACGTTATGTGTCCATCACGGCACACTGGGTGAATGTGGTGGATGCAGGGTCCTCAGGGGACATCAATTTCGGGACAGTTGTGCCTAGCCCACGGTCTAGGAAACAGTTGGCTGTAGGCGTTCGCACCACCTCCTCCTCCTCCTCCTCGTCCTCCTGCAGAAGCTACAGCTCTTCCACAGACCACAGTCGGCCAACCACTCCATCGGCAGATGACACTGTTGCACACCAGTTGTCCCATTATGGGCCAGCTACTGCCAAGCGTCAGCAGGCTGTATTGGCTATGAAGTGTTTGGGCGACAACAGACACACCGCGGAAGTTCTGTCCGAGTTCTTGCAACAAGAAACGCAGTCGTGGCTGGGCACAGTAGATCTTAAGGCAGTGAGTGATAACGGAAGGAATTTCATGGCTGCCATCTCCCTTTCCCAACTGAAACACATTCCTTGCCTGGCTCACACCTTAAACCTGGTGGTGCAGTGCTTATTGAAAACTTATCCTGGGTTCTCCGACCTGCTCCTCAAAGTGCGTGGACTTTGCTCACATATCCGACGTTCGCCTGTACACTCCAGCCGTATGCAGACCTATCAGCGGTCTTTGAACCTTCCCCAGCATTGCCTAATCATAGACGTTGCAACAAGGTGGAACTCAACACTGCACATGCTTCAGAGACTGTGCCAACAGAGGCGGGCTGTTATGTTTTTGTGGGAGGATACACATACACGGGCAGGCAGTATGATGGCAGACATGGAGTTGTTTGGTGTGCAGTGGTCCAAGATACAAGACATGTGTCAAGTCCTTCAGTGTTTTGAGGAATGCACATGGCTGGTTAGTGCAGACAACGCCGTAATAAGCATGAGCATCCCCCTAATGCGTCTGCTGATGCAAAGTTTGACGCACATAAAGGAGCAGGCGTCTGCACCAGAGGAAGAGGAAAGCCTTGATGACAGTCAGCCATTGTCTGGTCAGGGCAGTGTACAGGACGAGGTAGCGGGCGAAGAGGAGGTGGAGGACGAGGAGGATGATGGGGATGAGTATATTTTTAATGCGGAAGCTTTCCCGGGGGCACTGGAAATTGGTTGCGTGGCAAGGCCGGGTTCTGGTTTTTTGAGGGACACAAGTGACGTAGATTTCCCTGAAACTGCCCCTCAACCAATCACAACCGGAGATTTGACAACTGGAACTTTGGCCCACATGGCGGATTATGCCTTACGTATCCTAAAAAGGGACACACGCATAACGAAAATGATGAACGATGACGATTACTGGTTGGCCTGCCTCCTTGATCCACGCTATAAAGGCAAATTGCAAAATATTATGCCACATGAGAACTTGGAACTAATATTAGCAACCAAACAATCAACTCTTGTTGACCGTTTGCTTCAGGCATTCCCAGCACACAGCGCACGTGATCGTTATCACACGAGCTCCAGGGGGCAGCAGATTAGTAGTGTTAGGGGTGCACACATCAGAAGTGGCGTTGGACAAAGGGGTTTTCTGACCAGGTTGTGGAGTGATTTTGCTATGACCGCAGACAGGACAGGTACTGCTGCATCAATTGAAAGTGACAGGAGACAACATTTGTCCAGTATGGTTACTAACTATTTTTCATCCCTTATCGATGTTCTCCCTCAACCGTCATTCCCATTTGATTACTGGGCCTCAAAATTAGACACCTGGCCAGAATTGGCAGAATATGCATTGCAGGAGCTTGCTTGCCCGGCAGCAAGTGTCCTATCAGAAAGAGTATTCAGTGCTGCAGGTTCAATATTAACCGAAAAAAGGACTCGTCTGGCTACCCAAAATGTTGACGATCTAACATTCATTAAAATGAACCACAACTGGATTTCAAAATCTTTTGCCCCACCTTGCCCGGCCGACACCTAGCTTTCCTATGAAAAGCTCTTGCCTGTGGA